>NC_067484.1:53163819-53481319 GCF_947179515.1 Apodemus sylvaticus | reverse complement strand
TCTGTTGTTGATATTTGCATCCATGTCTCCTGATTTCTTCCCAAGGTTTTCTATCTCCAAAGTTGTCTCCCTTTGAGTTTTCTTAGTTGTTTCTACTTCTGATTTTAGATCCTGCATGGTTTTGCTTAGTTCCTTGACTTGCTTGTTTGTGATTTCCTGTAATTCTTTAAGAGATTTTTGTATTTCCTCTTTCATGACCTCAGCCTGTTGACCAATGTTCTCCTGTATTTCTTTAAGTGATTTTTGCGTTTCCTCCTTTTTGGCTTTTGTATTCTCTTGAATTTCTTTTAATGATTTTTGTGTTTCCCTTGTAAGGGCTTCTAACTGTTGATCCATTTTCTCCTGAATTTCTTTAAGTATGTCCTTCATGTGTTCCTCTACCAGCATCATGACCAGTGATTTTAAATCCAAATCTTGTTTTACTCGTGTGATGGGGTATCTAGGACATGCTGTTAAAGGAGAATTGGGTTCAGATTGCCTTGATTTCTGTTAGTGCCGTTCCTGCGTTTGCCTTTTGCCATCTAGTTCTTACTGGTGTTAGTTGGTCTTGTCAATGCTGGACTCACCAGTTCATGCTGCCTCTTCCCAGCTGGCCTCTGGTGCACAGCTGACATCCTGCACTGCCTGGAGACAGGGTGCTCTGGTCCAGGCTGTTCAGATCCTGAAGCAGACACCTGAAGGCTCCAGCAGGGGCCTGCTGGACTCACCAGAGCACACTGACTCCTCCCAGCCAGCCTCCCGGATGCCCCTCTTGCCTCTTGCAGGACCTGGAGATATGGCATTGCAGCTCAGGCTGTTCTGGATCCTGAAGCGGAGATCTGAGGGCTCCTGTAAGAGGCCTCAGGACTGGAACCTAAGCTCTGTGCTGCTGGAGCAAGCTGTGTGCTCCCAGTTTGCTTCTGGGTCCACACCAGTTCTCTTGCACTTCCTAGAAACCGAGTGCTGTGGCCCAGGCTGTTCAGATCCCGAAGCAGACACCTGAAGGCTCCCACAGGGGCCTGCTGGACTCACCAGAGCACACTGACTCCTCCCAGCCGGCCTCCAGGATGCCCCTCAGGCCTCTTGCAGGACCTGGAGATGTGGCCTTGCAGCCCAGGCTGTTCTGGATCCTGAAGCAGAGATCTGATGATTACTAATTCTTATGAAACCAAACCTTTGACACCTAACTAATGCCTGAAATATCAAACAATGATAAATAGTAATATAAATAAAGTGAAAATAACCCACTATGTCAGTGTCAAAAGTTACTTTACTCTGATTATGGACTATCCCCTTAATATGTCCTGAGGTTCGGGAGATGGCTCAGCCGGTAAGGGCACTTGCCACCTGGCCTGATGACATGAGTTCTGTTCCTGGGTATCACATCTAGAAAGAGCTGGCACCTGCAAGTTGGCCTCTGATCCACACACACCTATACTTTTACACACACACACACACACACACACACACACACACACACACACACATACCCATACACAAGACAAATAAGTGTAAATAAAATTCAGTGTTTGGTTCTGGGTTGGATAGACTTTTCCTCCTTGTTCTACTTGGGCAACTCTTAGGAAGGTCACCTTTTCTGAAGCAGAGGCTAGTTCAGTGAGGAACATGCCCAGCTCTGTGATGGTGGCAGCTTAGAAGCCAGGAAGATGTGGCAGATACTGGACCCATTCAGTGGCCAGGACCCCTCTACCTTCCTCCCTGTCAATCCTTCATGTGAAGGCTGGCTTCTCTCATCCCAGTGCAGGAAGAAGACAGTACACTGTCTTAGGGACCTGATGCCTTTATTAACAGAACCATGTGACACTGAGTACGGGTAGTGGTAATTTATCTTTCACTTATGTGGGTAGTTCAAAGAATATTGCTTCATTTATGACCTTCATGTGGCAAGAAAGGAAATCCTTTATCCAAGTCCCAGAAGCAGCTACCTGTCTGTATCCAGAGCTAACACAAGAGGAAGAATTACAGGAGAACATGAACAAATTGGTTCCAAGGCATCAGACTTCCCTGTCACAGCATACTTAGTGTGTCTCGATAGTACCATGGGCAGCAAAAGCAGCAGGAAGGTGCTGTGTCCACTGAAGGAGCAACACAGAGGTTGCTCATTTATTAAATTCAATCAATACTTAGCACCAAATTCAGGATCCTGGTTCCCACAAAGGACATAGGCCTCCCCGGCCTCAAATTTGATTGCAAATATAGGTCAATTATCTAAACATCTGTGCCTGAGAGAAGGGATAGATAAATACTGATTATTCTTTTCCAGAAAACATAGACATAACAAAATCAATTCAAAGCTCTTGCTCTGTTAACAGCTTTACCTCTCCTGTGATAAGTTGGTTGTCTTTGCCCTAGGCTAGTTTTATACCGGCACTTATTGGTGTCCTATTCCGACTGTGTTTTGTCTCATGTATTCTTGCTAGGGGCAATGTCCCGAGTGTCAATGTAACCGTGGAAATAGAGTGAGAGATGTATTACTAGGAGCTTCAATCTCCTACCCTCCATCTCCCTCATACTGCTAATGGGTGACAAGAAAGGAAAGTCAGGAAGTGCATTTTTCACACTGAAGTGTGTTTATTGCATCATCACCATTAGTGGATATTTTTAAATGCCCCGCTGTGCATCAGAAAGTTCAACAATCCATGATGTGCTACTTCTCCACAGGCTAGGGGGATGCTAATGGGAGGGATTTCAGAGACAACTAGAGAGGCAGCTGGAATAAACACTCTATAATTCTCTCCCAGCTATAGCTTCTATTGTTCTCATCTGCACCGAAATTAATGTAAAAGGCAAAGCGTGTGCCCTTTGGCAGTTAATAATTTAGTTATGGAAGCACAGCTGAGGCTAGCATCTTTAACCTTCTAGAGAAAATTAAAATAATACTTGGCAGCTTATTATATTGGCTTGTCTAAACTAGATGAAGGAAATAAACAAGAGGGTTGATTCAGGGCTAAAGAATTCAGAGGAAACTTTAGGGGAAGAGTGTTACAAAGAAGAGCCTGAAGCACAAAGAACTGTTAATTGAATTTTGCTTGAATAAGGCAGAGGCTTGGTCCCTTAAGCTCCTGAACTGGTTTGGGATATTACATGCAATTTCTCTCTCTCTCTCTCTCTCTCTCTCTCTCTCTCTCTCTCTCTCTCTCTCTGTCACACACACACACACACCCACATACACACACACACACAAGGAATATGGACTATGGATAGCTTGGGTATTGGGTAAGCCTTGGTGCCATTCTTTTTGCTGCCGTTGGTAGGAGGTGTGGATAGGGACATGACTCACCCAGACTTGCTCTCTGTGAAGAGAAGCATGCCACCCAAGCACCGACTGGCACGCCCAGAGGACCTGCCCTACTTCTTGGCTGAAACTCAGCCTAATCCTAATGGCAACTGCCAGAGAGGAAAATATGTAAATAGAAATTAAAAAATGATTTTGAGTCCAGCTTTATAGCAAAAAAAAAAAAAAGGTATTATCCTTTATTCCTGAAAGGTTGTTCCCCCTCCCATTTGCTTCCCTAATGGGGTGGATTATATCACTTATGTATGTAATAACATAAATGCTAACCCACTTTACATTTCCAACAGTAGAAATGATTGGCATCTTATTTATACACTACTGTTTATAATTCACTGGCATTTGTTTATAACTTATATGTCAGTTGAAAAGTAGAGTTGTTTTGTAATTTTGCTCACAGACTGCGTGATGGGTTCATAAAAAGAGAGAGGGCGTTTTCTGCGTGTGGCGCGCGGTCGGGCGGTTGTTCTCAAGTCTTGCGGCGCGAGTCTCAGCAGCAAGGAAGGAGGCGGCGCGGGTGGCGGCGCCGTCGAGTGTACAGAGGCCGGCAGCCAGCGGCTTGGCCGCATCTCGGCGGCGCCTGGGGCGCGGCGGGCGTCGGCCCAGGAGACGCGTGGCGGCGCTCGGCCTCACGGCTTCGGCGGCTGCCTGGCCATTGGCGGCGAGCGCACTTGCGCCTGCGCAGCGGGCTCCGCGCCCCTCCTCCCCTGGGCGGCCCCCCCACCCCCGGCGGCATGTGGCGAGCACGCCGCCGCCATTTTGCCTGCAGGACGACAGAGAGCTCAGGCGGGCAGACCTGTAACAGGCATAGCCTAAGGCTAACAAAGCGGGGGTCCAGGCCCCAAAAGGCACAGGACTGACCCCAAGAACTGGGCGGCTTGGTGGGCCATCTGTGAGTCAACCCGCCCAGGTGATTGTTAGCAAAGCAGACTCTCCCGGCGCTTTCAGGGAGCGCGGGCACACACGCCCGCCATCCTAGTCACCTGGCAAACCCAATTAACAGTCAAAGCCGTAGGGGAACTTTGCTCGGACCTTGGCCTCCCAGGCTTTTGCCTGGACTCAGGGACTGGGCGGCCAGGCTAACCTTGTGTGCGATAGCCCGGTTGGCAGATCGGCTGCCCAGCGGAGTGAGCGGAACTCAGGGGAGGTCACAGTAGCATACACCGTCGGCACTCCCTGGGAGTGCACACGGGCTCCATCTGCTCCACAGACACAATCTGGGGCAAGGCCTCAGGCAGAAGCCCTTAGCTCTACTCTCTCCGCTTCCGGATCCAGATCAGTCTGGGCGGCAGCATTACATCTCCAAGTCCTGCAAGTGGCTAGCTGGGCTTCCGGGCGGCCAGCTGGGAGAAGTCAGTGTGCTCCAGTGAATCCAGCGGGCCCCAGCGGGAGCCTTCGGGTGCCTGCTTTGGGATCTGAACAGCCTGGGCAGCAGCACACTGTCTACAAGCAGTGCAGGAGGTAAGCTGTGCACCAGAGGCCAACTGGGAAGGGGCAGCTTGCACTGGTGAGTCCAGCACTGACAAGATAAACTAACACCAGTGAGATCTAGATGGCAAAAGGCAAACGCAGGAACGTCACTAACAGAAATCAAGGCAATATGGCAACATCTGAACCCAATTCTCCTCTACCAACATGTCCTGGATACCCCATCACACCAGTAAAACAAGATTTGGATTTAAAATCACTGGTCATGATGCTGGTACAGGAACACATGAAGGTCATACATAAAGAAATTCAGGAGACAATGGATCAAAAGGTAGAAGCCCTTGCAAGGGAAACACAAAAATCATTGAAAGAAATCCAGGAGAATACAAAAGCCAACAAGGAGGAAATGCAAAAAACACTTAAAGAAATACAGGAGAACTTTGCTCAACAGGCTGAGGTCATGAAAGACGAAACACAAAAATCTCTTAAAGAAATACAGGAGAACTTTGGTCAACAGGCTGAGCTCATGAAAGAGAGAACACAAAAATCTCTTAAAGAATTACAGGAAAACACAAACATGCAAGTGAAGGAGCTAAGCAAAACCATCCAGGATCTAAAATCAGAAGTAGAAACAACTAAGAAAACTCAAAGGGAGACAACTTTGGAGATAGAAAGCCTTGGGAAGAAATCAGGGGACAGAGATACAAATATCAACAACAGAATACAAGAGATAGAAGAAAGAATCTCAGATGCTGAAGATTCCATAGAAACCATGGACTCAACAGTTAAAGAAAATGCAAAATGCAAAAAGCTTGTAACCCAAAATATCCAGGAAATCCAGGACACAATGAGAAGACCAAACCTAAGGATTATAGGCATAGAGGAGAGTGAAGATTTACAACTTAAAGGGCCAGCAAATATCCTCAATAAAATTATGGAAGAAAACTTCCCTAACCTAAAGAGAGAGATGCCCATGAATATACAAGAAGCCAACAGAACTCCAAACAGACTGGACCAGAACAGAAATACTTCCCGTCACATAATAATCAAAACACCAAATGTTCTAAACAAAGAAAGAATACTAAAGGCAGTAAGAGAAAAAGGCCAAGTAACATATAAAGGAAGACCTATCAGAATCACAGCAGACTTTTCACCTGAGACTATGAAGGCTAGAAGGTCCTGGGCAGATCTCATGCAGACTCTAAGAGAACACAAATGCCAACCAAAACTACTATATCCAGCAAAACTCTCAATCACCATAGATGGAGAAACTAAGATATTTCATGACAAAACCAAGTTTACCCAATATCTATCCACAAACCCGGCCCTAAAAAGGATAATAGGAGGACAACACCAATACAAGGAGGGAAACTTCACCCTGGAAAAAGCAAGATAGTAACCTTTCATCAAACCCAAAAGAAGTTAAGCATTCAAATTTAAAAAATAACGTCAAAAATGATAGGAAGTAACAATCACTATTCCTTAATATCTCTTAACATCAATGGACTTAATGCCCCAATAAAAAGACACAGACTAACTGAATGGATACGTAAACAGGACCCTACATTTTGCTGCTTACAGGAAACACACCTCAGGGTCAAAGACAAACACTACCTTAGAGTAAAAGGCTGGAAGACAATTTTACAAGCAAATGGTCTCAGGAAACAAGCTGGAGTAGCCATTTTAATATCAGATAAAATTGACTTTCAACCCAAAGTCATCAAAAGAGACCCTGAGGGTCACTTCTTGCTGGTCAAAGGAAAAATACAAAAAGAAGAACTGACAATCCTGAACATCTATGCCCCAAATGTAAGGGCACCCTCTTTTGTAAAAGAAACTTTATTAAAACTAAAAGCACACATTGCACCTAACACAATAATTGTGGGTGACTTCAACACTGCACTTTCCTCAATGGACCGATCAGGAAAAGAGAAACTAAACAGGGACACAATGAAACTAATTGAAGCTTTGGACCAATTAGATTTAACAGATATATATAGAACATTCTATCCTAAAACAAAAGAATATACCTTTTTCTCAGCACCTCATGGTACCTTCTCCAAAATCGACCATATAATTGGTCACAAGACAGACCTCAACAAATATAAGAAGATCGAACTAATCCCATGCCTCCTATCTGATCACTATGGAGTAAAAGTGGTCTTCAATAGCAACAGAAACAACAGAAAGCCCACATACACGTGGAAACTGAACAATACTCTACTCAATGATACCTTGGTCAAGGAAGAAATAAAGAAAGAAATTAAAGACTTTTTAGAACACAATGAAAATGAAAACACAACATACCCAAATCTATGGGACACAATGAAAGCAGTGCTAAGAGGAAAACTCATAGCCCTGAGTGCCTCCAAAAAGAAAATGGAGAGAGCATACATTACCAGCTTAATGACACACCTGAAAGCCCTGGAACAAAAAGAAGCTATTTCGCCCAGGAGGAGTAGAAGGCAGGAAATCATCAAACTCAGGGCCGAAATCAATCAAGTAGAAACAAAGAGAACCATACAAAAAATCAACAATACCAGGAGCTGGTTCTTTGAGAAAATCAACAAGATAGATAAACCCTTATCCAGAATGACCAAAGGGCACAGAGAAAGTATCCAAATTAACAAACTTAGAAATGAAAAGGGAGATATAACAACGGAAACTGAGGAAATCCAAAAAATCATCAGATCCTACTACAAGAGCCTATACTCAACACAACTGGAGAATCTGGAGGAAATGGACAATTTCCTTGACAGATACCAAATACCAAAATTAAATCAGGACCAACTAGACCATCTAAACAGTCCCATAATGCCTAAAGAAATAGAAGGAGTCATAGAAAGTCTTCCAACCAAAAAAAGCACAGGACCAGATGGCTTCAGTGCAGAATTCTACCAGACCTTCAAAGAAGAGTTAACACCAATACTCTTCAAACTATTCCACAAAATAGAAACAGAAGGAACACTACCCAATTCCTTCTACGAAGCCACAATTACGCTGATACCAAAGCCACACAAAGATCCAACAAAGAAAGAGAACTTCAGACCAATTTCCCTTATGAACATCGATGCAAAAATACTCAATAAAATTCTTGCCAACCGAATCCAAGAACACATCAAAACGATCATCCACCATGATCAAGTAGGCTTTATCCCAGGAATGCAGGGTTGGTTCAATATACGGAAATCCATCAATACAATCCACTACATAAACAAACTCAAAGAACAAAACCACATGGTCATTTCATTGGATGCTGAAAAAGCATTTGACAAAATTCAGCATCCCTTCATGCTTAAAGTCTTGGAGAGAACAGGAATTCAAGGCCCATACCTAAACATAGTAAAAGCAATATACAGCAAACCGGTAGCCAGCATCAAACTAAATGGAGAGAAACTTGAAGCAATCCCACTGAAATCAGGGACCAGACAAGGCTGCCCCCTTTCTCCTTATCTTTTCAATATTGTACTTGAGGTACTAGCTCGGGCAATTCGACAACATAAGGAGGTCAAAGGGATACAAATTGGAAAGGAAGAAGTCAAACTATCATTATTTGCAGACGACATGATCGTCTACCTAAGTGACCCAAAGAACTCCACTAGAGAGCTCCTACAGCTGATAAACAACTTCAGCAAAGTGGCAGGTTATAAAGTCAACTCAAGCAAATCAGTGGCCTTCCTATACTCAAAGGATAAGCAGGCTGAGAAAGAAATTAGGGAAATGACCCCCTTCACAATAGCCACAAACAGTATAAAGTATCTTGGGGTGACTCTTACCAAACATGTGAAAGATCTGTATGACAAGAACTTCAAGACTCTGAAGAAGGAAATGGAAGAAGACCTCAAAAAATGGGAAAACCTCCCATGCTCATGGATCAGCAGAATCAATATAGTTAAAATGGCCATTTTGCCTAAAGCACTATACAGATTCAATGCAATACCCATCAAAATCCCAACTCAATTCTTCACAGAGCTAGAAAGAGCAATTATCAAATTCATCTGGAACAACAAAAAGCCCAGGATAGCTAAAACTATTCTCAGCAACAAAAGGAAATCTGGGGGAATCAGTATCCCTGACCTCAAGCAATACTACAGAGCAATAGTGTTAAAAACTGCATGGTATTGGTACAGTGACAGACAGGAGGATCAATGGAACAGGATTGAAGATCCAGAAATGAACCCACACACCTATAGCCACTTGATCCTCGACAAAGAGGCTGAAAACATCCAATGGAAAAAAGATAGCCTTTTCAACAAATGGTGCTGGTTCAACTGGAGGTCAGCATGCAGAAGAATGCGAATTGATCCATCCTTGTCTCCTTGTACTAAGCTCAAATCCAAATGGATCAAGGACCTCCACATAAAGCCAGACACTCTGAAGCTAATAGAAAAAAAACTGGGGAAGACCCTTGAGGACATCGGTACAGGGAGAAAGTTTCTGAACAGAACACCAATAGCGTATGCTCTAAGAGCAAGAATTGACAAATGGGACCTCATAAAATTACAAAGTTTCTGTAAGGGAAAGGACACCATCAAGAGGACAAATCGGCAACCAACAAATTGGGAAAAGATCTTCACCAATCCTACATCAGATAGAGGGCTAATATCCAATATATATAAAGAACTCAAGAAGTTAGACTCCAGAAAACCAAACAACCCTATTAAAAAATGGGGTACAGAGTTAAACAAAGAATTCTCACCTGAAGAACTTCGGATGGCGGAGAAGCATCTTAAAAAATGCTCAACTTCATTAGTCATTAGGGAAATGCAAATCAAAACAACCCTAAGATTTCATCTTACACCAGTCAGAATGGCTAAGATTAAAAATTCAGGAGACAGCAGGTGTTGGAGAGGGTGTGGAGAAAGAGGAACACTCCTCCACTGCTGGTGGGGTTGCAAATTGGTACAACCACTCTGGAAATCAGTCTGGCGGTTCCTCCGAAAACTGGGCACCTTACTTCCAGAAGATCCTGCTATACCACTCCTGGGCATATACCCAGAAGACTCCCCACCATGTAATAAGGATACATGTTCTACTATGTTCATAGCAGCCCTATTTGTAATTGCCAGATGCTGGAAAGAACCCAGGTATCCCTCAACAGAAGAGTGGATGCAAAAAATGTGGTATATCTACACAATGGAGTACTATTCAGCCATTAGAAACAATGAATTCATGAAATTCTTAGGCAAATGGATGGAGCTAGAGAATATCATACTAAGTGAGGTAACCCAGACTCAAAAGGTGAATCATGGTATGCACTCACTAATAAGTGGATATTAACCTAGAAAACTGGAATACCCAAAACATAATCCACACATCAAATGAGGTACAAGAAGAAAGGAGGAGTGGCCCCCGGTTCTGGAAAGACTCAGTGAAACAGTATTCAGCAAAACCAGAACGGGGAAGTGGGAAGGGGTGGGTGGGAGGACAGGGGAAGAGAAGGGGGCTTGCGGGACTTTCGGGGAGTGGGGGGGCTAGAAAAGGGGAAATCATTTGAAATGTAAATAAATTATATCGAATAATAAAAAAAAAAAAAAAAAAGAGAGAGGGCTTTAGAGAATGGTATACGGTGGTGTGGGAAAGGGGGCGCCTAGGCAGGCCCATGCCCAGGCACCCTTTCCCTTTGAGGGAGCAGACACACACAGACATGGTATAGAATAGAGTTTATTTAGGGCAGAGGATGGGAGTTAATGGGGTAGTAGAGGCAGAGAGAAAGGCAGAGAGAGACAGAGAGAGACAGAGAGAGACAGAGAGAGACAGAGAAGAGAGTAGAGAAGTGGAGGCCGGCCATCACCATGTACAGAAGGGGGGAGGGGAGGAGAGCCCAAGAGGGGCAGAGAGGTGATAGTACCAAAAGGCAAGAGCAATGAGAGAGAGAGAGGGGGCAAACAGCCCCTTTTATAGTGGGCCAGGTCTATGGGGCGGGGCATACCTGGCTGTTGCCAGGTAATTGTGGGGTGGAGCTTAGACAGAATACTAACACTGCATCCTAGTAGAGATGAGTTTTTACTCTTTTCTCTTTCCTTTTCCTTTCTCCTTTCCTTTCTTTTTCTTTCTTTCTGTCGTCTTCCTTCCTCCTCTTCTTTATTTCCTTTCTTCTTTTTTCCTGAGACAGGGTCTCACTATGTAGCTCTAGTTTTCCCTGAAACTCACTATGTAGACCAGGCTGGCCTCAAACTCAACAGAGATGCCCTGCCTCTGCCCGCAAGTGCTTGGGTTAAAGGCCTGCACTCCCGTGAAGTTTTGGTATTAAGATGTATGTGAGCCTACACAGAAGTGCAATTACTTGTACATTGGGCCTTAGGTAGATCTTAGTATTGACGCTGTCTAGACCTAGTGTTTCCTTGTGGGAAGATTTTTTTCTTTCAATTGTTATGACAATTTCATTCGGTGTTATAGAATCCCTCAAATTTTATATTCTTTAATGTATCACCTTTATAGTATTTTTTTCTGATAAACATGCCCTTCTCTTCTAAAGTTTTAACAATGTTTTCAGAAAGCTGTTCCCAATATTTCCTTTGTGGTTCATGGCTATGGCACACACAGCAGCACTAGCTCTTCCCTCCTGATATTGGCTGAGAAAAACCCCTCTCCTGGCTGCACAGCCTGCTAACAGCACTGTACACTTGGCTGCCTGGCATACAGCTGACTCAGGCATACATATGTAAAGTGTATATGTCCCATATGTATACAACAGTGAGTGTTGATGTCCCACTCGTGGTCTGTGCTATCACACAACACATGACTTCCGGCTAGCACAGTGTACATCCAACCAAAAGTTCCAGACATTTCTAGTGACAGTGTCTAGGAGCTGTGCTGTCCTGGTATGGAATACAGCTACTGTGGGAGCCCTGCTTCCTACACGAGCTTCCAGCTGGAGTAGATTCCTGGACTACACTCTGTAACGGATTGCCTGTGCATCAGTGAACTGTTTCCATTCAGCTAGCAATCCTGGCTTTCCACTGGTTACCCTCCACCCCACCCCCACCTGCCTTTAAAGATGCTTTCTGCTAGGCAGTAAAGTATACAACTACAGCATCAGCAGCCTGGGAAACTGAGGCAGCAGGATTCAGGAGTCAAAGAGGAGAATGACTAATTGGACTGGTTTTTCCAAACAACAAGGAATTTGTGACTGTCCTTTTTTTTTTTTTTTATTTGATATATTTTTTCAGGTTTTTTTTTATTCGATATAATTTATTTACATTTCAAATGATTTCCCCTTTTCTAGCCCCCCCACTCCCCGAAAGTCCCGTAAGCCCCCTTCTCTTCCCCTGTCCTCCCACCCACCCCTTCCCACTTCTCCGTTCTGGTTTTACCGAATACTGCTTCACTGAGTCTTTCCAGAACCGGGGGCCACTCCTCCTTTCTTCTTGTACCTCATTTGATGTGTGGATTATGTTTTGGGTATTCCAGTTTTCTAGGTTAATATCCACTTATTAGTGAGTGCATACCATGATTCACCTTTTGAGTCTGGGTTACCTCACTTAGTATGATGTTCTCTAGCTCCATCCATTTGCCTAAGAATTTCATGAATTCATTGTTTCTAATGGCTGAATAGTACTCCATTGTGTAGATATACCACATTTTTTGCATCCACTCTTCTGTTGAGGGATACCTGGGTTCTTTCCAGCATCTGGCAATTATAAATAGGGCTGCTATGAACATAGTAGAGCATGTATCCTTATTACATGGTGGGGAATCCTCTGGGTATATGCCCAGGAGTGGTATAGCAGGATCTTCTGGAAGTGAGGTGCCCAGTTTTCGGAGGAAATGCCAGACTGATTTCCAGAGTGGTTGTACCAATTTGCAACCCCACCAGCAGTGGAGGAGTGTTCCTCTTTCTCCACACCCTCTCCAACACTTGCTGTCTCCTGAATTTTTAATCTTAGCCATTCTGACTGGTGTAAGGTGAAATCTCAGGGTTGTTTTGATTTGCATTTCCCTAATGACTAATGAAGTTGAGCATTTTTTAAGATGCTTCTCCGCCATCCGAAGTTCTTCAGGTGAGAATTCTTTGTTTACCTCTGTACCCCATTTTTTAATAGGGTTGTTTGGTTTTCTGGAGTCTAACTTCTTGAGTTCTTTATATATATTGGATATTAGCCCTCTATCTGATGTAGGATTGGTGAAGATCTTTTCCCAATTTGTTGGTTGCAGATTTGTCTTCTTGATGGTGTCCTTTGCCTTACAGAAACTTTGTAATTTTATGAGGTCCCATTTGTAAATTCTTGATCTTAGAGCATATGCTATTGGTGTTCTTTTCAGAAACTTTCTCCCTGTACCGATGTCCTCAAGGGTCTTCCCCAGTTTCTCTTCTATTTGCTTCAGAGTGTCTGGCTTTATGTGGAGGTCCTTGATCCATTTGGATTTGAGCTTAGTACAAGGAGACAAGGATGGATCAATTCGCATTCTCCTGCATGCTGACCTCCAGTTGAACTAGCACCATTTGTTGAAAAGGCTATCTTTTTTCCATTGGATGTTTTCAGCCTCTTTGTCAAGGATCAAGTGGCCATAGGTGTGTGGGTTCATTTCTGGATCTTCAATCCTGTTCCATTGATCCTCCTGCCTGTCACTGTACCAATACCATGCAGTTTTTAACACTATTGCTCTGTAGTATTGCTTGAGGTCAGAGATACTGATTCCCCCAGACTTTCTTTTGTTGCTGAGAATCGTTTTAGCTATCCTGGGTTTTTTGTTGTTCCAGATGAATTTGATAATTGCTCTTTCTAACTCTGTGAAGAATTGAGTTGGGATTTTGATAGGTATTGCATTGAATCTGTATATTGCTTTTGGCAAAATGCCCATTTTAACTATATTGATTCTAGCGATCCATGAGCATGGGAGGTTTTCCCATTTTTTGAGGTCTTCTTCCATTTCCTTCTTCAGAGTCTTGAAGTTCTGGTCATACAGATCTTTCACATGTTTGGTAAAAGTCACCCCAAGATACTTTATACTGTTTGTGGCTATTGTGAAGGGGGTCATTTCCCTAATTTCTTTCTCAGCCTGCTTATCCTTTGAGTATAGGAAGGCCACTGATTTGCTTGAGTTGATTTTATAACCTGCCACTTTGATGAAGTTGTTTATCAGCTGTAGGAGCTCTCTAGTGGAGTTTTTTGGGTCACTTAGGTAGACTATCATGTCATCTGCAAATAATGATAGTTTGACTTCTTCCTTTCCGATTTGTATCCCTTTGACCTCCTTATGTTGTCGAATTGCCCGAGCTAGTACCTCAAGTACAATATTGAAAAGATAAGGAGAAAAGGGGCAGCCTTGTGTCTGGTCCCTGATTTCAGTGGGATTGCTTCAAGTTTCTCTCCATTTAGTTTGATGCTGGCTACCGGTTTGCTGTATATTGCTTTTACTATGTTTAGGTATGGGCCTTGAATTCCTGTTCTCTCCAAGACTTTAAGCATGAAAGGATGCTGAATTTTGTCAAATGCTTTTTCAGCATCCAATGAAATGACCATGTGTGTTTTTTCTTTGAGTTTGTTTATGTAGTGGATTGCATTGATGGATTTCCGTATATTGAACCAACCCTGCATTCCCGGGATAAAGCCTACTTGATCATGGTGGATGATCGTTTTGATGTGTTCTTGGATTCGGTTGGCAAGAATTTTATTGAGTATTTTTGCATCGATGTTCATAAGGGAAATTGGTCTGAAGTTCTCTTTCTTTGTTGGATCTTTGTGTGGTTTTTGTATCAGTGTAATTGTGGCTTCGTAGATGGAATTGGGTAGTGTTCCTTCTGTTTCTATCTTGTGGAATAGTTTGAAGAGTATTGGTGTTAACTCTTCTTTGAAGGTCTGATAGAATTCTGCACTGAAACCATCTGGTCCTGTGCTTTTTTTGGTTGGAAGACTTTCTATGACTCCTTCTATTTCTTTAGGCATTATGGGACTGTTTAGATGGTCTAGTTGGTCCTGATTTAATTTTGGTATTTGGTATCTGTCAAGGAAATTGTCCATTTCCTCCAGATTCTCCAGTTGTGTTGAGTACAGGCTCTTGTAGTAGGATCTGATGATTTTTTTGGATTTCCTCAGTTTCCGTTGTTATATCTCCCTTGTCATTTCTAAGTTTGTTAATTTGGATACTTTGTCTGTGCCCTTTGGTCAGTCTGGCTAAGGGTTTATCTATCTTGTTGATTTTCTCAAAGAACCAGCTCCTGGTTTTGTTGATTCTTTGTATGGTTCTCTTTGTTTCTACTTGATTGATTTCGGCCCTGAGTTTGATGATTTCCTGCCTTCTACTCCTCCTGGGTGAAATAGCTTCTTTTTGTTCCAGGGCTTTCAGGTGTGTCATTAAGCTGGTAATGTATGCTCTCTCCATTTTCTTTTTGGAGGCACTCAGGGCTATGAGTTTTCCTCTTAGCACTGCTTTCACTGTGTCCCAAAGATTTGGGTATGTTGTGTCTTCATTTTCATTAAGTTCTAAAAAGTCTTTAATTTCTTTCTTTATTTCTTCCTTGACCAAGGTATCATTGAGTAGAATATTGTTCAGTTTCCACGTGTATGTGGGTTTTCTGTTGTTTTTGTTGCTATTGAAGACCACTTTTACTCCATAGTGATTTGATAGGAGGCATGGGATTAATTTTATCTTCTTATATTTGTTGAGGTCTGTCTTGTGACCAATTATATGGTCGATTTTGGAGAAGGTACCATGAGGTGCTGAGAAAAAGGTATATTCTTTTGCTTTAGGATAGAATGTTCTATATATATTTGTTAAATCTAATTGTTCCAAAGCTTCAATTAGTTTCACAGTGTCCCTGTTCAGTTTCTGTTTTTCTGATCGGTCCATTGAGGAAAGTGCAGTGTTGAAGTCACCCACAATTATTGTGTTAGGTGCAATGTGTGCTTTAAGCTTTTTTAAAGTTTCTTTTATGAATGAGGGTGCCCTTGCATTTGGAGCATAGATGTTCAGGATTGAGAGTTCTTCTTGTTGTATTTTTCCTTTGACTAGCAAGAAGTGTCCCTCAGAGTCTCTTTTGATGACTTTGGCTTGAAAATCAATTTTATCTGATATTAGAATGCTACTCCAGCTTGTTTCCTGAGGCTATTTGATTGTAAAATTGTCTTCCAGCCTTTTACTCTAAGGTAGTGTTTGTCTTTGACCCTGAGGTGTGTTTCCTTTATGCAGCAAAATGTAGGGTCCTGTTTACGTATCCAGTTAGTCTATGTCTCTTTGTTGGGGCATTGAGTCCATTGATGCTAAGAGATATTAATGAATAGTGATTATTACTTCCTGTCATTTTTGATGTTATTTTTTATATTTGATTGGTTATCTTCTTTTGGGTTTGATTAAAGAAGGTTACTATCTTGCTTTTTCCAGGGTGAAGTTTCCCTCCTTGTATTGGTGTTTTCTTCCTATTATCCTTTGCAGGGCTGGGTTTGTGGATAGATATTGGGTAAACTTGGTTTTGTCATGGAATATCGTGGTTTCTCCATCTATGGTGATTGAGAGTTTTGCTGGGTATAGTAGTTTTGGCTGGCATTTGTGTTCTCTTAGAGTCTGCATGAGATCTGCCCAGGATCTTCTAGCTTTCATAGTCTCAAGTGAGAAATCTGGTGTGATTCTGATAGGTCTTCCTTTATATGTGACTTGGCCTTTTTCTCTTACTGCCTTTAATATTCATTCTTTGTTTAGTACATTTGGTGTTTTGATTATTATGTGACAGGAGGTATTTCTGTTCTGGTCCAGTCTTTTTGAAGTTCTGTAGGCTTCTTGTATAATCATGGGCATCTCTCTCTCTTTAGGTTAGGGAAGTTTTCTTCTATAATTTTATTGAAGATATTTGTTGGCCCTTTAAGTTTTAAATCTTCACTCTCATCTATGCCTATAATCCTTAGGTTTGGTCTTCTCATTGTGTCCTGGATTTCCTGGATGTTTTGGGTTACAAGTTTTTTGCATTTTGCATTTTCTTTAACTGTTGAGTCCATGGTTTCTATGGTATCTTCAGTATCTGAGATTCTTTCTTCTATCTCTTGTATTCTGTTGTTGATATTTGCATCCATGTCCCCTGATTTCTTCCCAGGGTTTTCTATCTCCAAAGTTGTCTCCCTTTGAGTTTTCTTAGTTGTTTCTACTTTTGATTTTAGATCCTGGATGGTTTTGCTTAGCTCCTTCACTTGCTTGTTTGCATTTTTCTGTAATTTTTTAAGAGCTTTTTGTGTTTCCTCTTTCATGACCTCAGCCTGTTGACCAAAGTTCTCCTGTATTTCTTTAAGTGATTTTTGCGTTCCTCCTTATTGGCTTTTGTATTCTCCTGACTTTCTTTTAATGATTTTTGTGTTTCTCTTGTAAGGGCTTCTAACTTTTGATCCATTTTCTCCTGAATTTCTTTAAGTATGTCCTTCTTGTGTTCCTCTACCAGCATCATGAGCAGTGATTTTAAATCCAAATCTTGTTTTTCTGGTGTGATGGGGTATCCAGGACATTCTGTTAAAGGAGAATTGGGTTCAGATGCTGCCATATTGCCTTGATTTTTGTTAGTGATGTTCTTGTGTTTGCCTTTTGCCATCTAGTTTTCAATGGTGTTAGTTGGTCTTGTTGTCAATGATGGACTCACCAGTACAAGCTGCCTCTTCCCAGCTGACCTCTGGTGCACAGCTGACCTCCCGCACTGCCTGGAGACAGGGTGCTGTGGCCCAGGCCGTTCAGATCTGAAAGCAGACACCTGAAGGCTCCTGCCCAGGGCCTGCTGGACTCACCAGAGCACACTGACTCCTCCCAGCTGGCCTCCGGGTGCCCCTCTGGCCTCTTGCAGGTCCTGGAGATGTGGTGTTGTAGCCCAGGCTGTTCTGGATCCCAAAGTGGAGATCTGAAGGCTCCTGCCAGAGGCTTCAGGACTGGAACCTAAGCTCTGTGGGGCCGGACCCCCTGACTGTCCTTTTTTAACTTTAGCATTTTCCCCAGGGAGTGCTTTTACCACATTCTTAAATAACCAACTTTACTTGTTTTTATGCCTGATTTTATTTTTCTTATCTTTATTATATGTTTTCTTCCATTTTATTTTTATTTTGCCATCAACATTTTTTTGAATGGATACTTAACATTTCCTTTTGCAGATAATTCTGAGCTGTCATGTGGGAGCTGGAAGGCAAAGCCAGGTCCTCTGCAAGTGCAGTGAGTGCTCTTAAGCACACAGCCATCTATATAGCCCTCTGTTATTTGGGATTGAAAATGGAGGGCACAGGTATTTCTAGAGTAATAAACTGTGAGGATAAAAGTTACTTAACATAAAAATCCCCATGCACTTCCATAATGAAAGCGAACCTCTTATTCTCCTTTTGCAGTTCATAGCTGCATGATGTGGGCCATCTGTGTGGCCATGAATTTAGAACTAACCAATGGGTTCTGTCCCGGCATCCATCAGGAGATTCCATTTCAGTAGAGAGAGGTAGGGTCCCACAAGTCCCATCACAGTCCATGATGGGTCATTGACAGGCCCAGTTTGTGCAGGCCTAGTGCAGACAGCCACAGCTACTGTGAGATGGCAAATGTATTATTAGCAGCATCTTGTCCAGAAGACAGCATCTTATAGTCTTACCTCCATCTTTTATCTCTTAAAGTCTTTCTACCCCTCTTCTGAGATGACCCCTGAGCTTTAGAGGGTGATAATAGATGTCCCATTTATACCTGAGCAACTCAACAGTCATTTACTCCCACGTACCTTGAACATGTATGCATTGTTTTCACTGCCACTCATTACAAAGAGAAGCTTATCTGATTAAGGGTGAGACTAGAATTTATCAATGGCACAAACATAATTTTTTAGAAAGTAGTTTGGTACCATAACAACTTAGTTGGAGAGTAGTAAATTACCCTACTAGAGACTAAGACTCTCTTAGCCATGGGATTTTGGTTGGGTTTACATTACCAGAAGTGAATTCCCTTTTGTGGGGCAGGCCATACATCCAATCAGGAAGCAGAAAGTTACCCCTATAATGTCTGTGTCACTATTACAAAATTGGGATCATCTTACCTGGTAACTTGTTTTAGTCAATAAGGTTCTCAGCTAGGGAAGACCATTGATAGCTTTTGTGCCCAAGCTGCATACATAGCACCTTTCAGCTTATGAAAATGAGGGAGCTGGGAGAAAACTTCCAACTCAGTTTCAGTTTGATTTATCCAAAGAGTGTGATATCTGCCCACAATTGAGTTTAGTCTAGGTTTAGAACAATGGCTATTGCCTGTATTGTTTGCGATCCTCTGGGGGGGGGGTCTCCCTGACCAACAAGTCATAGGCAGAGACATCTCACACTTAGCACTGAGATTTTAATTTTAAAACATGGCATCTGAGATAAGCATTATCTAAATAATTCCCAGTACCTCTCTTCAAATTCTCCTATCTATCTATCTATCTATCTATCTATCTATCTATCTATCCATCCATCCAACTATCTATCTATCTGTCTATCTATCTATCTATCTATCTATCTATCTATCTATCTATCTAGAGAGAAAGAGAGAGAGAGAGTGTGTGTGTGTGTGTGTAAATGTGCATGCATGCCACAGCACATACATGGACATCAGAGGGACAACTTGCAGTAGATGATTCTCTTTTTGTACCATGTGAATTCTGGAAAGTAAACTGATGTTATCAGGATGTTTGGCAAGGTTGTGCTAGGTAATTTTATGTCAACTCAACATAAGCTAGAGTCATCTGAAAGGAATGAACCACAACTGAGAAAATAACTCCTTAAGATCGGGGCTATCGGCAAGCCTGAAGGGCATTTTCTTAATTAGTGATTGATGAAAAAAGAGCCCAGCCCATTGTGGGCGGAGCCATCCTTGGGCTGGTGGTCCTGGGTTCCATAATAAAGTAGGCTGAACAAGCCATAAGAGCAAGCCTGTAAGCGGCACCCCTCCATGGCCTCTGCATCAGCTCCTGCCTCCAGGTTGTGCCTTGCCTTGAGTTCCTGTCCTGACCTCCTTTAATGATGGACAGTGATTGAAAGGCCCCTGCAAGCCTTGCCTGTGCCTGCTGCTGTTTAACTCTTTCTTCCAGTATTCTCCCTACTCTACTTTCATATCACATGTGGTTTACCATGGTCTCCCCAAGGCCTCTTCTTCCTCATTCAACACAACATGGTCCTTTCTTGTTTCCTAGCCTCTATGAAGACTCAGTACAGCTTAAGCACAGAAACTGAACAATAAGAATGTGTCTTTCTGGGCCTGGCTATCTTACCCACGGTACTATTTCAGAATTACTCCCATCTTTGTAAAACTTCATTCTCCTTAAGCGCTCAATCCATGCATTAGCTGAAAGTCCTCTGCGCTGATAACTATTAGGAATACAAGAGCAATGGGCACAGATGTGCAAGAATCTCCACTGTGGGATGCAGAGGCTGACATCTTGACTTTAGACTTCCCCAACTTCCAAAAGAGTAAGAAATAAATGTCAATCATTCATAAGCTACCCAAGCTGTGATATTTTTATATCAGCCCAGACCACAACAAAGTAAAATATAAACAAAATAAAAACAATAAAACAAAAAAAGTGGAATGTGCTAACAAAAAAAAAAACCCACAAATATTTTTTTTTTGATTTTTGTAAATTTATTGATATATTTATTTACATTTCAAATTATTTCCCCTTTTCTGGACCCCCACTCCCCAAAAGTCCCATCAGTCCCCTTCCCTCCCCCTGTTTTCCCACCCAACCCTTCCCACTTCCCTGTTCTGACTTTGTTCTATACTGCTTCACTGACTCTTTCCAGAACAAGAGGCCAGTCCTCCGTTCTTCTTGTACCT
Source organism: Apodemus sylvaticus (assembly GCF_947179515.1). NCBI lineage: Eukaryota > Metazoa > Chordata > Mammalia > Rodentia > Muridae > Apodemus > Apodemus sylvaticus. The sequence continues at coordinate 53,460,849 of NC_067484.1, read as the reverse complement.
CATTTGATGTGTGGATTATGTTTTGGGTATTCCAGTTTTCTAGGTTAATATCCACTTATTAGTGAGTGCATACCATGATTCATCTTTTGAGTCTGGGTTACCTCACTTAGTAGGATGTTCTCCAGCTCCATCCATTTGCCTAAGAATTTCATGAACTCATTGTTTCTAATGGCTGAATAGTACTCCATTGTGTATATATACCACATTTTTTGCATCCAGTCTTCTGTTGAGGGATACCTGGGTTCTTTCCAACTTCTGGCAATTATAAATAGGGCTGCTATGAACATAGTAGAACATGTATCCTTATTACATGCTGGGGAATCTTTTGGGTATATGTCCAGGAGTGGTATAGCAGAATCTTCTGGAAGTGAGGTGCCCAGTTTTCGGAGGAACTGCCAGACTGATTTCCAGAGTGGTTATACCAATTTGCAACCCCACCAGCAGTGGAGGAGTGTTCCTCTTTCTCCACATCCTCGCCAACACCTGCTGTCTCCTGAATTTTTAATCTTAGCCATTCTGACTAGTGTAAGATGAAATCTTAGGGTTGTTTTGATTTGCATTTCCCTAACGACTAATGAAGTTGAGCATTTTTTAAGATGTTTCTCCGCCATCCGAAATTCTTCAGGTGAGAATTCTTTGTTTAACTCTGTACCCCATTTTTTAATAGGGTTGTTTGGTTTTCTGGAGTCTAACTTCTTGAGTTCTTTATATATATTGGATATTAGCCCTCTATCTGATGTAGGATTGGTGAAGATCTTTTCCCAATTTGTTGGTTGCCGATTTGTCCTTTTGATGGTGTCCTTTGCCTTACAGAAACTTTGTAATTTTATGAGGTCCCATTTGTCAATTCTTGATCTTAGAGCATATGCTATTGGTGTTCTGTTCAGAAACTTTCTCCCTGTACTGATGTCCTCAAGGGTCTTCCCCAGTTTCTTTTCTATTAGCTTCAGAGTGTCTGGCTTTATGTGGAGGTCCTTGATCCATTTGGATTTGAGCTTAGTACAGGGAGACAAGGATGGATCAATTCACATTCTTCTGCATGCTGACCTCCAGTTGATCCAGCACCATTTGTTGAAAAGGCTATCTTTTTTCCATTGGATGTTTTCAGCCTCTTTGTCGAGGATCAAGTGGCCATAGGTGTGTGGGTTCATTTCTGGATCTTCAATCCTGTTCCATTGATCTGCCTGCCTGTCACTGTACCAATACCATGCAGTTTTTAACACTATTGCTCTGTAGTATTGCTTGAGGTCAGGGATACTGATTCTCCCAGAATTTCTTTTGTTGCTGAGAATAGTTTTAGCTATCCTGGGTTTTTTGTTATTCCAGATGAATTTGATAATTGCTCTTTCTAACTCTGTGAAGAATTGAGTTGGGATTTTGATGGGTATTGCGTTGAATCTGTATATTGCTTTTGGCAAAATGGCCATTTTAACTATATTGATTCTACCGATCCATGAGCATGGGAGATTTTCCCATTTTTTGAGGTCTTCTTCCATTTCCTTCTTCAGGGTCTTGAAGTTCTTGTCATACAGATCTTTCACATGTTTGGTAAGAATCACCCCAAGATACTTTATACTGTTTGTGGCTATTGTGAGGGGGGTCATTTCCCTAATTTCTTTCTCAGCCTGCTTATCCTTTGAGTATAGGAAGGCCACTGATTTGCTTGAGTTGATTTTATAACCTGCCACTTTGCTGAAGTTGTTTATCAGCTGTAGGAGTTCTCTAGTGGAGTTTTTTGGGTCACTTAGGTAGACTATCATGTCATCCGCAAATAATGATAGTTTGACTTCTTCCTTTCCAATTTGTATCCCTTTGACCTCCTTATGCTGTCGAATTGCCCGAGCTAGTACCTCAAGTACAATATTGAAAAGATGAGGAGAAAGGGGGCAGCCCTGTCTAGTCCCTGATTTTAGTGGGATTGCTTCAAGTTTCTCTTCATTTAGTTTGATGCTGGCTACCGGTTTGGTATATATTGCTTTAACGATGTTTAGGTATGGGCCTTGAATTCCTGTTCTTTCCAAGACTTTAAGCATGAAAGGATGCTGAATTTTGTCAAATGCTTTTTCAGCATCCAATGAAATGACCATGTGGTTTTTTCTTTCAGTTTGTTTATGTAGTGGATTGCATTGATGGATTTCCGTATATTGAACCAGCCCAGACCACAACAAAGTAAATTATAAACAAAATAAAAACAATAAAACAAAACAAAAGAGGAATGTGCTAAAAAAAAAACCCACAAATATTTTTAATGTTTCTTTTTTGTTATTAGAGCCACCAAATAGGTAAAACTTCGTGGACTATACTGACTAGGAGTTTCAGATAGCATTTCTACAAACAAAGTGCTACATAGAAATACACACACACACACACACACACACACACACACACCAAGTAATATTAAAGCCTTCAGTTCTAAGATTTTGTTCGTATAGCAGAAGACATGGGGAGAAAGAACACAACGGTGTCCTAGGAGGAAAAGATCTATATTAGGAGCCCAAATCCTATCCCTGCTCTTGTCCTGCCCCTGCCTCCAACAGCTATGACCTAAGAAATCATATTCAGTCCTCTACACTATACGCAGGCTGAAACCCAAGACAGAGCCTCTGAAATGTAATCTTATAATCAAGGCAAACGTTTATCAAGATCTGAAGTCATAGACATCAAAAATGGCCAGATAAACACCAAGAAAGAAACCTGTTGTGCTAATTTTTGCATGAAACAAAGGCTTAGAACTGACCAATACATGTCTCTAAGATGAGACCTTAGTGCACATGCAAGGCACCAGATTCAATGACACTTAACTACAAGCAAAAAAACATTTTCCTTGTATGCGGCAAATGAAAACAGATCTACTGGAAGCCACACAAAATTCTTCCGAAAGAGCTATGTAAATTTCCCTGACTTAAACAGTCACTCTCTAATGCTCTTTCATCTGTATTCTCCAAAGAATCTGCAGTCCTCTTTTGGGAGATAAGAAGGAAGCCAAATAAAGCCGTCCTGAGGCTTAGCGATTATATGGTGATTGGCAGATTCTCCAGAAGGAACAATGGACAATGGAACAGTCTAGCCAAACCAAACAGTTTCTGTGAGCAGACCCAGCCTTTATCTCAGCCAGCAATCACTTTGCTTCCATGAAAAGCATCTAACATTATGCCAAGTTGTATCACTGCCACTGAAATGGGAATAGCTCCAGCAACCCGTAAAAACAGTGACACTTAATGAATTGCTTCAGTTAAATCACAGCGGAGAGAGAAAAGAGGTGAACAGTTTCATTGTGTTCCTTGTGGTTCAAAAGATCTCATCAACACAGCTAATCACTGGGGGTGCCCTTCGTGCCAGATCCACACCTGAGATAAACACACCTGGGTTCTCAGGAACCGTTTCTCTTCTGCTGGCTGAAACAAAGGCCACTAGGAAACAGCTTTAAAAAAAAAAAGATCAAAAGGCAAGCAAGCAGAAAGCAGTGAGAATCAGGGAATGAGACAAGTTGTGGTTGCTTTGTACTGCGTGACACATCATTTTAAAAGCATTTAGACAGCTAGAGAGAACATTAAATCACACAGGAAAGTAGTTTACAAGATAGATGTAAAATATCCGGTGTATCAAGGAATAGTTGAGACTCCAGTGACCTTATGGTGGCTTCTCAGAAGTTTAAAAAAAGAGAGATTTTTTTCTTTGTATATATTGCCCTCTAATTTCCCCTGTTCTGCATTGAACACAAAAATGAAGCGATGTTCAGTATCCCGCCAATGAAATCAGATGTCATAAATACAAAGTCTGAAGTTCCCACTAGGACAAGCTTTTTATAAATAAATAAATAAATAAATAAATAAATAAATAAATAAATAAATAAATAACTGGACTTTGACTATATCGAAGACAAGCTTTTCATTAATTCTGGTAAGTAGCATCTACTTGACTCTTGATTATCCATATTTTGCTGAGGTTAAAGTTATCTACGAGTTTGACATTGGCTAGATAATTTGCACTTATATTCTAGCATGTGGGTCCTAGAGCCTGAGACTACACAGTGCCTCAAATAATCAGTGAACCTAAGTTAGTGGGCCAGGAGTGGGAAGGCGTCCGAATTTTCTGTTTCTTTTTACAAGATCTCTTAGTCTCTCTCTTCATGTTACAATGTAAACTGAATCTAAACATTTCCTAGTCTGGTGCTCCATATTTTCTCTAAGTCTGAAAATAAAAATATTCAGTTTAAATGAATGCTGCTGATCTTTCAGGTTACAAAAACCTTAAAAATATGTATTAAGGATATTGTCACTAAATCTTTAGTTATGCTCATAATTTGAAAGCAAGGTTTGCCACTCATATAAACTACCCTTGGATAATTTTGATTCTTTTGTATTAATGCACTTGCACACACACACATATACTCATATCACTCACATGACATAAAAGTACTGCAACAGCTAATCTCCCCCCCAAAAGATCCTTCTGGTTTCCATCTGCACCTGGTGCTGATCCTGTGCCACAAGAGTGCAAACGCAAATACCACCAGGAGAGAGCTGGTCTCCCAGGAGTGTGGACACACATGTGAGCACAGGTAAGACCACCACTTGTGCTCAAATTCCTGGCCCAAGAGGGACCATACCAGAAGCATTAGAACATAGCAACCAAGGAAGAGCCAGGGACAGGGTTCTTCCAGTTTCCACCTGCACCCTGGAGCTGAGGCTGTGACACAGCTCTCCATACCCAGATTCTTCCTGTAGAGAACTGGTCTCTCAGGAGTACAGACACAGAAGTTTGCAGGGGAGACAAGCCACAGTCAGAGACAGCAAGGCCAGCTAACACAAGAGATAACCAAAAGTAGTCAAGAAGCAAGGGCAAAAACATAAGCAACAGAAACCAAAGCAACTTGGCATCACCCGAACCCAGTTCTTGACCACAGCGAGCCCTGGATACCCCCAAACACCCAAAAAACAAAACTCTGATTTAAAATCACATCTCATGATGATGATAGAGGAGTTTAAGGAGGACATAAATAATTCCTGTAAAGAAATACAGAAGAATACAGGTAAACAAGTAGAAGAGCTCAAAGAGGAAACACAAAAATCCCTTAAAGAGTTACAGGAAGGGTCCCCCCAATCTCCTATCTCCTAAGGTTGCCTGTTTCACTTCTTTCTGATGGCCCTCAGGGCTTCATTTTCCCTCACCCAATACCAGATCAGGTTTCCCACTCCCCCATCCCATCCACTTTCCTTCCCAAGTCCCTCCCTCCCCACTTGTGATTGTTTTCTTCTCCCTCCCAAGTGGGACTGAGGTGTCCTCACTTGGGCACTTCAGCTTGTTGACCTTTTTGAGTTCTGTGGCCAATATCCACTTATTAGTGAACATATACCATGCATATCTTTTTGGGTTGGAGTTACGTCACTCAGGATGATATTTTCTAGTTCTATCCATTTGCCTGCAAAACTCAGGATGTCCTCATTCTTAATAGCTGAATAGTAGTCCTTGTGAATACTACTTTACACATTAGGTGAAATGCCCAACATAGGGAGAGGGAACTTATAGAGCCCACCTCCAGCAGGAAGAAAGGGCATCAAATGAGGGAGAAAGGGACTATCCCACAGTCACAATTCTGACCCATTGTTGGTAATTGTTGACCTATCCTGTCTGAAAGACTTACAGGGATGGAAATGGAGAGGAGCCTGAGGAAAAGAAGGTCCAGTGACAGGCCCAAAGTGGAATCCAGTGGGAAGTCCCAAGGACTGACACTATTACTGAGGTTATAGAGTGCTCAAAAAAGGACCTAGCATGATCTTACTCTGAAAGACCCAACAAGCAGCTGAAAGTCAGATGCAGATATTTACACCCAACCAAAGGACAAAAGCAGCTGACCCCCATTGTTGAACTAGGGAACTAGGGAAGCTGAGGAGAAGGGTAACCCTGTAGGAGGACCTGAATTAATCTGAACCCTTGAGATCCCTCAAACACTGGGCCACAAAATAGGCAGCATACACCAGCTGATATGAGGGCCCCAACACACGCAGAGTAGAAGAGTGCCAGGCCTATGTTCATTCAGAGATTATTTACCTAACCCTCAAAAGACTGAAGGCCCCAGGGAGTTTAGAGGTCAGGTAGGGTGGGAGGTGAGGACATCCACGTGGAAACAGAGGGGTGGAGAGGAGGTATGGGGATATGGAACAGTCGGAGGGCAGACAGAGGAGGGAGATGAAATATGGAGTGTAAAAATAATTAATTAATTAAAAAAAGAATTATAGGAAAATGCAACCAAATAGGTGAAGGTGAACAAAACCATCCAAGGTCTAAAAATGGAAATAGAAACAATAAAGAAATCACAAAGGGAGACAATCCTGGAGATAGATAACCTGGGAAGGAGATCAGAAGTCATAGATGCAATAATCACCAACAGAATACAAGAGATAGAAGAGAGAATCTCAGGTGCAGAAGATACTATAGAAAACATTGACAAGTGATCTCCCCTTTGGTATCCAGAACAGCCTGGGCTGCAACGCCACATCTCCAGGTCCTGCAAGAGGCCAGAGGGGCACCTGGGAGGCCGGCTGGGAGGAGTCAGTGTGCTCTGGTGAGTCCAGCAGGCCCCAGCTGGAGCCTTCAGGTGTCTGCTTCGGGATCTAAACAGCCTGGGATACAGCACCCTGTCTCCAGGCAGTGCAGGAGGTCAGCTGTGCACCAGAGGCCAGCTGGGAAGAGGCAGCTTGCACTGGTGAGTCCAGCATTGACAAGACCAACTAACACCAGTGAGAACTAGGTGGCAAAAGGCAAACGCAAGAACATCACTAACAAAAATCAAGGCAATATGGCAGCATCTGAACCCAATTCTCCTTTAACAGCATGTCCTGGATACCCCATCACACCAGAAAAACAAGATTTGGATTTAAAATCACTGGTCATGATGCTGGTAGAAGAACACATAAAAGACATACTTAAAGAAATTCAGGAGAAAATGGATCAACAGTTAGAAGCCCTTACAAGGGAAACACAAAAATCATTAAAAGAAATTTAGGAGAATACAAAAGCCAATAAGGAGGAATGCAAAAAATCACTTAAAGAAATACAGGAGAACTTTGGTCAACAGGCTGAGGTCATGAAAGAGGAAACACAAAAAGCTCTTAAAGAATTACAGGAAAGCACAAACAAGCAAGTGAAGGAGCTAAGCAAAACCATCCAAGATCTAAAATCAGAAGTAGAAACAACTAAGAAAACTCAAAGGGAGACAACTTTGGAGATAGAAAACCTTGGGAAGAAATCAGGGGACATAGATGCAAATATCAACAACACAATACAAGAGATAGAAGAAAGAATCTCAGATGCTGAAGATACCATAGAAACCATGGACTCAACAGTTAAAGAAAATGCAAAATGCAAAAAAGCTTGTAACCCAAAACATCCAGGAAATCCAGGACACAATGAGAAGACCAAACCTAAGGATTATAGGCATAGATGAAAGTGAAGATTTCCAACTTAAAGGGCCAGCAAATATGCCCATTAATATACAAGAAGCCTACAGAACTCCAAACAGCCTGGACCAGAACATAAATACCTCCTGTCACATAATAATCAAAACACCAAATATACTAAACAAAGACAGAATATTAAAGGCAGTAAGAGAAAAAGGCCAAGTAACATATAAAGGAAGACCTATCAGAATCACATCAGACTTCTCACCTGAGACTATGAAAGCTAGAAGATCCTGGGCAGATCTCATGCAGACTCTAAGAGAACACAAATGCCAGCCAAAACTACTATACCCAGCAAAACTCTCAATCACCATAGATGGAGAAACTAAGATATTCCATGACAAAACCAAGTTTACCCAATATCTATCCACAAACCCAGCCCTACAAAAGATAATAGGAGGAAAACAGCAATACAAGGAGGGAAACTACACCCTGGAAAAACAAGATAGTAACTTTCTTTCATCAAACCCAAAAGAAGTTAACCAATCAAATTTAAAAAATAACATCAAAAATGACAGGAAGTAACAATCACTATTCCTTAATATCTCAACATCAATGGGCTCAATGGCCCAATAAAAAGACATAGACTAACTTACTGGATATGTAAACAGGACCCTACATTTTGCTGCATACAGGAAACACACCTCAGGGTCAAAGACAAACACTACCTTAGAGTAAAAGGCTGGAAGACAATTTTACAAGCAAATGGTCTCAGGAAACAAGCTGGAGTAGCCATTCTAATATCAGATGAAATTGACTTTCAACCAAGAGTCATCAAAAGAGACTCTGAGGGACACTTCTTGCTGGTCAAAGGAAAAATACAAGAAAAACTCTCAATCCTGAACATCTATGCTCCAAATGCAAGGGCACCCTCATTCATAAAAGAAACTTTATTAAAGCTCAAAGCACACATTACACCTAACACAATAATTGTGGGTGACTTCAACACTGCACTTTCCTCAATGGACTGATCAGGAAAAGAGAAACTGAACAGGGACACAGTGAAACTAATTGAAGCTTTGGAACAATTAGAATTAACATATATATATATATATATATATGTATGTATATATATATAAATAAAACATTCTATCCTAAAGCAAAATAATATACCTTTTTCTCAGCATCTCATGGTACCTTCTCCAAAATCGACCATATAATTGGTCACAAGACAGACCTCTACAAATATAAAAAGATCGAACTAATCCCATGCCTCCTATCAGATCACTATGGAGTAAAAGTGGTCTTCAATAGCAACAAAAACAACAGAAAACCCACATACACGTGGAAACTGAACGATATCATACTCAATGATACCTTGGTCAAGGAAGAAATAAAGAAAGAAATTAAAGACTTTTTAGAACTTAATGAAAATGAAGATACAACATACCCAAATCTATGGGACACAATGAATGCAGTGCTAAGAGGAAAACTCATAGCCCTGAGTGCCTCCAAAAAGAAAATGGAGAGAGCATACACTAACAGCTTAATGACACCCCTGAAAGCCCTGGAACAAAAAGAAGCTATTTCACCCAGGAGGAGTAGAAGGCAGGAAATCATCAAACTCAGGGCTGAAATCAATCAAGTAGAAACAAAGAGAACAATACAAAGAATCAACACAACCAGGAGCTGGATCTTTGAGAAAATCAGCAAGATAGATAAACCCTTAGCGAGACTAACCAAAGGGCAGAGAGACAGTATACAGATTAACAAACTTAGAAATGAAAAGGGAGATATAACAACAGAAACTGAGGAAATTCAAAAAATCATTAGGTCCTACTACAAAAGCCTATACTCAACACAACTGGAGAATCTGGAGGAAATGGACAGTTTCCTACACAGATATCTGACACCAAAACTAAATCAGGATCAAATAGATCATCTAAACAGTCCCATAACACCTGAATAAATAAAAAGGGTCATAGAAAATCTCCCAACTAAAAAAAGCATGGGACCAGATGGCTTCAGTGCAGAATTCTATCAGAACTTCATAGAAGACCTAACACCAATACTCTTCAAACTATTCCACAAAATAGAAACAGAAGGAACTCTACCCAACTCGTTCTATGAATCCACAATTAAGCAGACACCAAAACCACACAAAGATCCAAGAAAGAAAGAGAACTTCAGGCCAATTTCTCTTATGAATAGTGATGCAAAAATACTTAATGAAATTCTTGCCAACTGAATCCAAGAACACATCAAAAACAATCATCCACCATGATCAAGTAGGCTTCATCCCAGCAATGCAGGAATGGTTCAATATAAGGAAATCCATCAATGCTCTCCACTACATAAACAAACTCAAAAAAAAAAAACCATATGATTATCTCATTGGATGCAGAAAAAGCATTTGACAAAATTCAGCATCCTTTCATGCTAAAAGTCTTGGAAAGAACAGGAATTCAAGGCCCATACCTAAACATCCTTAAAGCAATATACAGCAAACCGGCAGCAAACATCAAACTAAATGGAGAGAAACTTGAAGCAATCCCACTAAAATCAGGGACTAGATAAGGCTGTCCTCTCTCTCCATATCTTTTCAATATAGTACTTGAAGTTCTAACTAGAGCAATTAAACAACATAAGGAGGTCAAGGGGATACAAATTGGAAAGGAAGAAGTCAAATTATCTCTATTTGTAGATGACATGATAGTCTACTTAAGTGACCCAAAAACCTACACCAGAGAACTCCTACAGCCGATAAACAACTTCAGCAAAGTGGCTGGTTATAAAATCAACTCAAGCAAATCAGTTGCCTTCCTATACTCAAAGGATAAGCAGGCTGAGAAAGAAGTTAGGGAAATGACACCTTTCACAATAGCCATAAACAATATAAAGTATCTTGGTGTGACTCTAACCAAACAAATGAAAGATCCATACGACAAGAACTTTATGTCTCTGAAGAAGGAAATCAAAGAAGATCTCAGAAAATGGAAAAATCTGCCATGCTCGTGGATCGGCAGGATTAATATAGTTAAAATGGCCATCTTGCCAAAAGCAATCTACAGATTCAACGCAATCCCCATCAAAATCCCAACTCAGTTCTTCACAGAGTTAGAAAAAACAATTCTCAAATTCATCTGGAATAACAAAACACCCAGGATAGCTAAAACTATTCTCAACAACAAAAAAAATTCTGGGGGAATCAGTATCCCTGACTTCAAGCAATACTACAGAACAATAGTGTTAAAAACTGCATGGTATTGGCACAGTGACAGACAAGTGGACCAATGGAATAGAATTGAAAATCCAGAAACGAATCCACACACCTATGGTCACTTGATCTTCGACAAAGGAGCTGAAAACATCCAGTGGAAAAAACATAGCCTTTTCAACAAATGGTGCTGGTTCAATTGGAGGTCAGCATCGAGAAGAATGGGGATTGATCCATTCTTATCTCCATGTACTAAACTTCACTCCAAGTGGATCAAGGACCTCCATGTAAAACCAGACACACTGAAACTAATAGAAAAGAAACTGGGGAAGACTCTTGAGGATATGGGCACAGGAGAAAAGTTCCTGAATAGATCATCAATAGCTAAGATCAAGAATTGACAAATGGGACCTCATAAAATTACAAAGTTTCTGTAAGGCAAAGGACACTGTTAAAAGGACAAAATGGCAACCATCAAATTGGGAAAGGATATTCACCAACCCTATATCTGATAGAGGGCTAATATCCAATATATACAAAGAACTCAAGAAGCTAGACCCCAGGGAACCAAATAACCCTATTAAAAATGGGGTACAGATCTAAACAAAGAATTTTAACCTGAAGAAATTCGGATGGCCAAGAGGCACCTTAAAAAGTGCTCAACATCATTAGTCATTAGGGAATTGCAAATCAAAACAACCCTGAGATTTCACCTTACACCAGTCAGAATGGCTAAGGTCAAAAACTCAGGAGACAGCAGGTGTTGGCGAGGATGTGGAGAAAGAGGAACACTCCTCCACTGCTGGTGGGACTGTAAGATGGTACAATCACTTTGGAAATCAGTCTGGCGGTTCCTCAGAAAACTAGATATGACACTTCCAGAGGACTCTGCTGTACCTCTTCTGGGTATATACCCAAAGCATTCCCCGGCATGCAATAAAGACACATGCTCCATTATGTTCATAGCAGCCTTATTTATAATAGCCAGAAGCTGGAAAGAGCCCAGATGCCCCTCAAAGGAGGAATGGATACAGAAAATGTGGTATATTTACACAATGGAATACTACTCAGCAATTAGAAACAATGAATTCACAAAATTTTTAGGCAAATGGTTTGATCTGGAAAATATCATGCTAAGTGAGGTAACCCAATCACAAAAGAATACACATGGAATGCAATCTCTGATAAGTGGATATTAATTAGCCCAGAAGCCCTGAATACCCAAGGCACAAATCATGTAATAAATGACTTCCATGAAGAAATATGGAGAGGGTCCTGATCCTGGAAAGGATTGATCTAGCATTGGAGTGGAATATAAGGACAGAGAAAAAGGAGGGAGGTGATTGGAGAGTAGATGTAGAGAAGAAGGTTTATGGGACATATGGGGAGGGGGGATCCGGCAAAGGGGAAATCATTTGGAATGTAAACAACGAATATAGAAAATAAAACTATTAAAAAAAAGAAAACATTGACACAACAGTCAAAGAAAATGCAAAATGCAAAAATCTGCTAACCCAAATCATCCAGAATATCCAGGACACATTGAGAAGCCCAAACCTAAGGATAATATGTATGAAGGTTCCCAAATTAAAGAGCCAGTAAATATCTTCAACAAAATCATAGAAGAAAACTTCCTTAACATAAAGATAGGCCCATAAACATACAAGAAGCCTATAGAGCTCCAAATAGACTAGACCAGAAGAGAAATTCCTCCTGTCACATAATAATCAAATCACCAAATGCACAAAACAAAGAAAGAATAGTACAAGCAGTAAGGGAAAAGGGTCAAGTAACATAAAAGGCAGAACTATCAGAATTACACCAGACTTCTTAACAGAGACTTTAAAAGCTACAAGATCCTGGGCAGATGTCATACAGACAATAAGAGAACACACATGCCAGCCAAGACTATTATACCCAGTGAAACTCTCAATTACCATAGATGGAGAAACCTAGATATTCCATGACAAAACCAAATTTACACAATATCTTTCCACTGATCCAGCATGACAAAGGATAATAAATGGAAAATGCCTACATTTGTAGGGAAACTACACCCTAGAAAAAGCAAGAAAGTAATCTCCTTTCAACAAATCCAAAAGAAGACAGCCACACAAACATAAAACTAACGTCAAAATCACTTAACATCAATGAACTCAATTCCCTAACTCTCAATTCTGAACATCTATGTTCCAAATGCAAGGGTACCCACATTCATAAAAGAAACTTCACTAAAGCTCAAACCACACACTGCACCTCACATAAAAATAGTGAGAGACCTCAATACCACACTCTCATCAATGGACAGATCATGGAAACACAAACTAAACAGAGACACAATGAAACTAACAGAAGTTATGGACCATATGGATTTAACAGACATCTATAAAACATTTCATGCTAAAACAAAAGAATATACCTTTTCAGCACCTCATGGTACCTTCTCTAAAACTGACCTATAAGTGGTCATAAAACAGGACTCAAAAGATACAAGAAGACTGACTTATTTTTGTCTTCAATGGCAACAAAAACAACAGAAAGCCCACATACACATGTAAACTGAACAATACCCTACTCAATGATAACTTGGTCAAGGAAGAAATAAAGAAATGAAAGACATTTTACAATTTAATAAAAATGAAGGCACAACATACCCAAACTTATGGGACACAATGAAAGCAGTGCTAAGAGGAAAACTCACAGCTCTGAGTGCCTCCACAAAGAAACTGGAGAGAGCATACACTAACAGCTTAATAGCACACCTAAAAGCTCTAGAACAAAAAGAAGCAAACACCTAAAAGGAGTAGAAGGCAGGAAATTATCAAACCCAGGGCTGAAATCAACCAAGTAGAAACAAAAAGAACTACACAAAGAATCAACAAAACCAGGAGCTGGTTCTTTGAGAAAATCAACAAGATAGATAAACCCTTAGCCAGACTAGTCAGAGGATACAGAGACAGTATCCAAATTAACAAAATCAGAAACTGAGATATTCAACAGAAACAGCAGAAACTGAGGATATTCAAAAAATCATCAGATCCTACTAAAAGCCTATATTCAGCAAAACTAGAATATCCGAATGAAATAGACAATTTTCTGGACAGATACCAAATACCAGAGTTAAATCAGGGTCAGATAAACCATCTGAACAGTCCCATAGCACCTAAAGAAATAGAAGAGGTCATTAAAAGTCTCCCAACTAAAAACAAAACAAAACAAAACAAAACAAAACAAAAACACAGGACCAGATGGGTTTAGTGCAGAATTCTATCAGACATTCAAAGAAGACTCTTTATCTCTTTGACTCTTTATCAATACTCTTCAAACTATTCCACAAAATAGAAACTGAAGGATCATTACCAAATTCATTCTATGAAGTCACAATTATGCTTAAACCTAAACCACAGAAAGACCCAATAAAGAGAACTTCAGACAAATTTGCCTTATGGATACTGATACAAAAATATTCAATAAAATTCTTGCAAACTGAATCCAAGAGCACATCAAAATAATCATCCAGCAAGATCAAGTAGGCTTCATCCCAGGGATGCAGGGATGGTTCAATATGCAGAAATCCATCAAAGTAATCCATTACATAAACAAACTCAAAGGAAAAAACCACATGATCATTCCATTAGATGCTGAGAAAGCTTTTGACAAAATCTCTTCATGATAAAAGCCTTGGAAAGATCAGGAATTCAAGGCCCATACCTAAACACAGTAAAAGCAATATACAGAAAACCAGTAGTCAATATCAAACTAAATGGAGAGAAACTTGAAGCAATCCCACTGAAATCAGAGACTAGGCAAGGTTATCCACTCTCTCCCTATCTATTCAATATAGTACTTGAAGTTTTAGCTAGCTAGAACAATTAGACAAGAAAAGGAGGTCAAAGGGATACAAAGTGGAAAGGAAGAAATCAAAATATCACTATTTTCAAATGATATGATAATATACTTAAGTGACCCTCAAAACTCCACCAGAGAACTCCTAAACCTGAAACAACTTCAGCAAAATGGCTGGATATAAAATTAACTCAAATAAATCAGTATCCTTCCTATACTCAAAGGATAAAAGGACTTAGGAAGACATTATGGAAATGACACCCTTCACAACTGTCACAAACAATATAAAATATCTTGATGTGACTCTCACCAAACAGGAAAATCTGTACAACAAGAACTTCAAGTCTCTGAAGAAAGAAATCAAAGAAAATCTCAGAAGATGAAAGACCTCCCATGTTCATGGATTGATATAGTAAAAACGGCCATCTTGCTGAAAGCAATCTACAGATTCAATGCAATACCCATCAAAATCGCAACTCAATTCTTCATAGAGTTAGAAAGAAAAGTTTCCAAATTCATTTACAATAACACAAACAAAACAACAGAATACTGAAAACTATTCTTAATAATAAAAGAGCTTCTGGGGGAATCACCATTACTGACCTCAAGCTGTACTACAAATCAATAGTGATAAAAACTGTATGATATTGGTACAGTGACAGCCAGGTAGATCAATGGAAGGGGAGACCTAGAAAGGGGAAAACAAAAATATCCAATAAAAAATTATACCCACTATAGCTGCAAAAAATGGCTGATTTAGAATGAAAAACAAAACAAAAACAAAGAAAACCAAAACCCAAAAACCAACCCACAAAAATAACAAAACACCTTTGCTGTTTGAGCAGCCTGAAATTCTTTTCTTTTTCCTTCTTGATTTGGATGGTTTTTTAAAAATCATTGCTCTATATCAAAGCAATCATAAGCTATAACATCAAGATCCCTAAAAGGCCAGCAGCGATAACAAAGTAGAAGAGACATAAGCTTTGAGTCTCATGCATTTCATGGATCCCTTCAACACAGGGGTTGTGAATATCAATCTTGTTTACTTATATTCTCATTTATTGATCAATTAGTCACTGATCACTTATTATGAGCAAGGCTGTCTGCTAATTTCCAGATACTCATTATCTACTAGATAAGATAAAAATAGAAATGAATAATGGAACACCACAGGCGTCAAGATTATGATGCATGCCCAGGATAGACCAAAATCATACAAACTCATAAGTTGTCCACTTGTTCAGTGGAAAACTTAGTAATTTGCTTGTATGACATGCAAAACAGGAATCTTCTGGTTCCCAACTACATATGCATGTACATCAGCACTATCCATCTTTATTAAAATCTTTTGAGGATTGGGGGAACACATATACAAAGAGAAGGGAGCAAGATTTACAAGTTTTGTGTTTATAAAAAGATAAAGAGAGAGGATATGTTCTATGGGGGTATAGTCAGGTATGGGGGAAGGGGTGTCTCAGTGGGCCCATGCTAAGGCATCCCTTCCCCCTGAGGAACCAGCCACAAGACAGTATAGTATAGAGTAGAGTTTATTTAGGGCATGAGGTGTTAAGAGGGTAGTAGAGGAAGAGAAAGGCAGAGAGAGAGAAAGAGAGAGAGAGAGAGAGAGAGAGAGAAGAGAAGAGAAGAGAAGAGAAGAGAAGAGAAGAGAAGAGAAGAGAAGAGAAGAGAAGAGAAGAGAAGAGAAGAGAAGAGAAGATAGTAGAGTAGAGGACGGCCATGAGCACGTGGAGAGAGGGGGGAAGGGAAGAGCAAGGGAGAAAGAGTCCAAGAGAGCAAGAAAGGAACAAGAGAGGAGGCAAGCAGCACCTTTTACAGTGAGTCAGGACTACCTGGCTATTGCCAG
Organism: Apodemus sylvaticus; assembly: GCF_947179515.1. Taxonomy (NCBI): domain Eukaryota; kingdom Metazoa; phylum Chordata; class Mammalia; order Rodentia; family Muridae; genus Apodemus; species Apodemus sylvaticus. Next base: position 53,444,522 of record NC_067484.1, on the reverse strand, counting down.
GTAACTGTGGGGTGGAGCTTACCTGGCTGTCGTCAGGAAACTGTGGGGGGTGGATTTTAGACAGAATGCTAACAACAAGACTGGATGGTGACATCTGCTATTTCTGCCTGCTCAGTATCCATTCTCCATCAAGTAGTGCCAGGACCTTCTCTGCAACTCTCTGTCCATATGGTAACAGGGCATCACCCCATCAAAGTTCGACAGATTGATCATGTGGTTTAAAGCCTAGCCAATCACTTTACTGTATTCTTCTGGGTAGTATAAAAATTTCAAGTATATGGGTGGACCTAATGTCCCGTACTGTTATGATGGTAGAAGAAGAAAAAAAAGCCCTCCAGAATGAGTGTAAGCTTGGGCTTGTTAGAGGCTATAATAAGGAGCCCAAGAAGAAAGCCAATTCTGAAGAAAGAGGCTGAGTTACCAGTGTGAAAGATGGATGGTACATGAAACTCCGGATGTAGCCCTGTGGGGGTCCAGTTGCTCAGACACCTCTGCTAATTGTTAATTGCTCACTCGGTGCTCAAAGGGGATGTAAATCACTTTGATTTGTAGCCAGGGTTTCACATTCTAGGCCAATCCAATTAGAAGGAAAAAAATTCCGTATTGATTTAAACTGCTTTAAGAATTAGAAAATAATTAATGCACACAGAAAAAAAATGTAGAATGAGTAGCCTTTATCTGGAAACCTGTGTCAGGATTAGATGGATATTTGTGTGTGTGTGTGTGTGTGTGTGTGTGTGTGGTGTGGGGGTGATGGATGATTCCGGTTGTTGACTTGAATACATCTGGAATCAACTAAAACACAAGCACCTGGGACACCTATTAACGATTTTCTTTTTTGGATCCTTCTAGGTGGGAAGACTCAGCCTAAATCTGGAAGAGGCAATTTAGTAACACCTGTAGTAACTAAAGACTCCTCTAATAGTATGGAGACCAATGAAAGCCAATGCTTAAAAATATTTGAAGGTCTTGTTGTGGGGAACAAGGAATTTTGTGACTCTGTATATAAAACTTTTGACAATTTATGTAAAAATAAGGAAAATGACAAACTAGCTGCTTGTTTCTAGTAGCTCCAGATAAAAGGAAAAGTATGAAGGAGGTAACCTAGACCCAAAAGGACATGCATGGTATGTACTTGCTGATAAGTGGATATTAGCCCAAAAGTACAGAATACCCATGATACAACTTACATATCATATGAAGCTTAACAAGAAGGAAGGCACAAGTGTAGACACTTCAGTCCCACTTAGAAGAGGAACAAAATAATCACTGGAGGCAGAGACAGGGAGAGACCTGGGTAGGAGAAGGGGGGAAGTGGAAAAGGGACAGTATCATGTATTGGCGGTGTGTGGGGGGGAGGGGGACGGGGACAAGATTGAAGCCCAGAGGGCCAGGAGAATAAATGGAAATATGCAGCATGGGGGTGGCGACACAGGGGAAACTTCTAGAAAGTTTCAGAGACCTGGGCTTCAGAGGCTCGCAGGACTCAATGGAGATGACCTTAGTGGAAATGGTCAACATTGGGGGGGATGTAACCTGAAGAGACCACCTCCAGTAGATAGACAGGACCCCCCCCCCCAGTTGAGGCATGGGGCTACCCACCCATCCTCAAAATGTTTGACCCAGAATTGTTCGTGTCTAAAGGAAATGCAAAGACAAAAATGGAGCAGACACTGAAGCAAAGGCCATCCAGAGATTTCCTAACTTGGGATCCATCCCATGTGCAGGCACCAAACCCTGACACTATTACTGATGCTATATTGTGCTCGCAGACAAGGGCCTACCAAGGCTGTCCTCTGAGCTATGCTCTACCAGAAGCACACCAAGACAGATGCAGACAGTTACAGCCAACCACTGGACTGAGCGTGGGGTCCTCAGTGGTGTAGTTAGGGGAAGAATTGAAGGAGCTGAAGGCGATTGCAACCCCATAGAAAGAACAACAGTTATCAACTAACCTGACCCCTCAGAACTCCCAGAGACTAAGCCACTAACCAAAGAGTGTATATGGGCTGGTCTGTGGCCTCTGCTACAGATGTAGCAGAGGACCGCCTTGCCTGGCCTCAGAGGGAGAGGATGCACCTAATCCTGTAGAAACTTGAAGCCCCAAGAAAAGAGGTTGCTGGTAGGGGTGAAGGGTGTGGGTAGGAGGGGGTGGGAGTAGGAGGGTGGGGGAGCACCTTCCCAGAAGTAAAGGGGGGATGAGGTGAAGAACTCTGGGAGGGGCGACCAGGAAGGAGGGACAACATTTGGAATGTAAATAAATAAAATAATTTAATAAAAATAAAAGAAAACACCACAAAAGAAAAAGTAGCACTAAGTAGCTCCGTCATTGCATCAAGTCTAACGGTTTCTAAGAGAATCTTAGAATGATTCAAGTTTAAGGAACAGAGAGCGTTGGTGGTTAAAGCCAAAGTACGGGTCGGTAAGAAGTGGCTTCTGTAACTTAAGAAGCAGATATGTGAAAGGACACTGAAGCTGAGGACTAGGACCTTCATATTCTGGAGGTTTATCTTACCTGAGGGATTAGTCTCCATGCTTATCAGAGGATGCACCTCTGCTCCCACCCACCCTCTCCATCTTTGCCTGAGAGAATTGATCTTTCATTGTCTGTCAAACCAGCAGTGACTTTCTCTGAAGGAGATGCCAGGTAGAGCAATATTTATGTCCTCCAGTGCATAGCCAGACTTAAGGCTAAGCAGGTTCTAGAAGGGAGATGAAAGCACAGTTCACAAAGAGGTGTGCTATGCCACTGAAGAGCTTGATAAAGTTGCTAATTCATTCCATTCAAGCAGAAATTTGGGGAATCTGGTGATGGATTTTTTTTTAAGCGTCTGAGATAATGGAGGAAAAAACATAAAATTGGATCAAGTACAGTTTATTTATACTGGCACAATAATAAAAGATGTATTTAGGTTCTTTAGGTTTAATATGGAAGCTCACACTTAATGTATTAAAAGCTTGGTTGGTTGGCTGAAACATTTGTCATAAGACTGCCTACTGAAAACAAGTTGAAGAAGCCTGATATCTGTTAGCATGGTGTTGATGAAGGAATCTTATGGTTCAGGAAAACTGCAGTGCAGAAGTGGGTACAATGTGCTGTTGGGATTTGTACGTTGTGTGCAGGTTGCCTCTGTATATTCAATTGTTGATTGGCAGAGAACCATGTACTGGCGGGATCTTGGTATTGTTGTTCCTATGGCCTGTCGTCAGCCTCATATTTCATAGACATTCATCCTCCCTTACTTGCTGATTAGATTTAAAGATATGACAACCAATAGCTGAGCAGGAAATGAAAGGCAGACCTTCTGAGGAGAGAGAGAGAGAGAGAGAGAGAGAGAGAGAGAGAGAGAGAGAGAGAGTCTGTGAGAAGAAATCAGGCAGGAGATTTGACAACAGCTGGACATAGAGAGGAACAGACACAAGGTTGAAAGGGAGGCAAAGAACCACGTGGCGGGACATAATGCTAGAATGTCTGGATAATTTAGATGAGATAGCTGAGAGTCTGCCCAGCTATATGCCTAGTCTTTCAGCAATATTAATAACTATGACATTATTTAACTACCAGCAGGTACCAGAAAATACTGCAATACAGTGCAAAACCAAATCCTTCATAATAGAACAGCCCGGAAGACATGCCCTTCACTAATGCTATATGACACACAATGGTGTGAGGGGCATTAGCAATTTGAAAGCTTTTTTGTCACTCTTCCCTTGGGCTAGATCTTAGGGTTGGAGATGCTGCTGCTCAATTGGATGTATTAAATACAATGGATTTAATTGGACCCCAAAGTAGCAGGGGCTAGGAGGGTCGTAGCAGAAGTGAGTAGCCCAGGGCAAGGCAAGGATAGTTAGTTTTATAGACTGCACAGGTAAAGGACATTTTACACTGGCGTGGCTTGTGTAGCCCTTTGGTATCGGTTAGTCACTCATGATCTTTTTAGGAATGAAATAGATAAGAAGCCTACTAAGTTTTGGTTTGACCTCTGTAAGCAGAAAAGTTCATAATTTTTTTTTTAAAAAGGCTCCATTGAATTGTAGTGATAAGAATCTTAGCCTGTGAATTAATGTCCAGACTTGAGCCAGTTTGCAGAACCTGAACCCCTTAAAGGAAGGGGTTCCTCTGAGGGACCTTACTAAAATACCTAAGATTTTTACTTTCAGCCTTTCTTCCATCCATCCCCCAGAGGGTTCTACAGCCTTTACCTGTATACTGAGGAGAAGCAAATCCAAGCAGTACCCAGAACACTCGCAGACTTTTCTTATCACAGACTAGTTCCTCTGCTGCTGAATAAGTGGGATTGAGCTAACGTGATTGGGTCCTATCTCTCTTCAAGAACCTGGGGGCCATGCACTTGGAATTTCTTTCTTTCTTTTTTTTTAATGAAAACATTTTTATTAGATATTTTCTTTATTTACATTTCCTTGTTTCCCCTCCAAAAACCCCTATCCCATCCCCCTCCCCCTGCTCACTAACCTACCCACTCCTGCTTCCCTGACCTGGCATTACCCCACCCTGGGGCAATGAGCCTTCACAGGTCCAAGGGTCCTCTCCTCTCTTTGATGTCTGACCAGGCCATGCTCTGCTACCCAACCCATGTGGCTGCAGCCATGGGCCCCTCCATGTGTACTCTTTGGTTGATGGTTAAGTCCCTAGGAGCTCTGGGGGTACTGGTTAGTTCTTAAGTGTGGATACTTTGGTCCTTCTTAGATAGGGTACAAAATACCTATGGGAGGAAATACAGATAAAGTGTAGAGCAGAGACTGAAAGAAAGACCATCCAGAAACCGCCCTACCTGGGTATCCATCCCATATACAGTCACCAAACCCAGACAATAGTTGTGGATGCCAACAAGTGCTTGCTGCTAGGAGCCTGATATAGCTGTTTCCAAAGAGGCTCTTCCAGTGCATGACAAATACAGAGGGGGATGCTCTCAGCCAACCATTGAACTGAGCACAGGATCCCCAATGGAGGAGACAGAGAAAGGACCTAAGGAGCTGAAGGGGTTTACAGCCCCAGAGTAGGAGCAACAATACACACTTAGAATTTCTTAGAGTGGTCCCAGACATTAATAATGTTCATTCTAATTTGTATCCTGGTTGTTTAAAGTCTTATGTTAAAATTACTTGGAACTGGGGGTGGTGAGACACACTTATTACACCAACACTCGAAGGCAAAAGTAGGAGGGTCAAAAGTTTACTCTCAGTTACCTGGTGAGCTCAGTGATAGCTTGAGCTACATGAAGCACCAATCTTAAAATAGAAGTTACTAGAGACCCAAAGAATCATCTCTTTCAACAGACAGTGTCTCATTGTTCTTCACACTTTGCTTGGCTTAGAGCCTGGTCCCTCCTCTAAGAGAGGAGGAGCTTACTATTAACTTGGCCTTACAGTGATAATCGTTATGGGAACTCTCACTTATTGAAAGCCTACTCTGAGTAAGCACTGCACACGTGCTTTACAGGTGGTAGCTTACTAAATCTTCTCAATCACATTATAATACACAAATTTACACTCTAACTTTAGCCTTAAGGAAGTAAAAAGAAAATCATAACAATTCGGTACCCACCCTGAGTCACATAGGAACTCAGCAGTGACCTGGTATCTTTCGAGTACATAATACAAGTCAATTGCCTAAAAGTCATCTGGTACACACACTAAATATTAGTAATTTTAACCATTTGCTATTGCCATAGCTATAACTATAAAGCTATACAGCTGATCTCTGTTGAGATTATTTTAAAGATGACTTTAAATGAAAATGTAATAATTCCTACTTGTTCCGGTATCCTGGTATCCTAACTTTTTTTCCAAAGTATATTTGAGCAAAGAATGCTATGTGAGTAAAAGTCTATGGTCTATTAAGCCAGGGAACTGTGATGTATTGTCTCCTGGAGAGTCCCCAAGAAGCATTAGCACATTAAAGCTCTGAAACATCTTGCAGTTAAAAAAAAAAAACCTATTAATCTGCTTTAACCCAAACTTTTCGAATTCTTTGACAAAGGAATCCTTTCTTCTCATAATATTTATGATCATCCCTTGAAATCACCATTCCACAGAAAACACTTGGGATAAATGAATCTATTGAAATTCCTCTTCCAAGTTGAGCATGTAATGTTTTGACAGTTCCTTTTCTGCCAACTCAACTCCCTGCTGTGGATGTGCTGTGAAATGTCAGAGCCAACAATAAAGTTTCACTGACACTTAATCATAAAACTCAAGATTTTCTTAGGCTTTTTGCATGACAGCTCAACATTCTTTCTATTTTTCTTTATCTTTGTAGCCACAGGTAAAAATCCCTACATTTTCTTAACATTCATGTTCATAGTATTTTCAGCTCTAGTTATAGACTATATAAGTATAGTGTCTCCCATTTTGTAACCCGGGCATCATTGCTAGGGCTAATATAGATCAGCAGTACTTGCCCAGAATATGTAGGATCCTGAGTTCCAACTGCAGTTCTGTAATTAAATCTCTCACACTAATCTTTCCTCTACAGTTAAACTGTGGATTCATTACTGTCTGGAACTGTGCACTGCACTTCTGTGCACCCGTAAAGGAGCTTGCTCATAGAGCAGTCTGTACACATTCATTCATTCAACATCTCCATGTCAAGCATCTTCCACAAGCTAGAGACTCTTCTACGTGCCTTATTAGTTCTCTTTCTTATTGTTGTGACAAAGTACCCCATAAAAAAAATACAAATTGAGGAAAGCAGGGTTTGCTTTTGGCCCACAATCTGAGGATACTGGCATGGCGGGAGGGTGTGGCAGGGGCTGGAGGCAGCTGATCACCCTGCCTTTGCAGTCAGGCAGCATAGAGAGATGAATGCTGTACTAGTCAGCTCCTTTTATCTTTGGTTATTCAGCCCAGGACTCCAAGCTGTGGGATGGTTCTAACCACATTCAGCCTTGTAGAAAGTCTCCCCTAGGCACACCCAGAGGTTTGCTTCCTAACAAATTCTAGATCCTATTTAATTGACAACCATTATTAAATGCCACGATGCTGGAGTGTTGGAGCAAAAGAGACAGTTTAGGTCATTAGTACTCTAAAAGAAGTTCTATTGTGTGGGAAGGAATAGGTAATTATATGTCCAAGTAGATTCACACTGTAGTGTCAGGCAAGGGCATGCGATGTGCAGTTAGTGGGCAAGAAAGCTGAAAACACAAGTGAGGGGAGGCAGTTTGAGCTTGAGAAAGGCTGTCTGGATGGCCCATCAGTAAGTAGAACTCTGAATAACAGAAAAAAAAAAACAATCATGCTATAAGAGGACCGCAGAAAACATAGTTTTATGTTAGAGGAGCTGGCTGAATTTGCTGAATTGGAATAATAGCAGGAGAGCCAGAGCAGAATATACAGTGTAAGTCACCAAGATCAACTTGGAGTCACCAAGACCAACTCAGAATAGCAAGCATGGGCCAGACTATGGTAAGGACTTGGGTTTAGTGGAGATAAAGAGCATACAGAACATTAAAGACATGGACCTAATCTAAAGATGTTTTCACAGGATTCAAAGACAACTATGACTTCAGAACAGCGAACATAATATTGGGAGTAGGAGAGAAGTAGGGAGGCACTATAGGTTATCTTTATAGGTACCTATAGATATGGTAGTCATTTAGATAACATGGTGCAGGAGAGCAAAGGTTCTGGATCTACTTTGGCAAAAGACAGGTGACTGAAAAGTTGGTGCAGTGGTCAAGAGCACTTGTGGTTTTCACAAAGGACCCAGGTTTTCCCATCATCCAAATGAAGGGTCACCATCTCCTTGGACACAAGGCACACATATGGTGCACAGATATGCATGCAGGCAAGACACTTATACACATAAAATGATAAAATCTAAAAGAAGAGGAGAATGAGGAGGAGGAGGAAGAGGAGGAAGAGTCGTAAATGGAACTTTCAGACTTGAGTAAAGAAGAAGACAGTGACATTTCTTAGACTTGACTATTTCCAGATCATGATAGTTTTAGAGAAAGAGTGTAGAAGGAAATGAAGTTATTATATTTTATTGCACTAAGGCTGGGATGTCTATGCGTGATGCGGGAACACATATGAATTTTACCTTATTCTAGACCCCATGGAAATATAGATACAGATCCCTGGCACTAAAATGCACATGTTTAGAACCATGAGGCCAAATGAAAGCACCTAAGAATATTCCCAGATACAGGCACTTGAACCTTCAGAACTGTGATCTAAATAAATCACTTCTTTCTTTATAAAGCTGCCTTGTCTCAGAATTTCATCAAAAGTAATGCACAATGGCCCAATATGCTTGTATTCAGTTCTCAGGATAAGCTAGACATTGGTGGTTGTATATGTGTATTAACTCATTCTCTGCAAATAATAATTGCCCCCATTTTATATGAGAAAGTAGAGACACAGGGAGTTGAGGTGATTTGTAGAGTGTTATGTTGGCACTAAAAATGACAAAAAGATTCACACTCAGACTGAAGCATCAAGAATAAACTGGTAGGGGATTTCACAGTTTCTTTTTTGTTTGTTTGATTATTTGTTTTGTTTTTCTCAATTCATGATATGTGTTGTGATTCATCTCTTTTTGGTCACCTCTTCTCTTTCAAGAAAATGAATTTATATCAAAGGCTGAAAGAAAATGATTTTTCAGCCTTTTCTCTGGTTGAGTCGTTTTAGTGCGACAAAACCAATGTGATATTACCATCAGTTCTTTTCACAATTCCCTTTTAGGATTTGCATAAGCTTCTACTACATACAAATTAGAAGTGTTATTCTTCTGTGGAGGCATACACCCATAACCCCAGCAATAGGCAAGCAGAGTCAGGAGGAACACTGTATGTTTAAGGCTAGCCTGGTCTACATAGTGAGTTCTGGGTGTGCCAAGGCTACAAAGTGAGACTCTGTCTTAGAAAACAGAACAGAACCAAACAAAAGACCTTATAACAGTCCATATTCAGATTGAAAACGCATTTATCTGTTGTTTCAATAACTCTATACCATTAAGTTATTGAGCTATTCCATGGCTTAACTCCCACCACACACATACATTTAGAGTATGTAAACACACACTTGTATTTATACAAGCAATCTATGTTCCTAAAAGAAGAGAAGATGAAAGTAAGCTAGGCAGAATGAAGTTATTTCATCCCTTCATTTAATATTTTTCAGTGTCATTTTATGTTAGGCAACCATTGCACATTGCACCTTCAAATACTATATATAACTACGACGATGTGAAGGTAAAAACTTTAAGATACCAAACAAAAACTCAGGGATCAGTCCTCAGTACCCAATAAATGAGAGGGAGGAAGGGAAGGAGGGAGGGAGAAAGGAAGGGGGAGAGAGGGAAGGAGGGAGGAAGGAAGAAAAATAAGCAGAATAAACAACACACAGAGAGGCATAATAGAGAAGACAGTTCAAGGGACAATGAGAGACAGACAAAGAGACAGACAGGCAGACAGACAGAGCAGGCAAAGATAGAGAGACAGAAACTAAATAAGACTTTAGAAGCCAACATACCGAATGTATCACTGTTTTATTATTCCTTTATGATGATATTAAAAATGAATTTTATTTTATTTTGTTTACATTTCCCCACAGCCATTTCAGAGAAAAGGCTGAAAAATAATTTTCTTTCAGTCTTTGATATAAATTCATTTTCTTGAAAGAGAAGAGGTGACCACATGCCCTCCCTTTCTCCCTCCCTCCTTCCTTTCCTCCCTCTCTCTCATTTATTGGGTACTGAGGACTGATCCCTGAGTTTTTGTTTGGTATATTAAAGTTTTTCCCTTCACATATTTGTAGTTATATATAGTATTTGAAGGTGCAATGCGCAATGGTTGCCTAACAATAATGAACATACATTGCTTTAATGTTAAGAAAAATATTTCAAAATAAAATATGTCTACAAATTTTGCTGAGAGCACATACATTGCTGTGATAGCCTTCAGAGCTACAGTGTAATCCATAATGGCAGTAAGGCCTGGTAGGAATATGACATTTTTATTGTTTCAGTGACTCTATGTAATGCTCTAATGATTCCACTGTGCCCTGGTTAGTTTTCTGTTGCTGTGATAAAGACCATGGCCAAAAGCAATTTTGGGAGCAAAGGGCCTGTTTCATCTTAGAGTTTACATACAGTCCATCATGAAAGGAAGTCACAGGAGAGACTCACGACAGGAACCTGCAGGCAGGAACTGAAGTGGAGGGCATAGAGGAGCACTGTGTACTGTCTCGCTTTCCCATGGCTTGCTCAGTTTGTTTTCTTATACAGTCCAGGACCAGATGCCCACGGGTGGCACTGCCACCAGTGAGGTAGACCCTCCCACACCAATCATTAGTCAAGAAAATTCTCCCACAGGCTTGCTTATAGGCAATCTGATGGAGGGCTTTTTGTCAACTGGGGTTTCTCTTACCAGATTACTTGCTTTGGTAAAGTTGAAAACCAAACAATCAAACATAAAAACAAACATCAAAAGCTACCAGGACACATTGTCAGGAACATTGGTCTAGGTATCTCTCCCACAACAGTCTGTGTGGTGTGGCACTACAAAGCTTCCCAACTTAACCTAAACAACTGATGGGAAATCAACATGAATTGGCACTTTCCTTTGACTTTTTACACATATTAAAGCATGAATCTGAGAGAGAATCTAGGAGACAGTTTCTAGGTTAAAAAAAAAGATTCCTGAAGGACCAGGCATGGTGGTACATACTTTTAACTGAAGTACTTTTAATCATTCAGGCAGATCTCTGAGTTGGAGACCAACCTGTTCTAAAAATAAAATATAAGTAGAAGATTTAGATGTTTTTCTTGCCCCTTTGCTCCATTCACTTTTTAAGATACCTTTTTGATTTTTAGTTGTGTAAAATTTCAGACATTTGAAAAGTTATAGTAAGATGACTCAGTGGTTAAGAGCACTGGCTGTTCTTCCAAAGGACCCAGGGTTCAATTCCCAGCACTCACATAGCAGCTCACAACTGTCTATAACTCCAGTTCCAGGGTATCTGATCTCTTCACACCAATGCACATAAAATGAAATTAAATAAGTTAAAAAATACACCTATAGTTGAGTACTCTAAAGTACCTGGAAGAAATCCCATTTTTATCACCCATGTTAAGTAATTATCAAAATCCTAAAGTACTTCCTTTTTAACTGCTTGTCTTGTTTCAGAAGAAATTATAACATTCATGAAAGGAATGGATTCAAGGTCACAATCTCCCTGCTTCTGCCCCTCAAGGGCTGGGATTACAGACCTTTGGCATTAAACTTGGTTCTCAAGAGATATTTAAAAGGATTATTACAGCTGGAAAATGTGAGAATTGATCTGGGGGAAAAAAAGGCTAGGAAATAAGAAGCCATTGGAGGAAGCTGTCACTAGAAAGGAAGCCCATGAGAGCAGAAGGGGACAGGGTCGACCACTTAGATGTAATGTAGTAGCGACAGTGGGGTATGATCACACCGACACTTGGTCACACCTACCTAGACTGTTGTCACTGCTCGTGGGCCAGGAAGTGATTCTTTCCCTCAGTTTCTTTTTACTGGACTTGTCTGATTTCATGGAAAGGTCTCCTTCCTCCTTCCTGATTTCTCTAACAAGCTGCGTGTGGCACCTTGTGAAGTCTTGGAAGGAAATCTTCCCATTTTCATCTGTGCCCAGTTGGTTCATGATCTCGGTCACTGACTCTTCCATATTCAGCTGTCGGCATACCATCAGCAAGTCATTCCTGTGGGAGTGAACATAGGTGACTGTGTCAGGAAGGGTAGGGAGAATCAGTAATGAAAACAAAACAAGACAAAAAAAATAAAACAAAACAAAATAACAAAATGGAACCATATCTTTTTAAAAAATATTTTGTATTGGATAGGAGCCTTATTTATAATAGCCAGAAGTTGGAAAGAACCCAGATGTCCCTCAATGGAGGAATGGATACAGAAAATGTGGTATATTTACACAATGGAATACTATTCAGCAATTAAAAACAATGAATTCATGAAATTCTTAGGCAAATGGTTGGAACTGGAAAATATCATCCTAAGTGAGGTAACCCAATCACAAAAGAATACACATGGAATTCAATCACTGATAAGTAGATATTAATTAGCCCAGAAGCTCTGAATTCTCAAGACACAATTAGCATATCAAATGATTCCCAAGAAGAAGGAAAGAGAGGGCCCTAGTTCTGAAAAGACTTGATGCAGCATTGTAGGGGAGTACCAGGACAGAGAAATGTGAGGGGGGTGATTGGGAAATGGGTGGAGGGAAGAGGGCTTATGGGACATATGGGGAGGGGGAACTGGTAAAGGGGAAAGCATTTGGAATGTATACAAAGAATATAGAAAAAATTTTCAAATGTTATCCCCTTTCCTGGCTCCCCCTCCCGGAAAACCCTATTCCATCCTCCCTCCCCCTTCTTCTATGACAGTGCTCCCCCTCCTACCCACTCACTCCTACCTCCCCACCCTGGTATTCCCTTACACTGGGGAATCAAGCCTTCACAGGACCTTGGGCCTCTTCTCCCACTGAAGTCAGATAAGGCCACCCTCTGCTACCCATGTGGCTGGAGCCATGGGTCCCTCCATGTGTACTCTTTGGTTGGTGGTTTAGTCCCTGGGAGCTCTGGGGAGTCTGGTTGGTTGATATTGTTGTTCTTCCTATGGGGTTGCAAAACCCTTCAGCTCCTACAGCCCTTTCTCTAACTCCTCCATTGTGGACCCCGGCTGCCAGAATCTACCTCTGTATTTGTCAAGCTCTGGCAAAGCCTCCCAGGAGACAGCTTTATCAGGCTCCTGTTAGCATGCATTCTTGGCATCCAGAATAGTGTCTGGGTTTGAGGACCATATATGGGATGGATCTCCAGGTGGGGCAGTCTTTGGATGACCTTTCTTTCAGCCTCTGCTCCTCACTTTATCTCCATATTTCCTCCTGTGAGTATTTTGTTTCCCCTCTTCAGAAGATTCGAGGAACCCACACTGTGAATTGTATTTTGGGTATTCCTAGCTTTTGGGCTAATATTCACTTATCAGTGAATGCAGACCATGTGTGTTCTTTTGTGATTGGGTTACCTACTCAGGATGTTCCATCCATTTCGCTTAAGAATTTCATGAAATCATCATTTTTTATAGCTAAGTAGTACTCCATTGTGTAAATATACTACATTTTCTGTATCCATTCCTCTATTGAAGGACATCTGAGTTGTTTCCAGATTTGGGCTATTATAAATAAGGCTTCTATGAACATAGTGGAGCATGTGTCCTTATTACATGTTGGAACTTCTTTTGGGTATATGCCCAGAAGCGGTATAGCTGGGTCCTCAGATAATACTATGTCTAATTTACTGAGGAACCGCCAAACTGATTTCCAGAGTGCTTGCACCAGCATGCAATCCCACCAGCAGTGGAGGAGTGTTCCTCTTTCTCCACATCCTCTCGAGCATCTGCTGTCCCTTGAGTTTTTGATCTTGGCCATTCTGACTGGTATGAGGTGGAATCTTAGGGTTGTTTTGATTTGTATTTCCCTGATGACTAAGGAAGTTGAACATTTTTTTTAGGTGCTTCTCGGCAATTCAAGTTTCCTCAGTTGAGAATTCTTTGTTTAGCTCTGTTCCCCATTTTTAATAGGGTTATTTGACTCTCCGGAGTCTAACTTCTTGAGTTCTTTGTCATTGGATATTAGCCCTCTGTTGGATGTAGGATTGGTAAATATCTTTTTCCAATCTGTTGGTTGCGGTTTTGTCCTATTGACAGTGTCCTTTGCCTAATAGAAGCGTTGCAATTTTATGAGGTCCCATTTGTCAATTCTTGATCTTAGAGCATGAGCCATTGGTTTTCTGTTCAGGAACTTTTCCCCTGTGCCCATGGGTTAGAGGATCTTCCACACTTTCTCTTTTATTAGATTTAGTATATCTGGTCTTAAGTGGAGGTCCTTGATTCACTTGGACTTGAGCTTTGTACAAGGAGATAAGACTGGATCTTCTGGTTTCTGTCTCTGGCTTGGGACCATCCTGCCGGAGCATGCCATATCCAAGTGGCGCATGGAGGTAGATAACCACCCAGGAGTGCATAGAGGACTGACAGCACAGGTAGGACCACCCCAGCTGCTCAGAGGAAACAACTGAAAACCCTGAGCACACAAGAGCCTAGGAACAGCTTGGATCAGGAGTCTTCTGATTTCTGCCCACACCCAGAGCTGATTGGGGCCACAGAGCTACATACCCGAATTCAACCACAAGAGAGCAGTCTCCCAGGAGTACCTACATACCTGTGTACACAGAGAAAACGGGTCTCCCAGGAGCACAGATACAGAGACTTGCATGACAAGCCACATTCAGATAAGTTACATTCAGAGACAGCAACAGCAGCTAACACTAGAGATAACCAGATGGCAAAAGGCAAACGAGAGAACATTACCAACAGAAACCAAGGCAACATGGCACCATCTGAACCAAGTTTTTCTACCGTATTTCTTCAATTTTATCAGAGAAATTTTCCATCTAAATCTTCAATTTTATCAGAAAATGTTTATAATTCCACTTTCTTTTTTTTCTTTTTTTTCAGCTGCTTTTTAAAAAGACAGGCTCACATTGTATTTTGTAATTTGTTTTTTTTGTTTGTTTGATTTTTGATTTGGTTTTGTTTTTTTTTTTTTTTTTTTTTTTTTTTGAGACAGGGTTTCTCTGTGTAGCCCTGGCTGTCCTGGAACTCATTCTGTAGACCAGGCTGGCCTCGAACTCAGAAATCCGCCTGCCTCTGCCTCCCAGAGTGCTGAGATTACAGGCGTGTGCCACCACCACCTGGCTTTAATTCCACTTTCAATCAACCTAGAAATATTTTTATGCTTACCATTTTACCTGTATAATTTTCCATGATAATCTTCAATTTTAACGTTTTTCTATACGTTTCTTCAATTTTATCCGAAATATTTTCCATGTAAATCTTCAGTTTTATCAGAAAATGTTTATAATTCCACTTTCAATCAACTTAGAATTATTTCTATGCCTACCATTTTATCTGTGTAATTTTCCATGATAATCTTCAATTTTAACATGTTATTTTATCCTACAATTTTATCAGAAATATTTTCCATGTAAATCTTCAAGTCTATCAAATAGTTCTACTTCCTTTTTCAATTAATTTAGCAATGTTCTTTATGTCTACCATTTTACTCTTTAGTTTTCCATGAAAATCGTTGATTTTAATGTGTTTTTCTTTATATTTTTCAATTTTGTCAAAAATATTTTCCATGTAATTCTTCAATTTTATCATAAAATGTTTTTACTTCCTTTTTCAATAAAAAAAAAAGAAAAAACAACAACAATGAAAGTTTTGACAATCTTGCTTTCCAGTTTCCTGGACCTCTGCTCAGTTTGGTTATTCTATAAAATGTTACTTAATCTTGATTTTTCACTTACTTCTGCATTTCTCAGATTTTCCACTTCCAGTCTAATTACTTATGTCTAAGATGCAGAGGAGGTGTCAAAAATCACAGACACCTTTCATGACTGAATGTAATGAATAAAAACGTATGAAGTGGTTGGATCTAAAATATGAGGGGTTGCAGAGGTCACTGACAAATTATGACTAGTCTATAGAGTCTTGCTTTTTGGTTGTTGTTTCCATATTTTGTTTTGTTTTTGATTTTTTACAGTTTCTCCATGTAGCCTTAGCTATCCTGAAACTTGCTTTGTAGATCAGGCTGGCCTTGAACTCAGTGATCCTCCTGTCACTGCCTCCTAAATGCTGGCATTAAAGGTGTGTACCACTACCTCTCAGCTGAGTCTTATAATTTTTTTTAAGGAAGAAAAATAATTTTTAAAGGAAAACCAGAAACACTATGCTCACCAAGAACTGCTCGGTTGGCAGATGTCCGTTTGATCCTTAACACTGAAGATATTTTTTTTCTTTCTAAACAATATCTTTTGGGAAACATCTTGCTAATACTACCCCAACTATAAATCACACAAAGTCAATGAACTATAGACTTTAAGAGTTGAAAGATATTTGAAGCAACTGCTTGGGAACTAAGCTAGTAAATGCTTCATCTCACTGTACCTATAAAGTGCAGACAATTGTCTTCAAGACCTGACCAGTATGATATTTGTTGATCAATACTTGCCACCTCCCCTCCCCTAGGCTATCCCTTGCAAGTCCCTTCTTCTGTTCAGTGACACCATGACTTCTCCAAGCCCTCTAGTCCCATAGCTTCATGTACATTTTAATATCTTTCGAATTCACTCTACCTCACTCTTAGCTTCCCCTTGTCCTATTCCCTTCCCCAAGTTTCTAGTGTCTAAACACCATCAAATCTTGGTTGAACTTGTCACTGAGATACTGAAGCAGTTAAAGATGTGTCATCTTCAAATATCCTAAATGAGCAGATTGATTATCTCACGTTGAAATCCCCTGAGGCCGGGCAGGGGTGGCACACACCTGTAATCCCAGCACTCTGGAAGGCAGAGGCAGGCAGATTTCTGAGTTCGAGGCCAGCCTGGTCTACAAAGTGAGTTCCAGGACAGCCAGAGCTATACAGAGAAACCCTGTCTCCAAAAAACAAATATAAATAAATAAATAAATATTAAAAAAATAATAAGAAAAAAAGAAATCCCCCGAGGAACTGCCATGTCAGAAACTGACTGGCACATGTTTCCCTGCATGTTTTTTTGTGCAAATTACACTCTTTCTTTTGGGACAGATGTCTTCCCTATACCAAAGCTGGGAAAGAACCTGGTCCACCAGAGAGTGGTAATCTGGGCTGCAGCACACATGAACACATACTTTTTAAAGTAACCCTTGCTTAACATAGGCTTTCATACTTCACCCTACCCCTACTAGGTAGGGACATCATTAACACTCGATCAGTGGTCCTCAGCCTACCTAATGCCTAAAATACAGTTCCTTACATTGTGGTGACCCTCAACTGTAAAGTCAGTTTGTCGCTACCTCATAACTGTGATTTTGCTACTGTTATGATTGGATAATAAGGATATCTGATATGGGGCCTCTGTAAAAGGGTTGTTAGCAGCCCATCGTCTGAGAACCACTGCTCTAGAGTATGGCAGCCAGGATATCCCTGTAGCCTGACATCCCTTCTCAAGGTTATGGTGTTTTGTCTAAAACACACCAACAGAGAAGGCTCTGGTCATTTCTTTGAACTTTACTCTCCTATAAAGGCCACCCCTCCCCCCCCAGCAAATGTAAAAGTAATAAAAGTTCCATGCTTTTCTCTTGTATATCAGCTCTTGTTTCAATCTGGTTTCTATACCCAGATTAAAGAACTCAAAGAAGAATGGGGTGGGGACTGAAGGGGGTGTCTCTGTGCTTAAGAGCATGAGCTGCTCTTACGAGGACGATCTGAATTCAGTTCCCATTGCTCACACTAGGCAGCTCAAAACAACCTCTAACTCCGGCTGCAGGGGTATCTGACACCTTAGGTCTCCACAGGCACCTTCACTCATGTGTGTTTGTGTGTGTGTGTGTGACACACACACAAACACACACAATCGAAAATTATAGAAACAACCACTCTTTTACTCCCCTGCATACTTTAATATTTAGTATTTACTATGTTTTTTTTTTCCATGGCAGCCCCTAAAATATCATCAGTTTGTGCCAGGCTTATGCTGCTGGCTTTCTTAGCAGATCACCCTGCTTCTACATGGCATCAGACTTTCTTAAATATTTTAATGCACAGCTATGTATTTTACTTTGACTAGTTTGTATGTATGGTCCTGTACAGTATATATGCCACAGTGCATATATAATATGTGTTTTTAAAGCAGACAGGTTGATGAACAATTGTGTAGATGAATGTAGGTATGATAGATTATTACTCTGAGTTTCCCATTCGTAGGTGCTATAAAGGGTATACATATAAAGGGTATTCAGATAAAGGGTATACAGATAAAGCCTTGCTTAAGCCTCAAAAGCACGACGCTTGTGGTAGTTGTGCTCTTCCCCTCCCATAATTCAGGCTTGATACCTTGCTTGTGTGTTTGCTGCAGTATTGGTGAACATGTGCGTGGACAGTGGGACTTGTCTCTTGTGCTTCCACTATATATGTGAGAACATACCACACCAGGAGTAACCCTTTTGTCTGGCCCCAAATAAGCAATATCAGCAGGTATTCATCAAGACTTACTTATCCTAAGAAGAGCCACTCCAACTCATTCTAAGATAAGCTGGAATACATTCTTACAGTTCACAACAGCTAGATTTTGTGTTCTAAATTGAAATATTGTTTAAAAAAATCTTCCACGTACCTGTTTCATTTTGTCCTTCTCTTTATATTTCCTGTCTGATATGTGTCTGGAGTAAAACTGTAAAGGAAAGTTTCAGATATTCCTTTGGGTGCATGTTTTATTTTCTAGAATAAGGATTTCCTCTTTAGATGCTTAGGCAATAATTTTAAAAGGTAATCCTTAAATTCTAATCCTAGGAGACATAGATGGGGCTTCTAGATTTCAGAGATTCAGAGGGAGATTGACTTTCTCTGGGTGTCCTGAATGCTGTGTGTCAGGTATTTTCACAATGATGATAATAATAGTTTCTATTTTACAGCTTTGTTCTGAGGTGAATGAGAAAAGGCATGCAAATCACTCACCATGGTTTCTGGCACATATTAACCCCCCACTAAACAGTAGCCATTATTATAATCTTTCCACAATTATTGATTGTAGGTTTTCTCAATGACCCTGTTTCGTGATTAGGGCATTTATAATGAAACAGGAACTGCTCCAGGAAAAAGAAGGCTAATCAGTTGAACTGGCTTGCTCACTAAGAGCAACAATCTGTCCACAGAGATCCCCATCCCCTAGCGCCTGTGGCCCACTCATTACGCTTGGCACCTGTTGGGAAGCCCAGCTCTGCTCAGGATTGAGAAACCCTGTTTTAATCAGAGCAGTTCCGAAGGCAGATCTATATTCCAGAAATGCCACATCAAAGCAGAACGGATAGCATTGAACTGTTATCTGGGCCAGTGAGAGGCTGGTACCCAACTTCAACTCCGAGCACATTGCTTCTGTTCTCAAGTCCGAACATAATCTTTCGATGGAAGTGCCTGTATTGAAAATTTAGATTTAACTGACATTTTTTTCGGTATAGATTTACAGGATTATGACTACATCTGCAAGGGAACTACTGACACCATTTAAAGGTATGAAGGCTGAAAGAGTGACAGGGAAGTCCAGGCATTTAAACCAAGTTGGTTGGTCGGAGCCCAAGTCCTGGTCCTTGCATTCCACCCTGCTAGAGCCTTTAATCGGCAGTTCGATCATCAAGTGCCATTCTAGCAATATTTATAGTGATCTAGAAAGTCTGCATTCACTCTTCTGTTTCAAATGTGCATAGAAATATGGTTGTATTTTTTCATCATTATTACGAGTAGTAAGAGTTACAAGAAAGAAAAAAGTTCAGATTTCTTTTTAAGTGGAGTAAAAGCCCAGACAATAGGTTTGCAGCTACTGAGCTGGGCTGTTAAAAACTGCTTCCAGTGAGCTGTGATCACCTGGTCCCAAGCCTCTCTGCAGTGTTTTCCTGTTGTCCTTCTTAATAAGTGCAGGTTATTATATGCCATAATCTGGGCTAGCCAGGAAAATGTTCTCTGGTTAACGAAATGGGGATAGAAATAGCATTTTAGGACATTGAACACAAGAGTTTAATTCCTTCTCAGTTGTTGATTATTGAAACAAGGTGTTGTGTAGCTCAGGTTGGCCTCAGGCTCTAAACAGCTGAGACTTACTTTGTACTTCTGATCCTCTTGCTATCGTCCCCCAAGTTCTAGTGTCTCAGGTGTGCACTACTATGCCCAGTGTTGACCACAAGGCCTTGAAGACACATTGTAGAGTCTCCCTTCTTCCTGACTCTGTTCATTACTACTGGTCCATTCTGATAACATTCAGCAACTGCGCCATTCAGTTAGTGACTATGTACAGCTTTGTGACAATTTTGGATTGTTATATTAAACATTTTCTTTTTAAAACTTGCTTTAACATATTTAGGACTCATATTCCTAGCCTGATCTCAAGCTCACAGAAACCAGCATTGGCCTGAAATCAGGATCTTCTGAAATGCATGGGGAACCCAAGGAGCACAAGGCACACCTCCAACACATTTAATTTCATGAATTGAAGCATAAATACTCAGAAATTAAAAATGATCACTCTTCTGAAGACAGTCTCACTTTAATTTTTTTCCCAGATACACTGCTTCTTTTCTCCCAGTAGACTTCAGTCCATGAGATGTTCAGTGACTACGAATGAATGATGGGTCCCCTAACAAAACAAAGGGCCCTATAGCCTTAGTACACAAGGCACCTGCTTTGAAAAGGGAAGCAAACGTCGTTTTACACCTGTGCACACATGGTCTAAGCAGAGACACATGGCAAGAACTACATAGGTAAATGATTTACCCATCTGGTGAATACTATAGAGGGCAAGGATACAAACCACATGGAGTATCACTGCCTACAGAGTTCATGGTCAGCTGACCTGTCCTTATACACTGCATGGTTGCATTCTAGAAAGCACACACTCAAGGTAGAAATGTAGACAAGCAAAAGTAAGGACTAGAGTTCTGTGCAATCTCTCTACTCAGCAGTAACTGCAGAGAACATTTTGACATACGCCCAAAAGGTTTGGTGAAGTTGTTTTCTACTAAGTCACCATTGTGACAATGCTGTAAGAGACATCTTGTACTCACATTCATGCATAAATATCTTTTCCTCAGACAATGCTACTATGTCATGACAAAGGAGTGGAACCAGATTTATAATAGCAAAGGAACTGGCTAGGCTAGGTCATACAGCTTTTAGTTCTGTGGAGAACACCAATCTCCAGGCAGCAGAATTGAAGTATGACTGAAGATCAATGTCTCTAGCTCTAAACCGCATGGTTTCACGAAGCACAGCTATTACTTCTCTGTGTGAGAGTCCTTTTTCTCTGGGCTATTTTTCTTCATTTAACATACAGAGAAATTGAGGAGGAAGTAGAAATTCAATGAAGCTGTTTATTATCCAGGAAAATTTATAGTCCCACATGAGGCAAATGTAACAGGGAGGAAGAGTTTTAGTCTCTCAGGCTCAGGGGAAGGAAAAACACAATTCTTTTTCACAATGACAGCAAACTCAGAGCCCAGCTGGAACCCAGGCTGAGCCAAGTCAGCCATTCTTTGAGTAACAGATCACATGCCTCTGTTCAAATTTATCAAGTAACTGAGATCCTTAGACCCAGTCAGGAAGCCAGAAATCAGTGTTTGTGGAATAAATACAAAAATAAGCTAAGCGCTCATAATGTAAATATTTGATTTGTGTGACAGAAAAACACAACTTCGAGCACTCTGATTTCACTGCCACAGATTTCCCAAAATGCGAAAACTAAAAACAGCTTTCTTCATTGAACAGGACTCTGGACTGTGACTGGCGAATTCTGCAGACAGATGCTGTGTGGGACAAATGGATTTCTCCTTTCGTCAGTGCTCTGCAGCAAAATAAGGCTAGGAACAGATGAAAGAAGGAAATGAACGGACCATGTGAAGACAGCGCATAGTCAGAAGAGGTTATTAGGCAAAGAGGCTTCAACAGGTTTTAGAAGGATTTAGAAGACATGGGAACGTGTTGACAGACCGTGAAGGCTCTGAAAGTCTGTGCTGAGACTATGGAGCCAGGAGCTTCTGAGGGGTGAGGGAAATAACCGAGGTCCTCCTGGTATGCAATCAAACAGTTGTGATCCACACTGAGGACCAAAGTGGGGCTTCAGGCAGCAAAGCTACCCTCCCATTCACAGTCCGAGCAAAGGGATTCTGTCCAAATCTTGGATTCAGAGATAGAAGCATTAAAAAAAAAAAGGTGAATGGGAACCTTAAGTTCAGAAAATTTACCTCTAAATCTACCATGGTTGTGCAAGATTTTAATCCAGTACTCAGGAGCTATCTCTATGAATTTGAGCTTAGCCTGGTTGCAGGCCAGCCCAAACGACATTGAAGACCCTGCCTCAAACACACACACACACACACACACACACAATTATTCTAAGGTGCAGCAGTGGGTGTGAAGAGGAAGGTGGGACAAGAATTTTATGATTTTCACAAACTCTCTTGTACCTTGTTTTGTTTTTCAAATCATTTATATGAATGATTTTGGTAAAAATAATAACTTTACATTGAAAAGCAAGCCAAATATGTCAGCAGCATAATCTTCAATATGATAGGAAGCCGATTATCATTTAGATATCTAAAGGATTCCTACAACGTAATCTATTTCAGGTGGGTGAGTGTGGGAGTACCCTCATAGAAGCAGGGGGAAGGGGATGGGATAGGATAGTTTTTGGAGGGGAATGTAATTTGAAATGTAAATAAATAAAATAACCAATAAAAAATTAAAAAAAGAATTCCTACAGTATAAGAAGGGGGGAAACAGAAGAAAAATAGGCAAGTAATGGGAACAGCCAACCCGAAGGAAAGCTGAGTGGTCCGATAAGCACATGAAAACATTATTAGTCTCACAGATATGAGGGAAACGCAGACTAAACCAATTTAAAAATCAGGTTCTATTTCAATACACATAACCCTCCCCAGGTAGCATCCTCGCAATTGCCAGTGCCAGCAAAGGAGCACGGGCTGGCACCTGGTGCTGGCAGACGGAAAGCTGTCACCACATCTCTGGAGAGGCGATTGGCAATGTCTGTGCACACCATCTCTGGTGGTTAATAGTGTAAATCCCTGTCAAGCTGAAGGGATTTACAATCACCATGGAAACAAATCTCTGTCCACTTCTATGAGGGATTAGCTAGATTAAATTAATTAAAGGAGGAACACATACACACACACACACACACACACACACACACACACACACACGCACACACACTTAGGGTAGTTCTAACCCATGAGCTAGAGTCCTGGGCTGAATTTTAAAAGGAGAAAGATATGTAAGCACAAGCATCCATGACTCTGCTCCCAACTCCAGATTCAGGGTGACCAGCTGCCTCCTCCTCCCACCACAATGGTTTCCCTACTATGATGCACTGTCTTAACCTAAGTGAAGTAAACTCTTCCTCCATTAAGTTGCTTTTAGTCATAGCAAGTAGAGTGACTAACATACTCTCTAATCAAATAATCACCCTCCTATTACGTGTGCTAAAGAATCGCATGTAACTATATAACACTACTCTGTGTGTCCTCAGAGAAGGCCAGCACAATAACAAAGAACTGGTAACAAATGGATCCTAATGGGACCGATCATTCAGACAGAAATAGTTAATGCATATTAGATGTTTAATATGTGTCAGGGCCCGAGCCCTGAATTAATTGTATATGTATATGTGTATGTGTGTATGTGTGTATATGTGTATATGTCTATGTCTATGTATATATGTATATAAATTAATCTCATTGTCACAATCTCCATGCAAGACTGGTGCTGTTATCTTTATTTTCCAATCAAGGAAGCTGAGAAACAGAGGTGGTAAGCACAGAAACCTATCACTGAGAATGGTGTGTGTGTGTAAACGAAGGCACCATCTGGCATAGAAATACAACGGAATTGAACTTTTAAAAGACATATCTCTATAATGGATTTCCAAACCATCCTAACCCTGTTATATCAGCACACAGACCGCTACATATTGCATATAGATTTATAGGGTTATTGTATAAACAATAAGATAAAACCATTGAGCATAATTATCTTCCATATATCAACAGATTCCACTAACCTGGACCTTGGGGTTCTCAGAGTCTGAACCACCAACTAAAGCACATACACAGGCTGGTCCTAGGCCCCCCTACACATATATAGCAGTTGTGCAGCTATGGGTCCCAAATAGCTGGAATGGAGTCTACCCCAAAAGTTGTTGCCTATATGTGGGATATGTTCTTCTAGCTGGGCTGCCTTGCCTGGCCTCAGTGGGTGAGGACACACCTAGCCTTGCAGAAACTTGAAGTAGCAGGGCAATTGAGTGAAGGTGCACAAGGAGTTTACTATGCATTTGTAATTCTTTTGAGACAGTGCCTCATGGCTCATGGACCCTAGGCTGGCCTGAAGCTCCTCAGTCAGCTGAGAATGACCTTGAACTCCAGACCCTCCTGCCTCCCACCTCAACGTGTTAGGATTGCAGGTGTGCACCAACCATATCTGCTCCCCATTTGCAATGTTATGCTAAAATTACAGGCAATCTACTTTCCACAAGGAGACTGCCTGTCAACACCGTGCATTTGAAATAAATCCAAAGTCTTTCATGAATGCATCCACTCAATACCTTTCTCCAAGTTTATTCTTCCTGTCTACACACAGGATAGCATCCCATTACATTGGCTAGTCATCTAGAAGCTTCTTCTAGAGTCATCCCCACACCTAATCAGTTGTCAAGAACTGGTCGTTCCATTTCTGACACTACTCTTTCTGCTTCACCTTGGTTGTTCGTACTGGTCATTCTTTTTTAAATATGATTTTTCATATTATTTAATTACTCTACATTATGAGTGTTTTGTGTACATGTATGTTTGTGCACTACATTTGTGCCTGGGGCTTATGGAGTTCAGAAAAGGGAATCAAAGCTCTGTCTTGAACTAGAGTTACAGATGACTGTACCCTGCCATGTAGGTGCTGGAAATTGAACCCAGGTCCCTGGAAGAGCCGTGAGCACTCTTAACTACTGAGCCATCTCTCCTAGTCACTCTTAACACCAGCATTGCTTTCTACTTGGTTGACTGTGAAACTTTGAGTGTAGGGCATTATCTTTCCAGTGGGCCACCAACAAATTGTGATGTGTTTGCCCAGTCACAATCGTTTATTTATGTCCCTATGATCCTAAGACTTCCAGTATAATATCAACGTGTTCTGCTTCATAGCTACGGCCCGTTGAAGTGTGCCTGGCCTTGGCTCACTGCCTCATTTTGCTGCTAAAGTCAGTGACCTCACCATGGCCTCACTGAATTCCTCTTTGATTGAGTAACAACCACCACTGTTTTACACGTGTTTACTTTGCACATTGTGCTTCTGCTTAGAACAGCTCTTTTCTTTTAAACATATTTTTTATTGAATATCATTTTCATTTATATTGCCAATAGTAAAACTTTTCCCGATTTCCCCCCTCCCCAAAGACCCCCAACCCCTCCTCCCACCCTCTGCCTCCACGTATATGCCTTTCCACCCAACCCAGTCCCACCCCCATTAGAACATCTCTTCTCTTTCTCCAATCTCTAGCCCCTGTTTCACAGCTGACATGAACAGAACACTTCCTTCAAAAGTCCTGCCTGTGTTCCTCATGGAGTTGCTGGGCTAACCTGATGTCCTTTTGCTGCTTTATAAAAGCACTTGGGTTCAGATTGCCCCCTTACTCCACTCTACAACATTTATTTATCTATCTGTCTCTTCTAATAGATCAGAGAGCAACCATGAAGGGTTCTCACCAAATCCAGACCATTGCAAGTTTTCATAAGCCTAATTATTGCAGTACAGAATATCCCTTGATCTATGGTAACTTTTTGGCTATAATAGCAGATCTGAATAGTTCTGACAGAGCTGAAAGGCCCTATAAAACTAAAAATGTATACTATGTGCCTGTTCGGAGAACAGCCTTGCAAGCCTGTACCAGACTGCAAATTTCTAAAGGACATAGCACATTTTGTCCATCTGTGGGTCTGTAGTACCTGGCAACTCTTATAAAGGACAACCTTTAATTAGGGCTGGCTTACAGTTCCAGAGGCACAGTCCATCATCAGCATGGCAGGAAGCATGGCAGTTTCCAGTCAGACATGGAGCTAGAAGAGCTGAAAGTTCTACATCTTGATCCAAATCAGGCAGGAGAAGACTCTTTTCCACACTGTGTAAAGCATGAGCATAGAAGGAGACCTCCAAGACCAACCGCATAATAACACTTCCCATGGGCCAAACACATTCAAACCACCACACAGTGAGTTGTCAAGTTGAGAAGTATCATGATGGGGATAGTTTGAAGGGAGTTGGAGAGGGAGGATGGGCAAAACACATTGTGTACATGTATGATTTTCCCAAAGAACATATACAATGTTATTTTTTTATTATTATTCGATATAATTTATTTACATTTCAAATGATTTCCCCTTTTCTAGCCCCCCCACTCCCCGAAAGTCCCGCAAGCCCCCTTCTCTTCCCCTGTCCTCCCACCCACTCCTTCCCACTTCCCCGTTCTGGTTTTGCTGAATACTGTTTCACTGAGTCTTTCCAGAACCAGGGGCCACTCCTCCTTTCTTCTTGTACCTCATTTGATGTGTGGATTATGTTTTGGGTATTCCAGTTTTCTAGGTTAATATCCACTTATTAGTGAGTGCATACCATGATTCACCTTTTGAGTCTGGGTTACCTCACTTAGTATGATATTCTCTAGCTCCATCCATTTGCCTAAGAATTTCATGAATTCATTGTTTCTAATGGCTGAATAGTACTCCATTGTGTAGATATACCACATTTTTTGCATCCACTCTTCTGTTGAGGGATACCTGGGTTCTTTCCAGCATCTGGCAATTACAAATAGGGCTGCTATGAACATAGTAGAACATGTATCCTTGTTACATGGTGGGGAGTCTTCTGGGTATATGCCCAGGAGTGGTATAGCAGGATCTTCTGGAAGTAAGGTGCCCAGTTTTCGGAGGAACCGCCAGACTGATTTCCAGAGTGGTTGTACCAATTTGCAACCCCACCAGCAGTGGAGGAGTGTTCCTCTTTCTCCACACCCTCTCCAACACCTGCTGTCTCCTGAATTTTTAATCTTAGCCATTCTGACTGGTGTAAGATGAAATCTTAGGGTTGTTTTGATTTGCATTTCCCTAATGACTAATGAAGTTGAGCATTTTTTAAGATGCTTCTCTGTCATCCGAAGTTCTTCAGGTGAGAATTCTTTGTTTAACTCTGTACCCCATTTTTTAATAGGGTTGTTTGGTTTTCTGGAGTCTAACTTCTTGAGTTCTTTATATATATTGGATATTAGCCCTCTATCTGATGTAGGATTGGTGAAGATCTTTTCCCAATTTGTTGGTTGCCGATTTGTCCTCTTGATGGTGTCCTTTGCCTTACAGAAACTTTGTAATTTTATGAGGTCCCATTTGTCAATTCTTGCTCTTAGAGCATACGCTATTGGTGTTCTGTTCAGAAACTTTCTCCCTGTACCGATGTCCTCAAGGGTCTTCCCCAGTTTCTTTTCTAT
This sequence comes from Apodemus sylvaticus, assembly GCF_947179515.1. NCBI lineage: Eukaryota > Metazoa > Chordata > Mammalia > Rodentia > Muridae > Apodemus > Apodemus sylvaticus. The sequence goes on along the minus strand of NC_067484.1, from coordinate 53,417,371 downwards.
TAGCTTCAGAGTGTCTGGCTTTATGTGGAGGTCCTTGATCCATTTGGATTTGAGCTTAGTACAAGGAGACAAGGATGGATCAATTCGCATTCTTTGAGGTACTAGCTCGGGCAATTCGACAACATAAGGAGGTCAAAGGGATACAAATTGGAAAGGAAGAAGTCAAACTATCATTATTTGCAGACGACATGATCGTCTACCTAAGTGACCCAAAGAACTCCACTAGAGAGCTCCTACAGCTGATAAACAACTTCAGCAAAGTGGCAGGTTATAAAATCAACTCAAGCAAATCAGTGGCCTTCCTATACTCAAAGGATAAGCAGGCTGAGAAAGAAATTAGGGAAATGACCCCCTTCACAATAGCCACAAACAGTATAAAGTATCTTGGGGTGACTCTTACCAAACATGTGAAAGATCTGTATGACAAGAACTTCAAGACTCTGAAGAAGGAAATGGAAGAAGACCTCAAAAAATGGGAAAACCTCCCATGCTCATGGACCGGTAGAATCAATATAGTTAAAATGGCCATTTTGCCTAAAGCACTATACAGATTCAATGCAATACCCATCAAAATCCCAACTCAATTCTTCACAGAGTTAGAAAGAGCAATTATCAAATTCATCTGGAACAACAAAAAACCCAGGATATTCTCAGCAACAAAAGGAAATCTGGGGGAATCAGTATCCCTGACCTCAAGCAATACTACAGAGCAATAGTGTTAAAAACTGCATGGTATTGGTACAGTGACAGGCAGGAGGATCAATGGAACAGGATTGAAGATCCAGAAATGAACCCACACACCTATGGCCACTTAATCCTCGACAAAGAGGCTGAAAACATCCAATGGAAAAAAGATAGCCTTTTCAACAATGTTATTTTTAAAAAAGAAAGACAAAAGATACTACTATGACTAAAATGTCCCATGTTAATAGTCAATCTTTATTTTAAAAGGTCAGTTGTAATCTGAAAATACATGATATAAGGACATGAGCTTCCATAAAGGGCAGGCAAAGCTAAGTGTTGCCATTACTTAAACAAAGAAACTGCACAGTGCACGAAAGCCTCCCTGGGACAGTCTGTAAGTACTTATAGGTCTGCAAAGCAACATGGGAGCCTGGCTCAAGTTGACCTGAGCATTCATTCTCCCCCTGACCACATCTGTTCCCTATGAAATGACAGAGGCAGTGGCTTGACTGACTTCTTGTATCTGAAAAGTGCTTTTTAGCCCACAGACTTGACAAAAATACAGAGAAAAACAAGATGACAGAAAAAGGCATTAAGATCGAAAGAATACATTACAGCAACTGATTTATAGTATAACGGGTTTTTAATGAAATATTGAGACACCAGCTGAGTTCTAATTACCAGCCTCCTTAGAATGCTCTAATTTGGCATCTATTTTAATCCACATGAATTAGTATCTGTTGTACCTTCCTGTTCAATATGGTAGGCAGTAGCAACAGATGACAAAGTTTACATTTACATTAATTAAACCTAAATAAATCAGCCCAAATAAAACCTTAAAATATTTTAAATTCTAATCTAAAATAATTAAACCTAAAATACAGTATTTTAAAACACTATTCCACAGATGTGTTAGTTTAACCTTTTAAATGATTAGGTACAGTACTAAACTGGACAACCTAGATTGCATTTTCTTTTTTAGGTGTCTTTTGGCTGTGTAGCCCAGACTGGGCTCAAATTCTGGATCCTCAGCTGGGCGGTGGTGGTACATGCCTGTAATCCCAGCAGTCTGGGAGGCAGAGGCAGGCAGATTTCTGAGTTTGAGGCCAGTCTGGTCTACAGAGTGAGTTCCAGGACAGCCAGGGCTACACAGACCCTGTCTCAAAAAACAAATCCAAAAAAAAAAAAAAAAAAGAAAAGAAAAGAAAAAAGAAAGAAATTCTGGATCCTCTGAGATGAGCCTCTCGAGCAGCATGAAGATATGGATATAGAACCCTCCTCCCACTCCCTCTCCACTCCCTCCCCACTCCCTCCTCCACCTGCCACTACTGTCCTCACATGGATCAAACTCAGAGCTTTGAAACTCAGGACTAGAAAAGGAATCTCCATCTGAGATACATGTCTTGCCCTTACTGTAGAATATTTTAATCATCATAGAAAGTTCAATTGGAAAATATAATAGAGTGCATTGTTTTCAAATAGCTTCAGGCAATAATATCAGTGAAGCAAAGGAACGGTCTATATTGCTGATCATTCTAGGTAAAGAAAGCCAGCATTGCACAGGCTGGGAACATAGTTCATTCAGTAAAGTGCTAACAACACAACATGAACATGAGAAACTGGATTTGAAGTGTAGAGAAATGTGCTTGTAATCCCAGAATTAGAAAGGAGGCGACAGGGAACCCTGGGGCTTGCTAGCCAGCTAGGCTAGCCTACTTGAGAGCTTTGAGCCAATGAGAGAGAAACTAGTTCTCCCTCAGACAGGTGGATGTCTCCTATAGAAGGATGCACTCTCTCTCTCTCTCTCTCTCTCTCTCTCTCTCTCTCTCTCTCTCTCTCACACACACACACACACAGCCCTTACCAACACACACACACTCTCTCTCTCCCTCTCTCTCTTTCTCTCTCTCTCACACACACATACACACACACACACACATACACACACACACACACACACACACACACACAGCCCTTACCAACACATTACAAAACTGGAGCTGCTCTTCCTCTGGAATACAGGAAAAAAATGTCATAAATCTTTTTTTTTTCAGCTGATTTTCTAGTTTTTGGGTTATTCCTACCCATAGGACATGATAAAACAGTCACTTTTCATTTGAGAGAATCTTGCTAAATTAAATTCATGTCCAAACAACCACTAGGTTACATGAAACGTCAGACTGAAAGATTTATCAGACTTCTCGGGCGAGTGAGGGAAGATGCACGTTTCCTACAGGAAGCACCAGCTTTGTCTTCATAGATTTGAGTTGTTACAGCACAAATACTGCCTTATTTCTAGCCTGAACTTTCTAAGAACTCATGAAAGTAATGGATGGATGAGATTAATCACAGACATGATGGTTCCCCATTTCACAGTGAAAAGTCAAGAAGAAGGAAAAGCAATATAAGATCACACTGAAAGGAAGAGCAATGCTCTCATACTATAAAAACCGCCTTCTCTTACTTACGCCTGTTCCCTGGCTCTCCATCCTCCAGGCATCTCTTCACTCTGATTTCCTGATGATATTGGGGGGGGGGGGGGGAGCGGGAAATATTTCAATGTGTTTCCCCTTTGGAATAGTTTTTTAAAAAAATAGGGGAAGTAACATTTTATGTTAAGTAAGACTGTTTATCTCTTGAATAATTTGTGAAAATATCTCAGAAGCAATTTCAACCATTCCTGGTGTGTGGTGTGGGTGTGGGTGTGGTATTAAGTTGGGGCACATGCACTTCAAAGGTGCATTAGTTATATTATTTCATACAATAATTTAGATATTCTCTGCACTTCCCAGGTCCAAATAAGGCTTATAAACGGAACCTGTTCTGGTTCCTGGAATTATGCTTGAGGTTCTACAAGTATTTCACTGGTTTGATGCATGCACGAATGGAACATCAATTTGGTAACCTTAGTGACAGATGTGACACATTGCAGTGAGCACTCAGTATGTACTAACATTAGTAAATATTTGAGCATCGGGAGTTAGTGTGACAAATGAGTAAGTCATTCTTAGTATTTGGAAACTGTACCAGCATTTGAAACTTATGTCTAAGAATTGTTAAGATAACAGTATCAATATTGCTGTCCCTTCAGGTTCTTCTGGGTCCTACTTTCCTGGGAAAATGATATGCATTGCATCATGGTTATGAAAAACACAACTACATCCAGGCAGGAAGTCATTTTTATTTTTTAATCTCAAGAACATATTACATGTAATTAAACTGCAAAATATTGCAACATGCTATGAATTATTAACTTGAAATTATATTTACCTTTTCTTGGAGCTAGGAAATAGCTAATTAAGATAAAGGCTGGCAGGGCAGCTCAGTGGGTAAAAAGGCTTCCCATGAAAGTCTGCTGACCTGGTTTGGTGCCTGCTACCCTGGTAAAAGAAGCTGTCCACTGAATACTACAGATTTGCTGTGGAAAGCATGCTGCCACCTCCCTCTTATACTAATATTGGTGAATACTAATGTAAAATATTTAAGAAAAAGAGAATAAAACAAAGCTTTTACTAAGTGCTATTCCGGGCTCATATGAAAATGTCAGGCTGAGGCAAGGACTCTATGGCAGAGCTACAGACTCAGTATCCTGACATTTTAAGATGAAAGTTCAAGCCCTGAGGGCCAGCAGAAAGAATGAAAACAGACACACACACCCCCGGGAGTTGGGGGGGACCCTCCAGAATGTACTAGAGACCTGGGAGGTGAGAGATTCTCAGGACTCAAAGAGAAGGATCTTAGCCAAAATGACTAACAGTAGGGAGAGGGAACTTATACCTCCAGCAGGAGGACAGGGCATCAAATGAGGGAGAGGGGGGCATCCCACAGTCACAACTCTGACCCATAATTGTATCACTCTGAAAGAATTACAGGGATGGAAATGGAGAGGAGCCTGAAGAAAAGAAGGTCCAGAGATAGACCCAAAGTGGGATACAGCTCAGGGGAGATCCCAAGTCCTGACACTATTACTGAGACTATGGAGCACTCACAAAAAGGGACCTAGCATGACAGCACTCCAGAAGACCCAACAAGCAGCTGAGAGAGTCAGATGCAGATATTTGCACCCAACCAATAAACAAAAGCTGCTGGATGAAATGACTGACAGTAAGGAGAGGGAGGAGAGCCCACCTCCAGCAGGAAGACAGGACATCAAATGAGGGAGGGGGTGCCATCCCACAGTCACAACTCTGACACATAAGTGTCTCTCTGAAAGAATTACAGGGATGGAAATGGAGAGGAACCTGAGGAAAAGAAGTGGTTGAATTAGGGAAAGGCTGAAAGAAGCTGAGAAGGAGGGCGACCCTATAGGAGGACCAGCAGTCTCAGTTGATCTGGACCCCTGAGATCTCTCAGACACTGAGCCACCAGCCAGGCAGCATACACCAACTGATATGCGGCCCAAACACATATACAGCAGAGGACTGCCAGGTCTGTGTTCAATCAGAGATGAACCTAAGCCTCAAGAGACTGGAGGACCCAGGGAATTTAGAGGTCAGGTGGGGTGGGGAGTTCGGGTGGGGACATCCTCGTGGAGACAGGGGCATATAGGGAGGAGGTATGAGTTGTGGAACAGTTGGAGGGTAGACGGGAATGGGGGGAATAAAATCTGGAGTGTATAAATACATACATACATACATACATACATACAAACATTTAAAAAGAAAAAACAAAGTTCATCCACAGAGGCTCTAGCCTCTCAGCTCACTTTTATTATTTTAATTCCCCCCTTCAAATAACAGTTTCTCTTGCTTCACAAATTATCTGGAACTATATGACTGACCTTCCTCTCTATCTGCTCTCTGAGTTGTTAGATAGATGTCCCCTGGGATCATGTTGGCTCCATGGTCACACCACAACCTGGGGAGAAACACACTTCTCCCTGTGGCTAACTGTGACACTGTGAATGTCCCCAGAGTTTCTCATTTCTGTTCCCCAATTATTGGCTCTTACATATCACACACAGACTCCTAAAGCCTTTTCAAAGCATTGAGCTCAAGGAAAGGTCATGGTTTTTTTTTTTTTTTAATCTGCTTGTTTGTTTTGGTTTTGGTATATTTTTTTGTGAAAAAAAAAATCACTTCATTAAAATTTTCATCGGTATCTTCAGAGCAGTCTCCAGTTTTAGAGAATGAAACTAGGTTATCCCAGATCTTCTGAGAATCAACTTAAAATGTCAACATTTTGGAAAACAAAATATAAATGTTGTTGGGGGTGGGGCAGAAAAAAATAACATTAGGGCAAACCTAACAGGGGAAATGTTGTTACCTTTCCACGTGTGATTTTCACACTTATTTATATACCCAGTCTCTTGGAAAACTAATACAAATATCCTGACATGAAAGACCTGAGGAGGGATCATAGTCTGACAACAGGAATGGGGAGCTCTAATAGCAGTCAGGCAGCAGCCTGAGGCAGGAGACCCTGCACTGCTGCTCCTTTCCTCACACTTCCTGGGAGAGCTTACCTGTCTTGCTTCCAAAGCAAACAATAGCAATGGTCTCTACACAGCTTCGAGGCTTCCTGACAAAAACAGAATCTCTGGAATTTGGAGAAACTTTTGAATTATTTAAAAGATCGAATCTGGGATCAATTAGTATTTTTCCGAATAAAGTAAGTTATTAGGGAAAAATATTTCCTGAAGCATAGAAAACGCATCTATTTTTTAATTAATTTATTTGTATGTGCATGGGGGTTGTGTTTGTGTACATTTGTCTGTGCACCATGGGCATATCAGTATTTTCAGCAGCCAGAGAAGGGCATTAGATTCCCAAGGATTAGAGTTGCAGGGAGTGGAACACAGGTTCTCCAGCCAGTAACTTGAACCGCTGAGTCGTTTCTCCAGCCCCCAGATCCAGTTTTTAACACCAGATTCAATGCTGCCAGAATGCAGTGACAGTTTCTGAATGTTTCCAGGCTAGAATAGTTCTAGTGGGGACACATTCTGAGTAACACTCTTCTAGATGACATGAGCGAAACCCAAGGAAGCTGTGATGCCACCATCATAGGTAACATGCCATCATTCTTTACCTTGACATATCTCTCCAAGCAAAGTAAGTATGCACAGGAGCAGCACCCATGTGTATAAACCGTATATAGAGGGCACATCCCACAGAAATGCCACCAAGGTTCCTTACTTAAAAATACACAGGAGCTAAAATTCCAAATCGTTTTCAAAGCCTTATATCCCCCAACAAACCATGTCATTATACATCGAGAGCACTGAGAATATGCTCTGCATGACTTAATAAAAATGGCTCTTTTCATTTGGAATTTGGGATGAAAATGTCATCACAGATCATAAGGCAGCAAAGGAGGGGAAGGGATCTATAGCTAGAAAAGTCAAGAGGGACTTGCTGTGCCGCCTTATAGCTGAACTATACTGCGGACAGTGGTGGTTATGTTCCAACAGGAGTAATCAGAACCGCTTGGAAGGAGAGGAAAGACAGAGGTGGCAAAGGGGTGAGGGGAAGATAGGAGCTCACTCCCACAGTGAAAACATGGTGGCTGGTTAGCAGAGCAGCTTAGAGGTGAAATGATACACCTGCACTTTATCGTTAAAATTCACACTGTTCGTGTGCCTCTTTATTTGAGGAGAGAAAGAACGTTTTTTATGATTTCCAGACTAAGGGAAACTGACCAACCCCGCAGAACCTTAAAGCACCGCTCCCTGTGGCTGGACCATCATTTGCTTTAGCCTCCCTGCCCCTCCCCCACTAATGAATATTAGGTATTATTAGACATTAGTTAAAACAGCAAGCTTCTGGAATATTAGCACGTCTCTTAATCCTCTTTTGTATGAGTCAACACAGTTGAAGTGGATCTTATTTCTTATAAGCAATGTCCCCAAATAGCTGGAAATGGATACAACATTGGAAAGTGAATCCTTAATGCAAATAAGAAAAGTCGCTAGTGTTACATAAGTGAGCTGGCAGATCTGGACTCTGCTATAGATCAAGAAGGCAAACAACAACAGAACACCAAACACCTGTTACTCTCAAAGGCCAGGTGTGCACCCTACAAGCACAGGCACCTCCATTGTCCTTGCTGCTGGCAGTGTGACTCTATACTACTTAAAGTTTGTGGCATTTGTTAAAATAAAAAATGCATGTGCCTTGTGTTTGGCTCATCGGTTTCATTTATAAATGTGTGTCCTCTATTGATATGGCGATGTATACAAAACAAGGAAGGAACCGCCACTAAATGCGGCAAAATAATTAGACATCAGCTAAATATACAGGCGGAGCTAAAGTAAGAGATGGTTCAGCCATCTGGTGTGATGAATAAGGAATAACCTTTACCAGAATGCAATGGGGTAGAACGGTAGCAGAACCTTCGAAATGGTTAAAGTTTAGAAGAGGGAGCTGCAGCTGGAGCATAAGGCAGGGCAGTGAACAGGAAAGAGTGGGGTGGGGGCTTGCTTCTGGGAAGGGGCAGGGACAGAGAGGAAACGTGTTCATCAATCTACCTTTTTAACAACAACAAACCTGTTCATTTACATTGTGTGTGTGTGAGTGTGTGTGTGTGTGTGTGTGTGTGTGTGTCCATGTCTATGGGTGGGCAAGTGTGACACAGGCATGTTTGGCAGTCAGAGGCCAGCTTCTAGAAGTCAACCTCTCCCTTCTACCATGAGTCCAGGGATCAAAGACAGCTCCTTTGATCCTTCATCCAGCCATCTCACTGACCTCTGGCTCTCTCTCTCTCTCTCTTTCTCTTTCTCTCTCTGTCTGTCTCTCTGTGTCTGTCTGTCTCTCTCTCTGTCTCTCTCTCTCCCTCTCTGTCTCTCTCTGTCTCTCTCTCTCTTCCTCTCTCTATCCTGGCAATCAAACCTGGGGTAGTATATATCACTTTCAAAAGCTGCTATATGCCATTTCTATAATGGGAGTCAGAATCCTGGTATCCAGTGAGCCACAGGAGACAAAATGATCCCAGGAGATTAGTTTTGGTAGCCCTGTCTCACCAAGAGGACACCCAGATGCCTCTGTAAGGGGATCAACATCCACAGCAGCTACTCTCGTTCTTATTCTTTCAGATTTTCCAGTGGCTTGCAATTCATACTTGGCCACGAGACTAGTAGTGTACAACTATCCAAATAATTCAGCTAATCTTTACTTATACAATAAAGAACAGTATCATAATAAAATTATGATATTTAAATACAATGTGATGAATTATCTGGTGGTTGGTTGAATTTGAATGCTTTTCACTTCACAATAGAAAGTAGGTAAAGGGATTGGTGGATGAACGCAAGACTCATAAAACATGGCGCAGATTTTGTAAGATGAGGCTCTTTGTGGATGTTGTTTCACTGCTCTAGCATTTGTCCACACAGTTATGCTTCCAAACATCATATCACGACTCTGGATGCAAAGCAGCCTTTCCTCAAAAAAAAAAAAAAAAAAAAAAAAAATCAAGATGGTCTCCAGATTCCATGTCTTTTGTAAATAATTACATCTCAAAGGCTAGACAATTCAAGGTCTAATTACTCCAAAGTAAAGTATGAATTAAAAGCTCACAGGTTCATCTTCAAAATTACTACTGGTGTGTGTGTGTGTGTGTGTGTGTGTGTGTGTGTGTGTGTGTGTGTGTACATGCGTGCGTACACGCCTTCCTATGTGTTAAAAGCCTCACTCTTTCTCTGTGTTATGTAGTGCTGGATTTGTTCATCCTGAAGAATCATGGTGATGTTAAATGCAAACAGTCCATTCTGAGTTAATCACAGACAAATCCTCCCCACAGTTCACACCTTAGAACCCAGCTCTAGGCTCTTGCCTTTTCTTTCAGCTTTAGGAAAAGGCTTGTGAATTTAAGACTTCCATGCATGTGGAGATCTGATTTTAACTGGAAAAAAATTATCAAGGTAATCACAAGCTCACGTATGCCATAGAATACCAACTTGAGTCCCATGGAGTTTTCTTAAAATGACCCAAATAAGACACATTCTATTGTAAGGGGAATCGTGCCATGTCAATACAATGCAGAATGCCCCAGCTCACACTCCTCTTTAGTGTTCTGCCCTCTGCGCTACTTGGCAATAGAGAGAGTTCTTTCTAGTGCTATTTGTCTGCTACATGGGTTCCACCAGTAGAGCATACTTGAGCCATGTTTTCAAACCAGTGTAAAGAGAGATGCGTAGTCAGTCATTCCGGATAATGTTTAAAAACAGGAGGGAAGCCCTAAAGTCTGAGACTTTATGTTGGTATAATGATTCTTTTTTGTTTCAGTTTCTTTTTTATTAGATACACTCTTTACTTACATTTTAAATGATTTTTCCCTTTCCTGATTCCCCCTTCCCTAAAGTTCCATAAGCCATCTTCCCTCCCCCTGTTTCCCAATCAACCCCCTCCTGCTTCCCTGTCCTGGTATTCCCCTACACTGCTACATCTAGCCTTTCCAGGACCAGGGACCTTTCCTCCCTTTGATGTCCAACAAAGCCATCCTCTGCTGCCTATGTATCTGGAGCCATGGGTAACACCATGTGTACTATCTGGTTTATGTTTTTGTCCCTGGGAGATCTGGGAGTACTGGGTGACTCATATTGTTGTTCCTCCTATGGCATTGCAAACCCCTTTAGCTCCTTGGGTCCTTTCTCTGGCTCCCCCATTGGGGACCCTGTGCTCAGTTCAATGGCTGGCTGAGAGTGCCCCCCTCTGTATTTGTCATGCACTAGCACAGCCTCCCAGGTGACAGCTATATCAGGTTTCGGTCAGCAAGTACTTGTGGGCATCGATAATAGTCTGGGTCTTGTAACTTTATATGGGATGGATCACTAGGTGGGGCAGTCTCTGGATGGTCTTTCCCTCAGTCTCTGCTCCACACTTTGTCTCTGTATCTCCTTCTGTGGGTATTTTGTTCCCCCTTTTAGGAAGGACTCAATTCTTCATAGAGTTAGAAAGAGAAATTCTCAAATTCATCTGGAACAACAACAACAAAAAAAAAACAAGGATAGCCAAAACTGTTCCCCATTCTAAGAAGGACCAGAGTATCCATTCTTCTTCTTGGGCATCATTTGATATATGAATTGAATGTGAATTGTGTTTTGGGTATTCCAAGCTTCTGGGCAAATATTCACTTATCAGTGAGTGCATATCATGTGTGTTTTTTTGTGATTGGGTTATCTCACTTAGGATGATATTTTCCAGTTCCACACATTTGCCTAAGAATTTCTTGAATTCATTGTTTTTAATAGCTGAGTAGTATTCCATTGTGTAAATATATCATATTTTCGGTATCCATTCCTCCACTGAGGGACATCTGGGTTTTTATCGAGAGCCCCTGAGAATGCCCTAAGTTAGTTTGAGCAGAAGAGCTACCAGAAGAAAAATCTCAGGAAAGGATGCTTGCACCCTCGAGAACTATAAACAGTGGGACAAAGGCTATGTTAAGTCCGCTTAAAGGTCCCTCCCCTTGAGCCCCACCTCCATGGTGCAGAGGGCAAAAAACTAAGCCAATAGTAACAATGCATGATGTATTGGCAAAGCATTAGGACTTTTATAATTGCCATTTGTCTTTATTAATCTTCAGCTCAGCCTGCACAAGCAGTAATGGTATTTACAGAAATCCCAAACAACTAACTCAAGACTGAAAACAACACCGCTAGAAAATTAACTCAGACATGCTCCTTAAAACCGGTGTTCTTTTACATGGCAATAAAATAAGTAATACAACTTAAATATTGCTCATACAGTGGATGAGTAAATAACTATGCTGTCAGTGCAACCAGACACAGCCCCAAATGCAAATGTGAAGATCCAGGGCAGCATAATGAATGTTTGCAATAAACTGCTTAAGAGCAAAAGCAGAATTGAAAATTATATATACAGTGATTTTTAACTCCAGAATAAGTCAACATAATTATTATTTATTCAGCTCACACTTTGTATTCACCACTTTCTACAATCTCTATAATAAATGTGTGGAGACTATTATTATCTCCCTTCTGCTGGTAAAAAGACTAAGGATTACAGGGCAATGCTCGGTAACTTGTCAGCTATAAAGCAACTGAGACTCGGGCCAAACTCACTTGTTCTCAAAGGACTCAGGGTAAAAGTCAGAAACTGAAAGCAGTGCAGGACACTGGAAGGTGAATGTATTATGATTGTGGGTCGGGCAGAATGTATTCCCTGTATTCTGAGAGAGGCTGAACTCCCATCTCTGCCTTTTCTAGATATGGTGCTTTATTCTGGAGTCACTCATTCTCTGTGACTTTGTCTGCAAAGCCCATGCCCCATTTGGCTTTCTGTTGCTGTCACAAAATACCATGATGAAGAGCAACATGGGTTGGAGGTACAGAGAAGGAAAGGGTTTATTTAACCAACAGTCTGCCATTAGGGAAGTAGGGCTGGAACTCTGGGCAGAAGCTGGAGGCAGAAACTGAAGAAACATGTAATAACATTGCTTACTGTTCTGCTTCCCATAGAGTGTTCAAGTTGCTTTCCTATACAACTCAGGTGCTTAAGAGAGCATACTGCCAGTCCCTGTGTTGAATTCATGAAATTCTTAGACAAATGGATGGAGCTGGAGAACATCATACTAGGTGAGGTAACCCAGTCTCAAAAGATCAATCATAGTATGCACTCACTGATAAGCAGATATTAGCCTAGAAACATGGAATACCCAAGACATAATCCACATGTCAAATGATGTCCAAGAAGACCGGAGGAGGAGGTTCTGGAAAGACTCAGTGCAGCAGTATAAGGCAATACCAGAACAGAGAAGTGGGAAGGGGTGGATGGGGGAAGAGGGGAAGGGAAGAGAGCTTATGGGACTTTTGGGGAGTGGGGAGCCAGGAAAGGGGAAATCATTTGAAATGTAAATAAAAATATATCGAATTAAAAAAAAAGAGAGAGAGACCGTATTGATCTTGCAGGGGAGCTGCGTTCAGTTCCCAGCACACACATGGTAGCTCTCAACCATCTAAAAATCCAGTTCCAGGGGATATGATGCTTTCTTCTGGCTTTTGTGGGCACCAGTATACACACAATGCACACAAATTCATACAGGCATAAACAATACACTAAATACATAAGTAAGTAAATAAATAAATCTTTAAAAATGAATTCATTCTTACAGTGATTGCTCTGGGTAGATATCTAAGTATTGAGAAGTATAGATGCACAGGTTTACATTTACTTAGGTGTGTATATTGTATATGCACTAGCATTTATCTCTCTAATAATGTATCTCTGTATCGATCCCTGCATATCATTCCTCTAAATTAAATAATACTGAAGGCCTGTTTTATAGACCATGCATTTTTATACATTAAAAATTGTAAACATATTGCCATGGTACTAACTATAGTTGTATATGTTTTTAAATCTTATAGTTGCAAAAAAAGTCTTTGTAGTTGCAAAATATAATACAAATTTGAAATCTGTTTATTTGAGGTCTACAAAAGGAGTTTCAGGATAGCCCGGCTGTTACACAGAGAAACCCTGTCTTTATGGTTGTGAGCCTAACCTTTAACAGCTGAGCCATCTCTCCAGTCCAAAGCCCTGTCTTTAAAAAACAAAACAAAAAACCCAAAACAAAAATACTTTTTCCTGATTAATTCCCTTTGGGTACATTACTGGGGGTGGAATCAATATTATCAAAAGAACAAGGATTGAAAACCTCCACCTGCTAAGCCACTATATAGAAAAACTTAATTAGTTTTACTGTTACCAATTTTAGATAGTCTTTCTTTTATCTCATATCTACATCAACACCAAATGTACTGGTCAGTTTCTGTCAACTTTACACAAACTAGAGACATCTGGAAAGAGGGACCCTCAATTCAGGAATTGCTTTTATCAGATGACTGTGGGTATGTCCATAAAGCATTTTCTTAACTGTTAATTGTTGGCTCTGTCCACTGTGGGCAGTAGAATTCCTGAAAAGGTGGGCCTGGGTTATAAGAAAGGTAGCTAAGCAAGCCAGGGAAAGCATCTTTATGTCTCTGATTCAATTCTGCCTCTAGGTTCCTATCTCAAATTGCTAGTTTGGCTTCCCTTGATAATGGACTGTAACCTGTAAGCCAAACAAACCCTTTCTGCCCAAGCTGTTTTTGGCAGTGTCTCATCACACTAACAGAAATCCATCTAGGACAATGGGTAATCTGCAAGTCAATGTCCTTTTCACAGTCTATTTAGTGTTGCGTGTTTATACAGATGTCTTCATAAATCTTTACACGTTTTGTTGATGATGTCATAGGTGAAAGCAGCCTCCATGCATAGTGCCAAAGCATTGTCTAGCTTTTCTGAGCTTACAGAGATGTGTACTGAGACGACTATCATTCAGGAATGATTCGTAGTGCTGGTGGGCATGAGTTCAATGCTTCAACAGAAATACATATAACAGGAGGTTATATATACTGACTAGGAGCTCACAGGAACCTCTGACTTCTCCAGTGGCAATGGCTTATTTCCCACTTACTCAACTGTTTTTCTCTTATGTAACAAGAAGCCTGAGAATCGATTTAATAACACACAGTTATGGTTAGTATGCATAAAGGGTATAGGGGCTTGCATTTGAAGGAAGATGCTAAATTTACTTTTTTTTTTTTTACTAGAAACCAATATGATTGATCTGTCATCAATGAAAATTGTAAGAGAAAGTATTATGAGGAAGTTACAGACTATAGGGGCCAACATGAGACAACACAGCTTAAAACTGTGATCAGTATTATTCGGAAAAGAAGACACAGGAAAGATGGACAGAAGAACAATGTTTTCATTAAGAATTTAATATTATGTAGGTGTGGGATGGGAGCAAGATGAGTAGATACAGGACAGAGGCCACCTATCATGTGGGCTGGTGATACTCCAAGCCAGTGTGCATTAGCCTCAGGGAGGAGGGCCATTAGCTTCAGGGAGGAGGGCCAATGAGAATTAGGCAAGCCAGTCCTTGAGAAGCTGAATGGGTTTCTAAGGAAGGGATTTAGGACCAGGAAACAAGGCCACAGGGGACTTGGCATCAGAAATGAGGTCAGAGGCTGCTTGGCAGCCACCACATAATGACACTGAGGCCCAGAGAGCAGAACATTTATTGTTTATATTCCCCTCGAGCTAAGACTCAGCATCAGTCTGAACCTACCAGATGAGGACCACAGAAGAACCAAAGCTGGAAACTTGGAGGCTTGGCAAGCACCAACTTAGTGATAGGTACTGGATCTAAGAGCCCCAGGTCATTCATTTCCTTCAGAATGTTGGTCCTCCCTGGATGCCAGACACAACCTTCCAAAGTCTATCACCGGGACTAGTCAAGTTGTGAGGCATTTGCTCAGTTAAGTAATAGATACAATGAAACAAATATTGAAGGATCCCATGAAAGCAATTTAGCCTCTTCTTCATACCTGTCTTATTCATTCCTGGAAACACACAACACCCGTACAGGCAGTCAGTTGGTAACCTCGAGGGAACAAGTGTGAGGACATTGTCAGGACTGCTCATAGATGGGAAAAGGGAGGGATCTGCAGTGTTTCAAGGAGTGCTTATCTGATGTGAGATAGGATGTGGGCTCAGCTTCTAATACCACAAAAAAGGTAAAAGAAACCGATTTATTGAAGGTATCATTAACTCCTTATTCTTCCTCACTGGCCTTGAACTTATGATTTCCCTTGCCTCACCTTTAGCCTCCAAGTCTATGGAATTGCAGGGTCATACTTGTCCTGAAATTATTGATGTCTCAAATGGATATAAACATATTTCTCAATGTGATCAGAAAGGATTCATTGGCAATTACAGCTTCTAATCATTTTAGGATTTAGAAAGTTCAACACTCACTCCTCTGTAGCCCAAAGGGAATGCAAAATGAGCTCAATATTCTCTCCCAAGACTCCTGTTTGGAATAATTACCCCTGGAAACAAAATCCACAAAAGTCATCCTCAGATGCAATTGCCTTTGAGGACTCTGGAGAACTCAACTCTACACACTCAATTCCATATCGCTTTCCCACATCCTAATTTTCATTTTCTAACCCTATTACGTAGACATAAAAATTGAGGGACATACCTCCCCTGGGACAATTTGTTAGCAAAATGAATTATTAACCACACCTCGAAGTTTGCTAAAATTTATTCTTGAATATATTACTTAAAGGATATTCACAACTGGTTTAAAAGTCCTTATCTAATTTAAATGAATTGCTTACTTTGAAATCAAACTATAAGAAGTTTGTGTCATTTCACTAATATGCAATTAAAATAATTAAAAGCATTTCCCACATGCTTATGCAAAGCCACTGCGGATCCAAGCTACTGCTGCGCTGGAATGGATTGGAAGGATCCCACTGATTTCTCTGCATGGAGGAAACATATTGTTGACATCATGTAGGAAAATCGAGTTATTCAACTTAATGAATCAGTACAGAAAACAAAACTCTTGTCTGTCAAGCAGAATATTTTGCTGTGTTTGTGTTTCCATCAGATCTAATTTGGTTAGCTTTGGGTGGTGGTTTTAAATGGATATACACAAATGCCATT
Organism: Apodemus sylvaticus; assembly: GCF_947179515.1. Taxonomy (NCBI): domain Eukaryota; kingdom Metazoa; phylum Chordata; class Mammalia; order Rodentia; family Muridae; genus Apodemus; species Apodemus sylvaticus. The sequence goes on along the minus strand of NC_067484.1, from coordinate 53,401,226 downwards.
TGGAATGGTCTATTTAATCCCTTCGCACAAAGCAGAGATCATTATAAAATCAGTTTGAAAAGTATTTTGTGCTTTCTTATTTAATTAATCCATTGCACATAACCTTCCAGGAGTTTACTCTCTGAAACTATTATTAACACTCCACAGATACGTTTTAGATTATTAAATTTAGGAATTTATACTCAATAAAACTCTCAGCAGGAATATTGTTATTAAATGAGATTATTAAACCTAGTCACACTAATTAACAGCTAAATGTTGAGGAGCACTTGTACAACCGTGGATTGCATTCCGTCTTCTTAAGCCCTCTGCTCATGCTACCAAGTGAACACAAGCTTTAGTGAAAGAAATCCAGGAAGGTTATGGAAACTGCATCTACCTCTGTGGAAAGAGGTTCCCCCAAAACAAATGTCAAGGCATGTCTAACACTTGATCCTCATCAGATCATCTGTCAGTAATTTTCCATTATGGGTACAAATGGTACTAGTGTCTCCTCTCCCTATGCCTGTAATGACACGACTGGAACTATCCTGCATTTTGGTTCTACTAGTAGTAACTAATCCTAGATAACACAATCCCACATGTTTGAGGACCATTCTGTATAAAATCTGCAGCCTGTAGCACAGGATAGATGATCTTTTAGCCACAGCAGGGCAAGGACACATTCTAAGCAGTGGAGAGGACACATTCTAAGCAGAAGATGTCGTTAGACGGTAGCAGAACTAACATCTGTCATCCCTACACTGTCATCCACAGCAAAGGATGTAGCACCAGACTCCAGGAGTATCTGCTTAGATGCTAGGTGCATCTGACTGAGAAGGCTCAAGAACAAGTTCCTTTCTAGCTATCACTGTGCAGATATGGAAGGTATCTGGTCTAATATCATGCTCTTTCCCTAGACGCAGTCTATATTAAATGACTGGGGGATGCTAGAATACAAAGAAGGAAGAGTCACCTTTCCAACAAAGCTTCTCATAAAATCACCTGTGATACTGTTCATACACATATCCCAGTGCAACATCTCCATGTATCTGTTATTAATTCCTTCACTTCTTCGAAGGTATTCATCCCAAGAGTGTTCCTCACCAATTCTCCTTTCATGATGTGAGTGTGTGCGTGTCGTGCTTGTTTGTGTGGGCATATACGCAGGTACATTTGGGTACACAAGCACATGGGTGCACATGCACATGAAGGCCCAAGGGTGGTGTCAGGAGTTTTCCCTCCCTCGATTGCTTTCCACTTTCATTTCTCTCTCTCTCTCTCTCTCTCTCTCTCTCTCTCTCTCTCTCTCTCTCTCTCTCTCTCTCTCTCTCTCTCTTGAGACTCTTCCACTGGATATGTAGCTCATCCATTTGTCTAGGCTGGCAATCAATGAGGTTCAGGAATCCTCCTCTCTCTGCTCTCCCCACTGCTGATATCACAGGACTACATTCTCCTGGATTTCTATGTGGATTATAAAGGATTTAGGTCCTTGTCCCTGCATGGCAGACACTGTACCATGAGTCAGCTCCTCAGCCTTTCAACAAAACCATAATTCTGATTTTTGGAGAGTATGAATTTAGGATAATTCTCAACTGAAGAATCCCCCTAAGGAAGGACTTAGGGGAACGTTATTGCATAGTCTGATTTCCTACTTAAAAAGTATGTTAATTCCAACCTGACATAGTTGAACATTTTAAATTTAGGGTTCAATTTTTCATAGTCCAAAATATATTAATACAGTCTAAGCTCTCAATAAAGAAGTATCTTTGATGCCCCAAATAATTTTGGGCTAGACAGTTTCACAGTACAGCTAATAAGAGCTAAAATATATTAAGGAAATTCTGCTGCTTGGAATTTGTGTCTCTAGTCACAAACCTGTTTCTGGATATCTCCTCTCTGGTAAGCCTTTTTTTTTTAATCAAAGCAATTAGGGGTGCGGAAGCTTATTAGAAAAAAAAGAAACTTTTGTGTGTAGTTTGTTTGTTTTAGATGGGAGCAGTATGGAATGAAATGAATTGTGCTCCTCCCTCATATGGTAAAGTCTTAGTTACCAATGTGCCTGTTTTGGGAGTCAGGGTCTTTAGGATAATCATAAGGTACGATGAGGTACCAAGCCTATTCAAATACAACTACTATTATTCGAATACAATACTTCTTATAACTGTCTTATAAGAAGTGGCAAAGGAGGTTGATACATTCTTCCGAGCTCTCTGTCTCTGTCTGTCTTCCCCAACTCCCATGCCTCTGTAATGTGAGGACAAGGCAAGAATGAGGCTGTCTGCTAGCCAGTAAGAGCTCTCATGAGAAAACAAATCATCGCGTACCTTGGACTAGCTTTGTGCATTCATGCCAGGAATAGTGATTTCAGTGTGTTCCAGGAGAACACACATACCTACAGATGGAGGGAGCCATCAGGAAAATCCAAGATTTCCCGCTCTCCCGGATCCCGATACACTTCTGATTAGAATCTGGCTGCCTATTCTTGTTTTTTTTTCTTGAGTGTGAGAGAATACCTGTGACTCCTCAGGCTTTCCGTTCTCCTTGGCTGTTACTTTTTCAATAGTAAATGAGAAGCAATGGCAGGCTAGCATTCTGATGCTGAGGTCTTAGTAAGAAGTCAGCATGCTGAGCTCCTTCAAAGTACTATATACTGCAGCTTGCTTGTGAGGTCCATTTGTTTGGAAAACTTTTTTTTTCAGCCCTTTACTCTGAGGTAATATCTATCTTTGTTGCTGAGGTGTGTTCCCTATATACAGCAGAATGATGGATCCTGTTTTCACACCCATTCTCTTAGCCCGTGTCTTTTTATTGGAGAATTGGGTTAATTGATGTGAAGAAATATTAATGACCAATGATTATTAATTCCTGTTATTTTGATGTTGGTCCCCCCCCCTCTCTCTCTCTCTCTGTGTGTGTGTGTGTGTGTGTGTACGTGTATGTGTTTTCACTGGTGTAGAATTATTTATTTCTAGTGTTTTCTTTTGTGTAGTTAACTTCCTTGGGTTGGAGTTTTTCTTCAAGTATTTTCTTTGGGGCTGCATTTGTGGATAGACGTCTAAATTTGAGTTTGTCTTATAATATCTTGTTTTCTCCATCTATAGAGATTGAGTTTTTCTGGGTATAGTAGTTTCTTATCATCTGTGGTTTCTTAGAGGCTGTAAGACATCTAACCAAGCCCTACTAAATTTGAAGTCTCTGTTGAGAAGTCAGGTGTCATTTGGATATGTCTGCCTTTGTATGTTATTTGGCCTTCTCCCTTTGCAATTTTTAATATACTTTGTTTTGTAGGCCTTGTGTTTTTGATTATTATGCCTTTGACTCTGTTGCCTCTTATTGGATCTCCTTCCCCTAGCTGGACTGCCTGGTTGGGCCTCAGTGGGAGAGGAGGTGCTTAGTCCTGCTGCAACTAGATGTCCCAGGGTTTCTAGATGTCTCTGAGGACAGGGGAAGGGGTTAATGGGGGAGGGATTTGTGGGAGCAGAAGTGGGAGGATAGAAGGGATGGGAGGCTTTGATTGGGACGTAAGGTGAATAAAAATAAAATAAAGTAAAATAAAATAAAGACCGAAAGTCTATATACTGTTTCTCGTGGTCCTTTTCTTGCATCTTACATTGATGCTACCTCATACACATGGTACATATTAACTCATACTACACATATGCACATGCGTACACATACAAATAATAAATAAATAAATAAATAAATAAATAAATAAACAATGACTTTTATAAAAAGGAACAAGGAAACTGACAGCATATAAAGAGTTCAATTTTAAAATGAAAGCAAGAAAAAAGAAGAGACAGATAGGACAGTAGTTAGGGACTGAAAGAGCATAAAGCAAAGGATGACTAGCTGTCGGTCTTTACCTGCATTTCTATGTCCCATCATCAACAGGGAAGTCAAGGCAGGAACTCAAGCAGCTAGTCACATCACACCCATAATCAAGAATCGAATGCACTCCAACCTGTTTGTTTACTTGCTAACTTGCCCTCAGCATTTTTTTCCCCTCTCTGTTCAGGATCCCAGCATAACGAATGGTGCCACCTACAATGGGTTGGTGTTTCCTACATCAATTAACAAGACAGTTCTCCACCAACATGCCCACAGGCCGACCTTTTCTATTTACATAACTCATTAAATCCCTTCCCAGTTAATTCTGGGTTGTGTCAAGTTGACAGTTACAGCTAACCAGCCCAGGTGGACAGTTCTTTACATGGTACCAGCACTGGATTCATAGTTTGGATGCAGAAACTACGTGTCTTCTTCCGTCTGTTTTTTTCAAAGCATGGTTTCACTATGAAGCTCTGGCTGTCCAAGAACTCACCCCACAGGGCAGGCTGTTCCCAGACTCAATGATCTGCTGGCCTTTGCCCCCTGAGTGCTGGGATTAAAGGCATGCATCAAGATACATGCTGCTGATTCCACTCTATGTGCTCATGCCAATAGAAAACACTATTCACCAGTTGTTATGAATCCTTTAGGTTAATTGTCCATTTAGTATGATAATTCTACACTGAAGGCTTTCCAGCAATGTCTGGGTTAAGGACCTAATAGCAGCAGCAACAACAACAGCAACAATTTGAAAGCGAGCTTTACACTGCTTTCTGTAACTTATCCTTGTAATAACTCTACCAAGGAAGCACTCCTACAAATGACGAAACTGAGGTTTAATTTAAGGGACTTAGCAAGAATAGAGATAGCAAAGGTCAGAGCTTACACTTAGCTGTGGCAGAACACATCCTCTGACAAGCAATCTCATCATCACTACAAATCAGCCAGTCACTTCAAGCCCCTCAAGCACCAAGTACGATTCTAGGTACATGTTCTACCCTGGTTTCCATGCCCAAGGCTGAGACAGCTGTGTTTGAGTCCTGGTGTTAGTTTCAGGCCTCAAGAAATGTTTGGAAGCTTGATAACCTGTGCCAGTCCTTGCCTACTCCTCTTCATCTTCCTCTTGGTCAATCCTCCTTACTTGAGGGTCTGAAGGTACCTGTGTACTGTGATTTCTCAACAGCTGAATCTAGAAGCAGATATCTTAGAAATCACCTAGTACAACTCCCTCCTTTGACAACAAGGAAGACCACAGGTTCCATTTGGATACTTTAGAAAGTTTCATAGGGTTGGCTCATTCCACAAAGAATTAAAAAAAAGTTAGAGAAAATATTAAATTGGCTACAATTCAAATAAACACATTCTCCCTGTTCTCTCTCTCTCTCTCTCTCTCTCTCTCTCTCTCTCTCTCTCTCTCTCTGCTCTAACACAGCTACCTCTGAGAAGACTCAACACATAAGACCCCTGAACTTCCGCCAACAGTACATCAGTGTCTGGTCACAGAGGAGAACATTTTGAAGTTTATTTTTAGTTTTCACTCCTGTCACTTCCTCTCACCTCCCTCCATTTCCCACTGAAGTTCTTCCCAGCAAGTCTCCCTCCTATAGTAAAATAGGACATTAAAGTCCCCCTTTTTTCTTTTATTGAAAATCAGCTTTTTTAACATAAAATATATTCTGATTATAGTTTCCTATCGCTGTAGTCCTCCCAGTACTTTCCAACCTCTCTTTTAATCCAGAGTCATGCCTTTTCTTTCTCTCCTTAGAAAACAGGCATCTCAGGGTCATGAGGCGCTTGCAGAGAGGAACCAAGTATAGCAGTTCTTGGGAGATCCGGCCAGCAATTGACCAATGCAGAAACAGATGCTTGAAGCTAACCATCAGGCTGAACTCAGGGAACCTGGTGGGGGAGCTGGCAAAAGGACTGGAGGAGCAGAGGGGGATTGCAACCCCTTTGGAAGAACAACATAGGCTGGCCTTACCACCCAGTTCTCCCAGAGACTAGACTACCAACCAAGGAGTGTACCTAAAGGGATCTTTGGCTCCATATACATATATAGCAGAGGATGGCCTTGTCTGACAGCAGTGAGAGGGGAGGCCCTTGGTTCTGGGGAGGTTTGCTGCCCCAGAGTAGGGGATGCTGGAGCAGTGGGGCATGAGAGAGTGGGTAGATGGGGGAGCATTCTCATACAGGCAAAATGGATGCGTAAAGGAAATCCCATATGGAATTAGGGGGTGGTGGAGGGGGTAACCAGGAAGTGGGATATAATTTGAGAGTAAATGAATAGAATGATTAATAAAAATGTAAAAAAAAAACAGAAAACAGGCATCTAAGAAATAATAATTAAAAAATAAGATAAATCAAAGAACAAACAAATCATAATATCACAGAACAACCAAACACATACTCTCTCTCTCTCTCTCTCTCTCTCTCTCTCTCTCTCTCTCACACACACACACACACACACATACACACAGCCAAAGTCAAAAAGGACAAGAAACACAAATAGATGCAAAGACACATACGTTTACACTCAAGAATCTGATAAAATCCCCAAACCAGAAGCCATAATGTATATTCAAAGGTCCTGTAAGGTTTTTTTTTTTTGTTGTTGTTGTTGTTGTTTTTAAAAAGGCCCGAATTTAACATTATGAGACAAAGGACCTCCAACGATGCTATTGAGGTCTATGCTGGGCATAATGCTTATTTTTAAGAGTGAGTTGTTTGCCCAGTAAGACTCTGATAGAGAAAGCTAATTTTTTATTTGCAAGTAGCTACCACTTGCAGATGGTTTCTGTGTCCCTCCTTTTTGATCCACGGAGTTTATCAGTGTGGCCTGAGTGAGCATGAGCTAGAACTGAACACAGAGTTGCAGGTGGAGCATGAGCACCACCATAGGTGGATACATCATTGAACCAAATGAGAAGCCTTCTCCCAGCAATCATTGATAAGAGTTCCTCAGAAAGCAGTGTGAGCCTTTCTACTACCCATGGATGCTCCCTGTACCCTTCATTGCTGGAATAAACACCATGACCAAGACTGGGAACGGACAGTCCTCCACTAACGGAAGCAGAGGCAGAAACTCAAGGCAAGAGCTAGAAGCAGAAACCATGGAGGGACACTGTTCACTGGCCTTCTCCCAGTCTCACAGACAGAATAACACGTCCACTACTATTAAAGGAAGGAAGCAGCTTCCAGCTCTGGTCCAGCTTGCATTCTCTACGACCTTCAACCAATGTAGTGTTGTCAGAGGTAGATTCTCACCATGGAATTCTGGTGGACCACCAGGAGTGATGGCAAAAGCCTGGCTGTTCTGGGAACTGTCAGACTCCTAAACTCCCTGAACAACTCAAAGGGACTTACAGCACATCCGGCCCTGGAATTTTTGTTTAGTAATCTGTGACTTCTAGAAGGATCATCCACTCATGTGGAGAACTGAGGAAGTACAGTGCCTGGTGCCTCATTCCTGGGCAGTCTCTAGAAGAGAGCTAATGAGTATTAGTCTCATTTACTTGGGAGGTGAGACTGGGGCATCACTTGGGCATAGAATTTTGAGACAGACCTGTATGATACAGTAAGACTCCATCTCCAAACAATAAGGGCAAGAAACATCTATGGTTTTGCTGACCTTCTGGAGTCAGATAGGCTGAATCTGGCTCTTATTAGAGTTAGGAAGGAGAGAGGTTAGAAAAAGGGAATAGGAGCAGGAAGGAAAAGGAGAGCTATTGCGGGCACAACTGTAGTAAGTATAGGTTCACTGTCACTGTAAATAAAGCACAGAACACGTATCTCATGGTAGAATCTTTTCTGCCATGTGTCCAGTCTCAGACGCCGAATGTTTTTAATTATGAGAAGCCTCTTAGTCCCTTTCAGGGGATGAGCGCCCACGGGGTGGGCGGGCGCCAATTGTCAGTGGGGTTCGCTGTTTCTCCTTTCTTCTCCTTCTGGTGCACAACCTTTGAAGGGGGAACATATGGGGAAGAGCTATGAGTCTGGGAAGGATACATAAATTGTGAAAAGATCATGGTTGCAGACACAACTGGCTTCACATCAGAAAAGCCTTTCCAGAATAAACATTTTGTTTAAATATTAAGCTTAAGCAAAACCAGACTGCAAGAATTCAGGCAAAAGAGCAAAGAAAGACAGCAATGTTCTCAAGTGAAAGGGGACTAGTAAATGCTTCCCCAGACAGACAGGTCCTCTTGACACACAAAGACAGCTGCGCCCTGGAGATCCTCCTGACACACAAAGACAGCCGCGTCCTGGAGATCCTCCTGACACACAAAGACAGCCGCGCCCTGGAGATCCCTGCGGTCTCCTATCTTTCATATTTGATGCTCTGCCTCTCTGGCTGGGATGCTTATAGACCTCAGTGGTTATCACTAAGTCTTAGCTCTTGTATTCATGTCAGGAATAAGCAGCCCGTTTTAAACACATGGATATTCTTCCCCACTATTTTCTGGGATTAAAAAAAAAACAATCATCCTAAAAACTAGGTACTCTAAAGCCCCCAGCTTTTAATGGCAATGGGGAAAAAAGTATCTAAAAAAAAAAAAAAAAGAGAGAGATTCTTCAGTGTTTCCAGAGCAATTTCACAAATGAGGGAAATTTTGATTTCGGTCTTAATCTTGAGCTTGATATTTTCCCCTCAGTGAAAGTTTGTAATACATATTCAATGTTTCACCAATCTATGTTGTATTTTATACAGTCATAAAGAGTGTGAATGTAACAGGTACAAGTTAACACTGTCTGTTGTGTGATCTAATTTAAAGTTAACTTTCAGCTGCTCACTACAGATATCCAAGGGAGGCCAGCTTGCCTCTGACTGAGAATAAAATAGCACAAATAACCCATAAACTAATCAATTGCATAACTACTCTTAGGTCAGAGCCGATCCTTACTGGATGCCAATTTTTAGCTCCAATTTTAGCCAATCTTTAGCTCTGTGGAATGATGTAAAAGAACAGAGGCTCATTGAAAAGCTGGAGAAGAATCACTGAGGATTTATATACACTTAGGAGTTGATGGGGAAGGACATTTTCTTCAGGGTGTAACCACTGGTAAAGGTGTCCATGCTCCTATAAAAACACTAGTGAAACTTCTCTTCTCTTCTCTTCTCTTCTCTCCTCTCCTCTCCTCTCCTCTCCTCTCCTCTCCTCTCCTCTCCTCTCCTCTCCTCTCCTCTCTCTCTCTCTCTCTCTCTCTCTCTCTCTCTCTCTCTCTCACACACACACACACACACACACACATACATACCCACACACACACAGAGAGAAAGACCCACACAGAGACATGTACACACACAGAAAGACACACACACCGTGAAAAGCACAAAGATGATTTGTTGGGAAGAAGAACAGGATGATCAGGAGGGAGAGTGGGATGGTGAATGACTGAAATAATTCTGTACATATAGAACAGTAATAAAATTCATTTTATGTATAATTAATATATGCTGATTCTTTTTTTATTCAAAAGAGGAATCTCAACAATAGTAAAAAAAATGTTAAGATTCTTTGAGCAAAGTGGAGGACAGCAAATTTCTTAGCATGGGGAAGATATGGCTGGGGGGTGATCATGTATAGGCTACTTTATTGTAATTCAGGTATATAAACTGAACACTGAGACACCTTATAATGTGTTGGGGGTATAGGCATGTGTGTGCTGGCATGTATTCACATGTGGAGGCCCTTTGGATCTCTTCTTCTTCTTCTTCTTCGTATTATTATTATTATTCTATACTTTGCTTTATTTGTGAGATAAGGTCTCTCTCTCTGAATCTTGGGTTCATCAACTGGACTGGATTTCTGGCCCATGAACCCTAACATTCTCCTGTCTTCACCTGTTATTGCTGGGACTATAGGCATAAGGTCTCACCGTTGGCTTTTGACATGGGTTCTAGGGATCCAAACTCCTTGTATAACAAGCACTATTACCCACTGAACTATCTCTCCGACCCCACCAATGTCTCAAAATTAAATTTTAGGTACATAAATTTAACATTTAAATAGGAGTTACATTTATAGGACACATCTAGAGAGATAATTTTGATGTCTAAACAAGAATTTAGCTAAACACCATTCAATGGATAATAAAATATGTTTAACCAACAGTTCTACCCTGGACAAGACATTAGCTATGAAGGGAAGTTCAATACTTGAGAAGAAATTACCAAAGTCAAAGAATGCCCTAACAATGATATTTCTACATTTTTTGAAAAGCATGAATGGGGCACAGAAGGCAGAATAATAATAAACAGTAATACAAAGAGTTAAACCAGATATTTGGGAGCTAATTTGGGAGCTAAAAAAAAGTCCTCCGTATACACATTCATTCCTTTAACAGTAAATATAGAGAATATTCTCTCAGCAGAAGCCAAGTGCCCTTCCCAGGATGATTTTTGTCTGGTCTCATTCAAAGACAACAGGGCCCACAGAGAGTTGGCTTCTTAGAAATTCTTCCTTCTCTTTTTGGTAGGACGTAGCAGAACAAGAGAACAGTGTTCAAGTTGGAAGCTGCAATGGAGCAGCTTCTGTGATAAGGCTGAGTATGAGCTACGGTTGCTAAGCCTAGGACATACTACTTTCCAAGGTAACAGAAACAAAATGATTTTATCTCTGTGGATATTGTAGCCTGTGCTTCAAACCACAACAAACACACAATTTTGCAGCATATTATCAGATTAGAATCCTTTTTTTCCCTATCAAATTTATAGTCCTATATGCAATGAAGAGAAAAAAATGTAAACAAAAACAAAACCCAAGAACTGGTCTTATGCAGGTGGAATGTATGTTTCCACTTAAAGTTTGAGATTTTGTATTCTGAAAGCTTACTTTCCATCCTATACCTATATATGTACAGTTTACCAAATATACTATCAATTATTAGTGTGCTTTTAAAGCTGTTCTTTATAAGGCCAGGCACAGCCTGGAGAGGCAACAGGAGAAGGATAGGTGGTTCAAGCTGAACCTGAGTTAGACAATGAGCCCCTGTGTCCCACAAGGAGATATTACGTTATGGACATTGGAGTGTCTTTCCTGTGTACATCCTCCCCAAAGGTGCTAAGAAAAAAATTTTATTATTATTTCCCCAAAACAGAAAAATCCACAGTTGAAATTAAATGTGGAGTTGAGGTAAGATAAGATTTAATGCTACCTTGTTTAAAGTTACTTACCTTGAGTTGATTTATTAAAAAGAGCCCAAAGTGCTGTCTTTAGCAGACCAAGAGACCACAGAGAGACTAGGGGTTCCAAAGATTCCTGGGAGATGACAAAGACTGCAGGCCTATTTCTTGTGGGACTCAACAGCTCTTCTGGCAAATAGCCATCCGTGACTGATACGGTACCCACAAACCTTTCAGCATCATGTATGGAAGCGTAGGAGGAAGCCCAGGAGAGACAGCATTTTGGCACGCACCACTTGCTCCTCATGACCCTGATGGGACCCGGACGCTTTGAAGCAGTTTCACAGATGTTTGTGCAGCATATGTGGTACTAAGAAATGCTGGGAAGGTAGTTCAGGATTTCCACTCCCATCTAGAGCTCATTCAGGATTCCTTTCCATGTGCTTTTGAAAACAGACTCCTCGCAAGCTGCCTCCTTCCTGGTGTGCATGTTCTATGTGCCCCAGAAAATGGTGAGTAATTGTTGTCGCTGAGTACTCTTGATTTTCCTGTTCTTTTTTGACAAACTATATTAACAGCGGGCTTTTCAGACTTCGTCCGCCCTCTTTGGGAGCCCTCTTCCTCACACATCCTTTCTGCTCCTTTCATTTCCATGACTCTTTCCTTTTCCACAATTGTTTATTTTTCCTTTCCTACTCTTATTATACCAGCTCATGCAATCATAGCTTGTACCCCTTAAATGGAATGCATGAGCAAAAAATAAGATGTAAGCAAAGATGTAAGCATGCTGGAGGGGTGCTTTACCCCTTTCCAGTTTCAGTCCTCTAATGTGACGCTCATTGCAGAGGAAGCCTGGGCACTCACAGGCATCACCTGACGAAGACTGTGCAGAGAGCTCAGGGGAGATGGGAGAATTTCGATATTGCAGAGACTGCTGGAAGGGGGATAGTCCCACGTTACCATACTAGGAATTTGCACTTAACTGTTTTCCGCACACCATTCTGTGTCCTTTACATTTATGTAACTTTGAGATTCGCAGTGAGAAGCAAGTAACAACCTATACTCCCTCAAATCCTGTCACTATTTATATGACTTTCATTAAATAACTTAGTGGGGACACTTTCAAACAGTGTAATACTCCCATATTTTCAAATAAACAAATGCATGTATATGTGTATAGTCACCTTATCAAATTTACAAGGAAAAGGAGTTAAAAGAGAAGGGCAAAAACGCCAAGGAAAATAATGCGAAGGGTTGGGAAGATAGCTCAGTGGATGAGAATGCTTGCTCTGCCACAATGAAGACCAGAGTTGAAATCCCTAGCACCATGTAAAAAGCCAAACATGGATATGTGTGCCCGTAACCAGCAGTGGTAATCATACACACCCTTTGCTATTATTTTTTTATTTATGTATAAATATGGGAAGGTGGTCCTGGAAACCAGAAGAGGGCATTGGATTCCCTAGAGCTGGAGTTACAAGTTAAGTGCAAGCCACAATATGGTTGCTATGAACGAAATTTTTGTCCTCTAGAAGAGCAAAATGTGCTCTTGAACTCTAGTTGTCATCTCTCCACCCCAATTTCTGCTGTATTGAAATACCTACTCTATAGTATTTTGTAACAGGGATCAAATCCATAAGAACTATATTTGCAGATAATCTACAACACATCATACAACTGGAACTCAGATAGGGAACTGTCTTAGTAGGGTTTTATTGCTGTGAAGAGACACAATGATCAAGGCAACTCTTATAAGGGACAACATGTAATCGGAACTACTGACAGTTTCAGAGGTTCAGTCCATTAACATCATGGCAGGAAGCATGGCACAGGGCAGACAGACACAGGGTTGGAGAAGGAGCTGAGAGATTCGCATCTTGATTTGACTGCAGCCAAGACAGATTAACTTCCAGGCAGCTAGTGGGAGGGTCTCAAAGCCCACCCCACAGTGACACACTTCCTCCAACAAGGCCACACATACTAATAGTGCCACTCCCTGGGCCAGGCCAAACACATTAGACTATGGGAGCCAAGACTATTCAAAGCACTACAGGGAAAATGCCAGTTTTCCACTAATTCTCTAAGTCCATAGTTGTGGTTTCATTATAGACACACACACAAGTGTACACACTTGGGTGATGTCTTTATTGCCAACTTTAGCTTTATGTGTCCTTTCTTTGGAAGGCAACAGTAAAGCTGGGCTTGAGTATAACTGGTGTTAATTTAACTTAATAATCCGCCTAATGCTAATGTTCCCAGTAGAAAGCACCATGTCAGCTGATAAGGTACACCCCAAGCAGTGCTGTATATAACTGGCTGGGCAAGGTTACTTGCTGATGACTGTTAATGGCAAGGAGCCACTTGGCAGAGAAAGCACAGGAAGCTTTACATAATTGACTCAGGTTTATTGAATCTTCCAGCTTGAAGGCACATTGAGAGAGCACCCAATTAGACTTTCTCTTTAGACAGACATACAACTGAGACTCTTTGAGGTATAAAACTCCTTCAAGGCCTAACTCATGTAAAACACCCAGCTATCCCCAGCTCTTAGGAATACTTACCACACACACACACACACATACACACACACACACACACACACGTGAGCATATAGGTATGCATAAAACTTGTGCTGCTAAATACTGTGGTAAAATAGCTATGAGATTATTTAAGACTTTTGCTTTTTTCTGTAACTGAACTCCAAATGGACCCTCAGCCCAGGCTTTCCTCACTGTGGCTTTGTCACAGCAGTGAGCACACAGCACTGCCAGGGACTCTTTGACCTTGCTCAGCAAATGCATTCCTTCTGGCTTTGAACCTCCTGTGGAAGGTATTTAACGTCTTAGTGAAGGCAGCAGGCCTGCCTTAAGAGGTTTTCCAGATGCCTTCCCTTGTTTCAGAAGATCCCTGCAATGAGGCACAGTAACTGAAGGGGGGAAAGGCTTCTGGCTTCAGACTGATTTGGGGTTGGTTATTTAAATGACTGCTAATAATATAACTTAAGAATTATTAAGCTAGATGCAGAGAATAATAATATAAGGGATAGCATGAACATGGATGGCTCTGAACTGAAATGTGATTTATAGACTGAATAAGAGAACATCTTAGTGTAGACATTAGAGAAAGTTTCACCTCTTTTGTTCAATGGACGAATTAGATATTAGCATGTTGTTGTGTATATGTGTTTTATTTCCATCAGCTCACAGACCTGATGAAAGCACATGTATGCAGTATTGAATCCTACTGTAAACACAGATCCTCACATATTCTTAGATGCTTAGTGATTTTTGCCACTGTCTGGAATTCTTTTAACCCATCTGTATATATTTAGGTAACAACTTCGGTTCTTACTTTATATTTTCTTCAATAAAATTTTAAACATTTTCATAAATTCGAGCATTTAAATGAGATTAATCACACTTACCTTAGATACTATCCTTTATAATTAAAATTATACTTTTGTGGACAACATGATTAAGCTAGTAAGTGTATATTAAAGAATCTAAGTACCCCTAAATCACCCACATTCCTCTGTAGGCATACATTTTTCAAAGCCTACTTTAGCCCCTCTAGCCCACTATTCACCAGAGGTAGTAAAAAAGAAAGGTTATAATAACACAGGGTAGGAGGAATGGACCTGTATTGAAATATTTCTTTGGGGCAATTCCACTCTCAGACTAGTCCACTAGCAAACAGCAAACATGAACAGCAAACATCAGAAGCAGTCCAGTCCAGTGGGCAGACACCACACACAAATCAGCAATGGCAGTTTAATCCAGAGGAAACTGCAAGGCTCCCTAATTGGTTCAAGTCCACAGAAGTGGCAAGAAGCTGCAGGAACCTCAAGAGAAGTTTTCAGGTGAGTTTCTCTTTATGAAGTCACCACAATGGAAGGAAGCAACACAATGGAAGGCAAACCAAGCATACATGTGTGCCAGCAGCAAAGACTAGTGAGGTGGAGCAAGGTGAACCAAAACTCTGGCTCCCACTGTCTGTGGAGTCATATTTATATTTATTCTAAGCATCATGCATCGTTTCACATGTTTGCGATAGCAAAAATCACTTTACCTGTGTCTGCAAAACATTCTTTTATGTGTCTGTTTTAGTAAAACATTCTTTCAGCTTTTTGCTCCAGCCAAATATCATTAGCACCTAACTGAGTCTCCAAAGAAACCAGAAATTTCCACTTTATTTCTCCTTACTAATCAGATTGGAGGGGCTGGAGCGATGGCTCAGTGGTGAAGAACACTGCTGCTCTTGCAGAGGACCCAGGTTCGGTTTCCAGCATCTACATTGATGCTCACAGCTGTCTATAATTCCAGTTCCAGGGTATCTGATGCCCTCTCCTGGCTGTCAAGGGCACTGCATACTTGTAGCACACATACACATCAGGCAAAGCACTAATACACATAAAATAAAAAAGTAAATCTAAACAACAACAAAAAACCCAACCTGCTTTTAAAAAGCAAATTGCTTTGCTTGTTTTTGCTTTTGTTTTATAAATCTGTCACAGAAGCAAGGCTCTAAGGCCGAGAGGCAGTTTCCTTGGTAAGTTTTCTCTTTTAGTAAATGACATCCATAAATACTTCTAAGAGAGACTACTTTAACTATTGGTTTTAAAGGTTTCTATTATGTGTGTCTACTTCAAAACTGATAAAAATATAAGAAGTGTATGTAAATTTCAAAGATGTTCCTGCATCATCCAGAAGCTGCAGTGCTTAATATTTGCTTTAGGAGAGAATTTTAAGTTTTACTAGGGTCTGGCGAGATGGCTCAGTGGTTAAGAGCATTGACTGCTCTTCTGAAGGTCCTGAGTTCAAATCCCAGCAACCACATGGAGACTCACAACCATCCGTAACAAGATCTGACTACTCTTCTGGAGTGTCTGAAGACAGCTACAGTATACTTACATATAATAAAAAAAAAAAGAGTTTTACTAGCTATAAAATGATTTGAGAATTAAAGTACACACATATATGTACTATATATATTTATATTCATATGAATACATATGAATTCATATACATGTACTTATATCAATGAATACACATTATATGTTTTGGAAGTTATTTAAATATTTTGTATTTTTGTTATATATTAGAAAACATTCATCAGAGAAAGGAAAGAATATATACATACCTGCCCTGACCTTGAATTCAATATCTTTCTGTTTCAAGTCCCTCAGGGTTGCTTTTGTAGCTAAAGTGTGACACTATACCTGAGTAATAAGTTGACTTGGTGTCTCTAAATGCAAGCTTTTGAGTGAGGTTGTGGAGATACACAGTTATGATTCCACTTGTCCATAGAGAGAATAGATGCTTTTGTAATATCAAGGCACAATGAGGGAGTACAGTATGATAGAATGTGAATCTCTAATGCAAAAATCATGTAATTTCTGAATGAGGGCAGACCAATCTGGCTGTCTTCTCATACAGGATAGTGTAATAGGAACACAGGACTACTGATGTACTGGGTCAGCTACCAGGAATTAGACATGAGGACTTGAGGGGCTACACACAGAGAAAGAACATAGGGCTCTGATTAGTAAGGTTATATATAGCTTTGTGGTTATCTGTCAGTAAGGGCAAAAGCCAGAGCCATCTGCCCTGTTTAATAAGACCACAGTTCCAGGGGTCTCCATCTGACCACAGGAATCCTTAACTCACCTAGATGAAAGGCTTGGAAGATGAGAGAGTTTTCACATAACAAAGTACAAATGGTTGTGTGTCATAGTTATTGATTGATGGACCTGCATCCTGAGATCAGATGTCCGCTCCAAGTTTGCCTTATAGAAGCATCTCTCAGAGGATGTGGGAAGAGGAGAGAGCCAAGGAGGATGAGGGCTGGAGCAGCATATGCAGAGGAAACACGGAATGGAGCAGGGTCTTTCTCTCTCTCTCTCTCTCTCTCTCTCTCTCTCTCTCTCTCTCTCTGTGTGTGTGTGTGTGTGTGTGTGTGTTTTTCTGTGCACATGTGCATGCATGCATATGTGTGTGTACATGTGTGCATGCATGCCTATATGTGTGTGTGCATGTGTGTACATGAATTATATAAATAAAGGCTCGTGGAAATAAATCTTTTGAAAATGAATTCTGTGTTGATTGACTTTAATTTGACCTAAAAATACTGTTTCACTCATAGTGATGGGGCCATAGCAATCCTAATTTGAGAGACCCACAGAGCAGAAGCACCTGGTATAAAACTTACTGCTGCAGAAGGATTCTACATTTAGCTACCCTAAGTTGGTCAAAGAATCTAAAAGCAGAAAAATGTTTGATCTTAGCCAAAAGGCCACTTCAAAGGAAACTAGACTGTTCAGATAGTCCATAGCAAAAGAGACTCCCAGAATCACCATGGAACACACACAAATACATGGACACATGCACGCACATACTTATACACACAGATACCTACACAGAGCGGGAAGAGACAGCCACAGTGACAGGGGAGAGAGGGAAGGAGGAGAGAGACAGAGAGCCACGCAGAGAGGTATACATCTTAGGACAGGAATGGAGTTAGACTATTTTGCTCTGTCCTCACAATATTCAAGAATACAGACGAATACAAGGTAAACAGCAGCTTAGAAGAGTTCTACACATGCAAAGCACTTATATCAAAACAATTAGTTTTTTTTTTTAAGGAAGCAAAACTCCCCAAGTGGTTGTAACTTATTTTTAGTTTTTTCTTACTGTCATAGAGGTTTAGAAAACAATCTTACAAGTAAGGAGCTTCTTGCCATTGGAGTTGCCTGTCAATCTACAGAAGCAAGTCAAACCTGAAGCTCTTGCCTATTGGCTTAGATACTTTGTCAGTGTGGATCCCTCCAAGGAAGAGACCAGAGGACATTTCTCTTTGACTATGACTATTTATTCTTTTATTAACTGATATTTGGATGATATCCCTTTTTCTGTGACTTCTCTTGTCAGTGTTGTCTCCTTTCCTTCCAATCTCTCAGAACTATTATTAAACCCTGGCCAGAGAATTAAAAGCTAGCTATCTCTTCTCTCCATTAGCAGCAATAGGAGGACTGTGTGAGCCTACAGAGTACTCAGCATCATCCTTGCCAGCTTGCACTGCATCAACAGAGCTGCAAAGGAGCGGGTCATTCGGTATCTTCTATACAGCGTGAGTGAGTAATCCCAGCAGAACTCCTGAGACAAATGTAGCTTGCTACCTTATATTTGGATGCTGCTAGAACATGTCACACAGAGCCATTTCAACAGCCAAGAAAGCTCCTGGGTTAGGCCTGACTCTTACACCAAAACTGCAAGATATTGCCCTGATGATGTCAAAGCACATCACTGTGCACAGCAGCTGGGTCTACTCACCTTCCAAAAAAGTGCAAGTTTCCCTTCCTCCCTCCCTTCCTCCTTCCTTCTCTCCTTCTTCCTTCCATTCCTTTCCTTCCCTTTCCTTCCCCTTCCTTCCTTCCTTCCTTCCTTCCTTCCTTCCTTCCTTCCTTCCTTCCTTCCTTCCTTCCTCTCTCTCTCTCTCTCTCTCTCTTTCTTTCTTTCTTTCTTTCTTTCTCTCTCTCTCTCTCTTTCTTTCTTTCTTTCTTTCTTTCTTTCTTTCTTTCTTTCTTTCTTTCTTTCTTTCTTTCTCTCTTTCTTTCTTCCTTTCTTTCTTTCCCTTTCATCCAGAGGCTGGCCAGAGCCTAAGTGTGCTTTTTCTCGTACTCCGGGCCTTACTACCCTCTAACCCCCTTCTCTGGCTTGTGTGGGCCTCCATGCCAGAAATTCAAATGGCATGGCTTTTTCTTCCCACCATTTTCCTCTCCAAGCAGCTGCTGAGATTGGCAGCTGGCCTTCCATGATTTTTTTTTAAAACTTTGATGAAATTGTCCTTGGGCTTCCATTTGAGCCCATCCTTAAATTAGTTTATTAATTAGACTAAGAACCCTGATTTCCCCTGTATTATCCTGCAACCATGTAGGGACCTTGAAAATTCCAGTAATTAACTTAATTACTTATTAATTAACTTAATTAATTACCTGAAGTCTAAGTCCATCCTTTCATTCAATGTTGACTTAAGATCTCTCTACATACAAGGATGATGTCAGGTGCTGTGAAAAATACCAAGATACTATTCATGAATCTTGCATTATTCATATTCATGAATCTTATACTCTAGAAGGGGAAGAAAGCTAAGAAGAGATTGAGAGGCTACAATTTAGTATTGGATATGTTCCTTTATTTTATTATTACATCAACTTATTACTTGAAAATTTAATGTGAATATCTAATACCTATCAGAAGATAAACTATGAAAGAAAAGGTAAAAATGTTGATTTGATAATCTTCTATTGTATTTCATATACTCTGAATAATAAAGGCAATTCTCTATCAAGTTTTAATAACTAGAATCAATGTTGGGGGTAGTTTTAGGATCTCCTCTATCTCATAACCTGTTTTTAGGACCTGATTAAAAAAAATTCTACCTAGCAGCTCAATGCTTTAAAAAAAAACTCTTTAGTGTTTAGGTTATTGAACAATAACTAATTTAGAGAAAGTATGGATTCACCAAGGTTTGCTCATAAACATACCCTAAACAGCTATCCAGAAGCCAACTAAAATACTATGCCTTCCTATAAAAATATGCTACCACTAAAATCCTGAGTTGGTATTTATAACTCATCAAATCAAAGTATTTCTATCTTGAAAACATGATATAAAAGGTCCAAGAAGATGAGAGAGTCTTATATGAATTTGATTAAAAACACATGATGATTCTGTAGCAGGACAACTGAATTCTGTTATTATAGTATTTTGGATTCTAGAATTTTTTAGAGTGCACATATAATATAAGTAATACAATATCATCTACATTGAATTAAAAACCAATCTGTTTCTAGAAGTTCTCAAACATTTGAAGTGGCCATTACACAATAAAACATGTTTGTGTTGACTGACAGTAAGCTTCCTGATGGTATTGAGAGTAGAAATCTGTTCTGAGAACTGGGGGAAAAAGAAAATAGCAGAGAGAATGATCTGTGCTGGTGGAGGAGAGGAGAAGGAGCTGGCTTTAGGAAGATGGCCAAAGACCAAGAGATCTATAGAAACTGAGTCCAGAAAAAATGAAAAAGTGCTCATTAAGTAGACAGATGGAGAGACGGAAGCTGAGCTTGGTGCTTGGCGCAGCCTGGTAGAGTGGAGGGCTGGAGTGTAAGAGGAATGTGCAGGGAGATAGTACAGTCACTGTGCAGCAGGCAGAGGCCTCAAATTAAATGCCTCAGAAGGTGTCTGAACTTATCTGTAAAGAACAGACGAAGGCTAAAGGATGTTAAAGGATGCCTGCTCTGTTTCATGTTATAGAAAAACAACTTCAGTGTCAGTCGAGTGGCCTGACAGGGGCATTCCAGAGGGTGAGAATAATAAAACAGTAGTTCTGGTTAGAGAGATAAATTTGAAGAAATCAAGACGCTAGTATGGGGATGAGCCCCGTTACTTTTACCTCCTGCCTATAAGACATATAAAACTGCCAACATGGTGTTTATCCAAGTGGAGGGCCCACCAAGTAAAGTTCTCACAGCAAATTTCATCTGTTTAGGACTATGAAACAAACTCAGGTTAAGGTGTCTGTCTTTTTGCTTCTCTCATCAGTTGGAGTCATCAATAAGCAATGGCGTGAGTTTGGTAATGGCTCATTTGCATATTTTAACTGACATTTTGAAAAGACAATGAGGGGCTGGCAATTAACTGTTCTCTAAGGAAATGCCCTTTCCCCTCCATATGGCTTCCACTTTGGGACTAAGATTTGAAGAGATTTTTTTTTTTATTTAAGCAACAGAGATTCTCTCCAGCTGAGATCTCTATGTAATTTCATTTAGAATGCAAATGCCTACACCAAGATTGTAAATGCCATATCTGCCAATGCCAAGTTGCCAATTAGAATGTGGAGTCATCCTCACTACAGAGGGCTAGTAATTAAAAAGTAAAGGTCTTGAAGGCTTTAGAAGAAAACAAGTTCTCTTGTGTTCGATGGATAGTATATGTGATAGAAGAGGCTCTCAAAAAGATATTAACTCCTGTTGTAAAGAATATACAAAGAATGGAGTGACTCAACTCTAGTTTCTATAAGTACACACCATCGTTAGACATATACTAACAAACAGGAGGAGTATCTTAGTGCTAAATTCTCAGTATTTCCTAAAGCCTAGGTTTTGTCTTTAACAGCATGATGTTTTCAAGTGAAAAACATCAAGGAGAGGACCAGTGAGACAAGTTAGAGGGAAGCCAAGAGGATGTGGCCCAGAAAGGGCACTATTAGGAGGTGTGGCCTTCTTGGACACGTGAAGGCTCCCTGCCCCAGTATAGGGGAATGCCGGGATAGGGAAGAGGGAGTGGGTGGATTAGTGAGCAGGGGGAGAGTGGATGGGATAGGGGGTCTTCTGAGGGGAAATGTGGAAAGAGGATAACATTTGAAATGTAAATTAACAAACATCTAATTAAAAAATGAGATGTGGCCTTGTTAGAGTAGGTGTGGCCTTGTTGGAGGAAGTATGACACTGTGGGGATGGGCAATGAGACTTCCTCCTAACCACATGGGAGCCAGTCTTCTCCTGTTTGCCTTCAAAACAAGATGTTGACCTCTCAGTTCCTGCTGCACTATGCCTGCCTGGGCACTGCCATGCTCCTGCCTTGATGATAATGGACCTCGGAACCTGTAAGCCGGCTCCAGTTAAATATCATCTTTATAAGCATTGCCTTGGTCATGGTGTCTGTTCAGAGCAGTAAAAACCTAGCTAAGATAGAGGAAGAGGACCCACACAGCAGAAGGAGAGAAATGACTACCACAAGTTGTTATCTAAGCTTTCACACATTCAACATGACACTTATACACACAAATAATCAACCACTTTGTACTGGATACAGGGCCCACTCTATCAGACAGAACCCATACTTGACATACCTAAAGTAGACAAGAACCTGGAAACTAGAGGAGCCAAAGGGAAAACTTACTACAGTTATTCTGCTAAAGGAACATGACAATAAAATGACTCCTACCAACATTGTTATAGCCATAGACAAGTGTATCACTCAGTTCCCATTAGAGAAGTTTCTCACTGTGGTAAATGGGAATTAACACAGAGACTCACAGTTATAAAATGTACAGAGAGTGAGAAGCTTAAAAGCACTCAGCCCTAAGCAGTATATGTTTATTAAAACCTTCCTCTCAAGGCCCAGGGATCTATGAAGAAGAAGAGGAAGAAGGGTTGTAAGAGCCCAGATGTGGTAGATGATGTCATGGTAACAGTGTGTTCCACACAAACAGAGCTGATACTCACAGACCATCACAGAGAACTCGCAGAGACTCTGACAGCACACACAAGATCTGCACAGGTTTGAAACAGACAAAATTAGGACAAGGAGATGGCTTTGTTGAGCAATGATTCACACATTAGAAAGTTCATTCTAGTTTAATGGGATGAATATTTTTCAGTATATTCACACAGTTAAATTTGCACACCAACTTGTGTAATTAGTCAACTTAAAAACACTATTTTCCTGTCCATGAACATAGGATGCTTTTTCCAACAATCCAATCATTTTTAATGTACTAGAGGATCGACATGATCTATACTAGGGAAACAAGTGATACTCCTCGGTGACAAGATCATGGGTAATTGGGATTTTTGTTTTTGTACATTTGTATAGTTTCCAAAAAAATTGACAGGAATACCTTCCATATAACAGAAGTCATTTTAAAGGAAAAAATCCTCTCATCAAATGCATGCGCACTTAATGTGTTTTATAAAGATAAAAGATGTTTGAAAATAAAAATGCCCAGACAGTTCTTCAATATATAAGAACACACATACCACCGATTACACTTGGTCATTTCTCCATTGGAATTTTCTCAGTGTGTGCTACGCCATCACAAACTATGGCAGGTATGAGTTTTACTAAAACACAGAAATTATTGCCCCTATGGAAGCCAGTGTAGAATAATAGTAACAATCAAAATAGTAAATAATCATGAAATTTACAAGGTGAAAAGAATGTTTTAGATGACAAAGTTTGTTACTACGATAGAGAATATCAGTGGAATAGAATGAACCCATCTTGATATAAGACATGCACTTTCTTTTTTAAAGACCAACTTTTGGGGTGGGGGTGTGATGGTTTGTATATGCTTGGCCCAGGGAACGGCACTATTTGGAGGTGTGGCCTTGTTGGAGTAGGTGTGTCATTGTGGGCAATGGCTTTAAGATCCTACTCTTAGCTTTCTGGGATGGAGACTTCAACTAGGAACCTTCAGATGAAGAGGAAGAACTCTCAGCTCCTTCTGCACCATACCTGCCTAGATGCTGCCATGTTCCTGTCTCAATAATACTGGACTGACACTCTGAACCTGTAAGGCAGCTCCAATTAAATGCTGTCTTTTATAAGACTTGCCTTGGTCATGGTGTCCACAGCAGTAAAACCCTAAGACAGGGAAGTTGCAATTTTATAACTTAATAATAAAAAGATAAATAACAGAGTGGAATATAAATTTCTCCAAACACCCACCCACAAATATCCAATAAGGACACATTAAGATGTTCAATATCATTAGCTATTAGGAAAATGCCAATCAAAACTACCATAAGGTATACACAGCAGGGTGACCATAAATAATTTGCGCCCATGAAGATGCATAGAACTTAAAACTGCTTGTAGGGATATGAAATGATGCAGGTGCTCTGAAAAGCTATCTAATTCTTCTTCAAAAGCTTAAACCTAGAATTTCCATGACACTCAGGAACTCTACTTCCAGGAATGTACTTAGGGGATAAAGGAATATGCGTACACAAGAACGTGTACATGAATATTTATGACAGCATTACTCACAGTAGTCAAAAGACAGAAACATTCAAATGTTCCTCATCTGACGAACCAACAGCATATGCTGTGTCATTACAATGAAATATGATTCAGCCATAAGAAGGAATGGAGAGCCTTGATACATATTAAAACAGGCAGAAACCTGAACACATTAGCTAACTGGAAAAAAAAAACACTGCAATCACAAAAGAGCATATATAATTCCTTTCATCTGAAATATCCAGAAGAGATATGTGCAATTGATTAGTGGGTGCTGAGGTTTGGAGCAGTGGGAAGGATGGGGAAATGAGATCCAAAGAGAACAGGTTTTGGGTTGTCCAGCTTTTAATCCACCAAAGTTTGAGCTGCGATTTAGGAGAAGGTTAAAATGCAAGTATTAGGCTTTAGATATTTGCTAGATATGCTCAAAATAGGCAGCTTCATTCCTGGAGTGTTCATGATGCAAGTACAAGAAACTGAGTTTGGGTCTCCAGCACCCACATAAACAGCTGGTCACTGATGTGCACAAGTACACTCAATCTCAGGTTTGAAGAGGTGGAGATGCTAGGATCCCTGGATCTCACTATCCTACCAGTTCAATAAATCACTGAGTTCCAGGGTCAGTGAAAGACCCCGTCTCAAAAATAAAGGGAAGGGGTTAGAGAAAAGACTCGGCAGTTAAGAGCACATACCCATTTTCTGGAGGACTGCAGGTCAATGCCCAGGACCCATGACAGGTGGCTCGCAATTGTGTAACTTCAACTTCAGTAGGGATCTAACACCTCCAGCTTCTGCAGGTACTCATGCGAACTCATGTGTACATACTGATACACAGACACATATACATAAATAAAAATAACAGGATAAAAAGCTTTAAAAACAACTTAACCTCTGGTTTCCATGTACATGAAGGCTTCCATATATGTGGAAATCATCCATATGCACACACTGACATGAATACCTACATTTGCACACCACACACACACACACACACACACACACACACACACACACACACACACACTGCTTTTCACTGAAGTGAACAAACAAGTCCTAACCCTTACTATTTCCTATAATATGATACATGGGGTCCAGAATCCACTACTGTGAAACGTGTGGCTCAGTCATTATGAGGATAATTCACTACTGTGAAACATCAGGCTCAGTCATTATAATGCTAATGAAGTATAGAAGAGCCCTCTGTGATGTCACTGCACAGCCCAGTCCTATTCAGTCCAGGCTAAGATGCTTGATGATAATTTTGTGGACCATCTCAGCTACCGAATGAGCATGGTTCTGCCTCCCTTTGACAGTTTAGAAGCTTCCTGCTAGAATCACCAATTCCGGGCACCTTCAGTTAGCCAAAGTCTTTTGACAGCAGGAAGTCCCATCTTTTATCTCACTGGCATTCACCTCCTCCCCTCCCCCCCCACACTTCTCTCTTTTATTTTTCTTTCTTCCAGACATAAGGTTGCCAACCCACTCCAGTTTAGGACATGGGCTAGGTAGAGGACTAGAGCCAACAGAGTCAAGTAAAGATTATTATGGAGGAGGGGAACTTATAGACTGATTACTACTTTCCCATCCACGAGCTACTGCTTCTTCTAAGTGACAGAACTCAGATTTCATGGATGACTGTAACCTAGATGAATTACAATATCCCTCCCATTCTGTCCCAAATAGAGGTGACAAAGGGTTGGAATTTGAAAAATAAGATATTTGGCTAAGTCTTGTTGTAATGATAACACACTCCTGTGCTCTTTTAGATCTTCCTCTAGAACTAGGGGTTGAAGCTGGAGCTGGACCAATTATCATTGTGTTGTGAGATAATTTTGGGTGCTTTACATGAAGACTCATGCTGCGGAAAGGAAGCTGGGCACTGATGGCCCTGGGGCCATGATAAGGTTCCAGTGTGGAAACTCCAACTCTCATGTTTAATGAAAGGAGAAATTTTCAGTTTTCAGAACAAAGTTCTTAGATTTTGTTTAGAGAATTCATTATTCTCTAGGGTAAACAGGTCCATTATCAAGTCTAAAATGAGCATTTATACAGCTAAGTCTAGTTCACATAAAGCAACATATTAATAGGCCAAATTAGGAAAGGGAAGATAAGAATATTGTTAATTTCCTGTGCACATTCTTGCTTGTGTGAAATTAAATTCCTTTTGCATTCCAACTTGAATGTAGATCGTTTTTATTATTATTACAATGAGAAAATGACCTTTCACATAGTCAAACCCCCAAACCACAGACTATAATAAATTTTTAAAAAAATCACAACACTGAATTCAAGCTAAAAAGTGAAAACAACAACAACAACAACAACAACAAATAAACAACAACAACAACTGAAAACAAAACCCATAAATCCTATGTGGGATCTATCAGTCTATCAGAGTTACATACTGTTTCCTTTCAGAATAGAATTATTACTTTTTTGTCTTGATAGTATTTTTCAACAAAACTTTGGAAAACATAATAAAAATTCAACAACATTGATAATTGAATCAAGTCTCAAATAAATGATGTTTTTTGTACCTGCCAAATTGTTACAGGTTAAATGACCTGTTTCAGAGAGCTTTTCAGTAGCTTAGGGAAAATATTCCTTGAATCCTGTTGCCTTTAGGTAGGCAAGGGCAAATAGGAAGCCGGCAACCTCAGATTTTCACAATGGATAGTGAGCATCCCCAAGGCATAGTTTAAAGAAACAGAGTATACAAAAGCTAGACTGCCTGACTGTATTGTTGACGGCAATTCAAAATTTGGAGCGTACTTCTTTATTTCCGGAAGTCAACCTTTCCTAAAAGCACACTGCAACTTCACTTCACCTTTAGCTCCTAAGGCTTTCAAATTTTGGCATTACTCATCAGTTAATCCAGTGCTATAGGTTAAAATCATATCAGACCTGGATCTACCTGGAAGCAAATAGGGAATGGAGATGCGAGGACACACCTACTCTTCAAAGCCCAGCTCGCTCTTAGTGGCTTCCTGTGCCCTAGAGTAGTGTGTATAGATCGCTACTAGGAGACAAATTCTGCCCCTCTCTCTGGGCTCTTAAGTTTAGGATTCAGGTACGTTTCCTAAGCAATTTACCTGCATAAGTCTGTCACTGACAGCGCCCCAGCCTGGGTTGCCCACCTGTCCCCGACTGCACATTGGCCTCTGCGGTGTCTCAGCAGCCCCAGGAGAGCAGCGCCTCCTACCAGGGACCCGCAGGTACCTCCGGAAGACAGCCAGAGCGGCCCCTCGACCCTGTGGCCCAGCCAGGAGAATAGCTCTCGGAACCAAACTTTCCTCGCGAGCGCGAGCGCGAGCGCGCCAGCAACTTGGCTGGAGTTGGGCGGAGGGTCGTCTACCTGCTGATGTAGCCATCGCCGTCGCCGTCGCACGTCTGGAAGAGCCGCCGCAGACGCTCCTCCTCGCCAGTGCTGGACGTGTCGCTGCTGCCACCGCTGCTATTGCAGGCGCTTGCAGCCGCCATCGCGCTCCCGCCCGGAGGAGGAACAGCAGGACCTGCACCGCTCACAGCCGCTGACAGCCCCGAACCTGCCCGACCACAGAGCATGCCCAGTGGCCGCCCGGGAGCTCCGGGCTACGGATTCCACCTCTCCGGGTTTTGCCAGGGCTGGGAAGATGGGCGTCCCGGAATCGCCTAAGTGGCACCTGCGGAGCCAGGTTGGCTCGGGGAATCACCGAGCCAGGGCTGACTTCCTGGAGGCCAAAGAAGGCTCCAGGCGCCTGACACTAGGGGATGATCCAGACAGACAGGCGATGTTCTCCTGGTACTAGAGCTCAGAATAAGGGATTCCTTTTCGCCCGGGGTGGGGGGGTGGGCGCGCCGCCGGGGGCCGGGGTATGACTCCGATGTTGCAGGCTCAAAACTCTGATTCCACTTTCCAGAGCGTGATGAATTCTTACTCCGCCGCCCGGAATGAGATCCAGAAAGGCAGGCATTTTAAAGTTTACATCTGACATGCAACTAAACTTGGCTCATATTTGTCTTTCACTGGAACAATCTGCCTTTCAGTGGGATTTTCCGCACTTTGGGTCGGATTCTGGTAACAGTGCTCTGCTGGGCTGGCTACAATAGACTTTATCCCAACTGCTTTAATCGCATCAACACTGAACATAATAGACGGTCTCATACTACAGATCTAGAAAATCCCTCGCTTGGGAAGTAGATAAAGCTATCGGGTTATCTTAAGAGCAAAGGAGATGGTGCATAATGCAGGACGACACCTAACTTCAGCTGCGTGCCCAACGGATACTAATCCTGATTTGCAGGCAGGGCTGCTGAGGTACTTAGACTTGCTCCAGGTTACAAGCCTTGTGTCAGCACAGAGGCAAGCCTAGGCAATCATACATAACTCCAGATCAGGAACTCTTAAACACCACACTAACCTATCATAGGAAGAGGCAAAGGAACCACAATGAAACAATTTGTGGTTTAGTGAATGATTCATGATTCTGTTGCAGGCTTTCTGCCAGAGGTCTGTGAAGTCCTGTGGCACATTAAAAACATGCCCAAAGATTCTTTGGTCTCATCAGAGGTGAAGTATGCTTTCTCTTCCTGAACCTGACTGGGACTTTGTAACTATCTTGACTTTTGAAGCTAGCTTTAAAATGGTAGAAGATTCTACCTGTCTTTCTTTGGGGGACAAGAACCTTAGATGCTACAACCTTCTCTGAAAGAAGAGAGAGAGAGAGAGACACAGAGAGAGAGAGATCAAACAGCCTCTCTGAGCCTTCTCTGACATGAAGCCAGGCATGAATGAGATACGTTGCTTTCTCTAGATATTGCAAATCCGTAAGTAAAACAAGAGCCTATCAGAGCTCAGCCAACAGTCCAGAGCTCTAACGATATGACTGTGAAAACTCTGTTGTGGTTTTAAATCATTGAGTTTTAGGGTGGTGTGTTTGCTTAGCAGTAGGTAGTGAGAACAAACCCATCTCCCTTGGGACTGACTGCAGGGTCAGTGGGAAGCGGCCCTTGCTCTTTTCTCTTCTTTTCTCTCCCATCTACTTGTTCCTATTCAGTCCTTTTTGGTTCTACATGTTCTAAACATTTCAGTTATTTGGGGTACTTGTAATCAGATAATGGATGTTGTAGAAATAAGTCCGGTGTCTCCAAAATTAATTGCTCAATTAAAAACTTCAGCAAGGCAAAACGTTTTTACTTCTGGACAACTCTTATAAAGGAAAACAGCTAATTTGAGACTGGCTTACAGTTTCAGACATTTAATTTATTATCATCATAGCAGGAAGTGTGCCAGCGTGCAGGCAGACATGGTGCTGGAGAAGCCAAGAGATCTGCATCTTGATCCACAGGCAGCAGAAGGAGACTGTGCCACACTGGGCACAGCTTGAGCATAGGAGACCTCAAAGCCCGCCCCAACAGTGACACACTTCCTCCAACAAGGCCACACCTTCTAATAGTGCCACTACCTATAGGCCAAGCTTTCAAGCAGGAGTCTATAGGGTCCATTCCTGTTCAGAGTTGATATAAAACATTTGAAATTTATGCTGAAAAGGTTCTGAGAGGATATATGCGCAAGATAGTGGGAACTAGAGATGAATATGTAGATGGCAAATATAAGGTAGGAACTTGGAACAGAAGCAATAGCTGTGCCATAGACATAACTGTGCTGTTTATGTCCTAACTCCAAAAGGTCTATGTATTCATCTGAAATGGATGCATAACTTTCTTTTCCTTCTCTAGTTTTGTTTTTATTCTAAGGTTCTTCTCGGTATAATTTCCTTTCCTATTTATGTAGTGTATGTCAATGTATCTTGCTATACGGATTTCTAGATACATGGGCTCATTTATCTAAAGTTACCAGTTAAAGGAAGTGACCAAAGCACTTTGCCAGCCTAATTACCTGCTTCTTAGGCTTCCAAACTCTTAAATGCACCAAGACTACAGGCAAATGCTAGCATGCAGCTCCCTGCAGCCGGCTGCCCACCTCTCTCTCTCTCTTTCTCTCTCTCTCTCTCTCTCTCTCTCTCTCTCTCTCTCTCTCTCTCTCTCTCTCATAAACCCCGCTAAATTCCAGTAACCTTCCAAAAGTCACCTCACACTTCCAGGGCTTTCTTAGCTTGAAGCACACAGTTTGTAAGGAAGAATCCTATGGTGAAATATTAAGTTGTCTTCCAGACTCTCTTGCCCTTTAGTGTCAATTATTCTTAAATGAGGTTGCAGATTTCTGAAAGAAAATGCTGAGGTAAAGTCAAGGAAGCCAAATCAACTTCTACCAAGTTCTCATCACAAGTTACTGATGCTCTTTGAAGCTTCCTAATGCTACATACTGGGGATACACTTTACCCATCTTTTTATTTATTTAATTTACATGTTAGTCATTGTGTGAGAGGTAGGGAGTATGTGGAAGGTGGAAGATATAATTCAACCCAAACAGGCTACATACGGGGCCCAAGTACAGGAAGCAGCTGGAGTTGAGCTCATAGCCACCAGTCACAAACAAGGCAGAGTTTCAGGTACAAGACACTAAATACTTCAACATAGGTGAAAAGGCATAGGAAGCAGCATGAGACAAAGGGGAGAGCCACGCTGTGCTGCAAGCCTGAGCATGCCCATATTCAAGATGACAGAGAATTTTCTTCTGTATTTTAGATTAACTTATACTTATATATGTATATATGTACATATGATGTACATATGTATATATGTGCATGTGTGTATATGTATATATGTACATAGTATATATGTGTGTATATGTATATGTACATAGTATATATGTATACATATGTACATATGATATAAATATGTATGTGTATATGTATATGTGTATATATGTACATATGTACATAGTATATATGTATATGTGTGACTGTGTATATATGTACATAATATATGTATATATGTGTATATATGTATATGTGTGTATGTGTATATATGTGTATATTGCATGTTATTATGCCTGGCACCACCAGTGGGCAAAAGAAGGTGTTGGATCCTCTGGAACTGGAATTACAGCTGGTTGTTAGTCAGATGTAGGGAGTAGGGCTCCCTACCATGTGAGTGTTAGGAACTGAACCCAGGTCCTCTGCCAGACCAACTAGTGCTCTTAAGCACTGAGACATCTCTCCAGCTCCTAATAGAGAATTCTAAGATAGACTGGATTCACTTTCTATGACTGCTGCAACAAATTTCCAGAGCACAGTTATTTTTAATGATATTTTTCTTATGTTCTAACTCTGGAGGCCCAAATCCTGAAATGAGTCTCACTGAGTTAAGATCAAAGTGTTGGCAGGACATGGTCCTTCTGGAAGCTGAGGGAGAAATCCATTTTCTTTGCTAGCTGTTGGAGAATGTCTGTATTCCCTCACTCTGACAGCCTTCAAAGAGAACTGATGAGCATTTTCAAATGTGATTAACTTTTCATCCTCTTAGAGATTAGAGGGCCCCATGAACACTGTTCTCACCCAAATCACTGAGGATTATATGTACTTTAAGGTCAGCCAATTAGCAAGTCTGATTCTATCTGTAGTTTTTCCATGTGGACATTTTTATAGATTCTAGAGATTGGTGTGGAGATTGCAGAGACTGCACATCTGCCTAGTATACCAGGTTATCCGTTATTGACACAGAATGGCTAGGCCTTTACACTCATGCTTCAGCCACTCACTAGGCAGAGATTCCGAGACACCAGATTTACAGCACAAGAAGGGTATCTCCACAGTATCATGAGTTTCCCGAAGGTGTCAACAGTTGAAGGGCCTTCTGACAGCATTCCTAGCTGCTGTTGAGGAGACACCAGTCCTTTCCTGAAGGGAGAGCTAAGTAGTGCATCGCCACACAGTCCATCCCTAAGTCGCATGGGTCATCTTGGATTGGGATAGAACTATTCCTGGATTTTGTAGAGCTTCCATCCCCTGAGGAATTTTCTTAACATTTAAAGTTCTTTTTATTTCATGTGTATGTCTGTTTGTGTGTATGTATGTGTACTATGTGAATTTCTGGTGTCTGCAGAGACCAGAAGAGGGAATCATATTTCCTAGAACTGGGGTTCCAGATGGTTGAGATCTGACACATGGGTTCTGGTATGTGAATTTAGGTTCTCTGTTAGAATCACTCCCAAGTGCTCTTAACTGAGCCACTCCCTAACTCCTTGGCCTTTTAAAAAATGTTGAATGGTGGCTGTACATACCAGGACACCACATCCCAAGCCCTTCTTGCAGAATCTTAAAAGAGGAAATTTAGTGAGAGAAGAATTCTAGTCTTTATCACAGCTTCAGATCTTGGGGTGCCAACTAATATTTTTTGTTTCCTTCTTATCCTAATGAGTCTTGACTTGTCTCCCTCGCAGAGTGCAGACTCTGGCTACTTGCCAGTTGGCACAACCCAGGTGCTCATTCTGCCAAGGCTGGGATTGCTGCACATGCTCACTTACCCTTAGAACTGGACGAGAGTGCCAAGAGTTACCCACATCAGTCACCCGCACTCTAAATATGCTCCTCCCTGATTCATT
Organism: Apodemus sylvaticus; assembly: GCF_947179515.1. Taxonomy (NCBI): domain Eukaryota; kingdom Metazoa; phylum Chordata; class Mammalia; order Rodentia; family Muridae; genus Apodemus; species Apodemus sylvaticus. The sequence continues at coordinate 53,369,002 of NC_067484.1, read as the reverse complement.
TGCTCTTGACTGAAGCTCTGTTTCTCTTCGTAATCAGCCCACTTACTTAGCCAGGATGACTCTTCTTTACTGATGACTTCTAGACATGTGGAACATGAAGCATCCAGGGAGTATATGAAACTGGCTATATCCTTGCTGGAGAATTAGTACTTACAAAATATCAGGACATCTACAACTGAGCCTAAGAGTTTCAGTGATAGAAGGCACAAATGTATCAAATTAATAATGGGAATTCAATTAAAAGCGATCACTCCTGTTTCTAACTTATTGTTCACAGAACCATACAGCCTTCTTTTTGAGGGCATAGAATACATATGGTTTTTGGTTCATAGTGTATTCTGTGTCCTGTGATATGATTTGCTGCCTTAATCAAGTATCAAGACAGGGAGGTATAGGAAATATTTTGCAACTTGAACTCCACTTCACTTAGGCTGTACACACATGCCTTCTAACAGTGCACTTGGTAACCCTAGAATATCACCAGTATGTATTATTAACAAACACCCCTATTCTAGCAATGCATGTAGAAAGCTATTAGCAACCTAGCCCTCACCACCCTCAATACATTGCACTGCATGAACACACAATGAAAAAACAATATAATACATTTCTTCTCTCACTCACAACCAAAAAGAACTCCCCTTGCTGGACAATTTCTATCCAAATATATTTAAAAATGCATCCAGCATAGACAGGTTTTGGGGGGGATACATACCTGTAAAACAGTGATTATAATATCATTTATTTCATAGGGGTTTTGTAACTTATTCATATAGGCCATATTGCACCAATGAAAGAGCTCGATGGAAATGTATATATGACAATGATATCAGCCTGTATATCACATTTTTCAGGACTTTTATTGTTTGAGATCAGATGTTGCCAGACCTGCTTTTAAAAACATTTTCCATTCTTTTAAAATTTAATGTGAATATTTTTGCCTGCATGTGTATCTATTCACCATGTTCATGCTGTGGCCTGAGAGGCCAGAAGAAGGCGCTCCCTCGAATCAGAGTATTGCGGCTTGAATAAGATCTCCCCATATTCTCAGGTATTTAAACATGTGGTTCCCAATTAGTAGCATTATTTGGGTAAGTTTAAGAGGTGCAGCCTTGCTGGAGGAAATGTGCCATTGGGGGCAGGTTTTGGAGTTTCAAAGGCTAGCACCGATCCCAGTGTTTTCTCTGAGCTTCCTCTTTGGAGAAGAAGATGTGAGTCCTCGCCTTCCTGCCTTCGTGCTGCCATACTCTGGAACTATAAACCAAAGCACACTTTCTTCTACAAGGTTCCTTGGTCATGGTGACTAACAAATACATTTAGTTACAGATTATTGTTAGCCATTCTGTGGATCCTGGGTAACAGGTCCTCATGGTGGAGGCTCCTTTCCAGAGCCCAAAGCAATAAGAGCTTTGGAAATTGTTGATCGATGTCTCCAGATTGGTCGGTTCTATTCTAGCCCCCATGCTCAGATGCAGAAAAAAAGAAAGAAATAGTTTCTTATTCTGTAGCGAACCCTGCAGGGCATATTTGCAGTGGGCTGACTGCACGGGACTATGAGTCATCACGGTTTTCTTAGCCTCACAATGACAGACTTTCCGGCCCTCTCCACCTCTACTCTGGTGTGTTTGGCTAGCTGCGAATTGCCTGCCCGATGTAAATTGAATTTAAGTCATCCCACACTAAATATTATGTCTTGTAAGGAGCCTAGGTATTTGGATTTAAATTGAGCAACCATACTCAGTGAGGGATCGAACTCATTCCCAAGAAGAAAACCGCAAATCCAGTGAGAAAGCTCCAGTCCAACATCAGATGCAAAGCCTGAGCAGTCGCTGTTCATTTTGTGTTGTGACGTGGTGCCTTCTCTTACACAGAGCCATTTTGCATAGGGAGTTCCTCCTGTGTGGTTTTCCCACTCTCTTCTCCCTTTTTAATGTGTGTCTCTTCAATGCTGCATCACATGGGGGAAACAAAACAAACAAATGAAGAAAAGGGGCGTGTGGGGGCAGAGGCAGGAACTCCTAGGGGAAGGGAGTTTTCTTTCTCTCTTCAGTCCTCCCTGAAGATAACAGGTACTGCACTCCGTCAGCTCTGCTGCACACTTCCTAGCATGCTGTATTCACATGGGAGACTGAGATTTTAGTGTTCACAATACAGTTTAAGGGTATTCTATATGTGTTATGGCATATCCTGTAAAGACTAATTTAGAAAGCTTAAAATATAAGAAACCATGTCTGTTAGCATTTTTAATTATGTGTGGAATATAATACTTTTAAAAAATGTGTGTGGAATATGCTAGTTTTTGATGTTTTGAATGAGAATTAAGATATCTAATGACATAGTAGTAGATAAGAAAAAGAGGAAGAACGCACACTGACAGCATTTTCCTCAGAGTCTAGTTTTATGATTTTAAATATGTATTGCTTTACCCCATTGTGGCTATCTTGATTTTTCTTTTCTTTTTTTTTTTTTCACAGTTACTGCTAAAATAGTTCACAGAAGCTCTATGTGGAAATTAGCAATGTAAAATGGGATTGCAGGCAAAAGACAGCTTTATACTACCACCTTGTGGCTGACTATTAATGTGTATTTTCAGGTTAATTGCTACAGAGATAGAAGAGCGGGTAAAATGTATGCAGATCAGCCACATACACATGTTGATGTCTCCATCGTTACACATGCATCAGATGGTCGAGTTAGAGGTGGTTTTACAGTTTCTTAAACCTTAGGCAACCTGAGCAAGGAGGTTTAAATAGGGCAGGACTTAATTTCTCTGATTAACTTAATCTGAGGTTCTTTCAGGGTTCTTCAGCATTAGGTACTGTGTTTCTGATCCTTTGCTGTCTCTATGCATCTAACTTAAGTCACTCACTGCTTATTCCCTACTGCAAGACTCCTCCAGGCCCTGGTATCTGTCTTTGCCAATTCTAGTCCCATCTACTGATGTTTAATCACGAGTCCTAATTGCCTACACATATCCTGTCACTGTTCCTCCCTGGGGAGTCACCCCATGGCTACACTTAAGAAAACATTTGCTTTGGTCCATTTTCTATTCATAATACAGGACTGAATTATGAATGCATTACAAAGAAAAGGGGTACATTACAATGAAAAGAGGTTCCTTTTGGCTCAAAGTTGGGCTAAGGGAACAAATTTAGATAGGGTATTCTAGATGGCACTTTCCATGTAGAGAGTCCTTAGGAAATGGACAGAATCATATGGCAAGATACAGGGAGTCAACATGTATGCTCAATTCCCCCTCTGCCCTATTGCGGTTAGAATGGAAACAAACAAAATAAAAAGCCCCCATAGGCTCACGTATTTTCACATTGGTCACCGTGTGGTAGCACTATTTGGGATGCTATCAATCCTTTAGGAGGTGCAGCTTTGCTGGAGGAAGCGCATCATTGGAAGAAGTCTTTGAAGGATTATAGCACTGCCCTCACTTCCTGCTCTGTCTCTGCCTCTCCTCGGCCTCCTGTATGTGGTTGACATGTGATCTTTCACTTTCCCACTCCTGCCATTATGGATATCTAGCTCCCTGGAACTATAAGACAAAACAAACTCTTCTTTAACTTGCTTTTGGCCATGGTACTTTATCTCAGCAACAAAAAATAACTAATAGATGTGTGCTACCCAATATTGTAAAGCCATCAGTATTCTCTTTCTTATGGCAGTCTCTCTCTCTCTCTCTCTCTCTCTCTCTCTCTCTCTCTCTCCCTCTCTCTCTCTGTCTCTCTCTCTCTCTTTCATGACCCTATCTCCCCCTAATCATTATCTGTAAAGACCTCACCTCTGAATACTATAGTGGGACCATGTTTCTATTGTCTGACTCCCTCATGATGATGAAAACGTCATCATGAGGTTTAGTGGTGACAACACACACCCAGACCTTAATAGCAGCATGTCCTTACTAGGCTCCACTTTGTTTTTGGCCTCCCAAGTCCTCAAAAAAATTGCTTCTTTCCCTAATGGGATCATATGTATATCAGGATCCTTTTAAGTAACTCACCTCCCAGTATGTGACCTTTCTCTTTCAAGCTTTTGGGAGCCAAAGCTAACCTAAGACAACAATCATTGAAATAAAAGACTCCACATCACCTAAAAGACCTGAAACAACGTATCTAAATAGAGGAGCTGGAGAAGTAGAGACTGTGGGTGGTAAGGAGACAAAGGGTGAAAGAAAGTATCGATAACAGCAATTACAAAGCAAGGTGGCTACATCTATTACTCTAACAGGGTAATTTCATAGACACAGAGAATCTTCTAGAGTACATTACAGAACTCTCTGCTGTAGCATGCCACTATGAATTGTTTGTAAGTATGCTTAAGTGTTGATAACACCAGCTAGATAGAAACTGGTGCTGTCCCAGTCAGTTTTCTTGCACTGGTTGCTTCTGGACAAGATGAACCTTATCTATATCTCTTGATAGTAATCAGAACACATTAATATTTTTAAATAAAAGTTTTCATGAAGTCTAGTTTAGCCTCAGTGTTTTTATGTAGCAGAAGCTGATCTTGAACTCTTGATTGTCCTGTTTACAATCACTGAGATTACAGGCTTGTGCCACTGCCCAGAACAGAGTATATTAACTTTCTATTTGTTAGCTACTGTTGTATAACAAACCAAACTCAAAACTTATGCCTTACTACAATATGCATTTTATTTGTCCACGAATTCTGTGGGTGAAAACTTGGGATGTATGTCAAGGAGAGGTTTTTGATCTTACTTTGGGTCATATACGTGCCCTCTCCCTCCCTCCCCCATCTGCAACTTGTTGGAGGGTATATTTTCCAATATGTTGTCTTTCATATATCTAATCATTGGTGTTGACTAATGGTGTGTCTACAAGCCTTTGTAAGCTAGCCTCTACTTCTTTACACAGGGGAAGCAGAATGCCTAACAGTAAAGGAGGATAAGTACAAATGTATAAGTATCATTCAAACCTCTGGTCACTAAGGTCACTGTGGTCAAAGGTAAGTTCATAGCTGAAGGACTGAGTCACTGTACGTGTGTAAAGATATGAGTACAAGGAAGTGTGATTCATCAGGAACAATTCATGCAAGAACTTCCATAGTGCTATAAAAGAACATCCCTAACACTCAGTGGCTCCCACAATCAACTGTTATTTCTTACTAATGTCACACCAGGTTGGTAAGACGACTGCTGCAATCATCATGGAACCCTGGACTCGTCTACATAGTGTATCTATCACTGCCTAAGAACTTCCATCTGACAAGGAAAAGCAGAAAATGCAGGTGTGACAAAAGGCTTTAGAGACAAAGCCCAGAAGTGGTATATGTTGCCTCCAGCAACTTAGCCATGTGGCTTACAGTTAACTCAATGTCCAAAATTAATATAATGTCTAAAAGACAATGAACACATTTATTGGTAAGCACTGCAATCCATTGACATGATTAATTATGGCAAATTGAAATAAAAAGGAACAACATTGTTTTAAACTAAGTTATTACGCCAGAATCCAACAAGCCACAGAGAAAACTCAAATAAAGATGTATGTATGCCACCAAACTGAAACTAAATTGTTCCCAGGTTTTGTGAGAACTTTTAAGAGGGAAAAGGGAGATGGAGTCAAACAGGGAAAGAAAGAAGAGGGGGGTGCAAGAAGGGGAATGGGGAGCAGGTGTGGGAGGGAGCCAGCACATTTACTCAGGAAAGCAGTTTCAGTTGGCCTGAGAATGTTCTCTACGCTAGTCTTTATGCCTAAATCAATCAATTAATAAACAAAGCACAACACCAGAAGCTGGGTGTGCCTACAGTCCTAGCACTCAGGAGGTGAAGGCAAAAGGACAGTGAGTTTGAGGGTAGCCTTTCAAGGTAGTAAGACCTTGTCTCAACAAAATAAATAACGTCCTGAAAAGCAGCCAGTTTTCTATTCCTCCCTCCCTTTCTGCTTTTGTTCTTTCCTTCTGCTTTCTTCCATTCTTCTTCATAAAGCTGACATCCTCTAATTATGAACCAAGTTTTTCCCTGATTCCAGAATCCTAAAGAAAATTAAAATCTTTGAACAAATTGTTGTAAGTTTCTTTGTAAATTTGTCTTTTTGCCACCCATAAAATACACATATTCCCTGAGAAATCCAAAGTTCTACCTAGTCACTGCAACCAGGATCTGTTGTTGAGTCAGTCCTCTAATAAGGTGAAAATGTCTTAACAAACGGTCGCAGTCAGGTTAGTTATGTAATGTGTAAATATGTACAGTGTATGTCTCCACCCACATGCTGTATGTAAAATGATAAGCAGAGCTAGAATACTTGTATAAACACTTCCCATTTAGGAGAGAGAGGAACTTAAGACACAGTAATTACTCTGTGGTTCACAGTGCTTTTGCAACAGTCTTGGGCATGTGTGGAAGACGTTTCCTGTGGTGTGATGGTAAATCTTGAGCATCAACTTGACAGCATTGACAATTACCTAGGAGACATATGTCTGAGCACACCTGGGAAGGCATTTCCAGAGAGCTTTAACTGAGGCAGGAAGACTCACCTGAATGTTGGTAGGACCATCCCATGGGCTTGGGCCCTAGACTAAAACAGAAGGAGAAAGGGAGTCACATGGTAGCATCCAACTCTCCCTGCTTCCTGTCTGTGGCTGCAGTGTGACCAGCTGCATGTCCCATTCCTGTCACCAAAGCAAAGCTGTTCTGGACACTATGCCTTCCTCAGGCATGATGGACTGTTCCCTCAATCTTTGAGCTGAATTGTACTCTTACTTCCTTAACTTGCTCTTACCAGTATAGTCATTTGCTACGGAGTGAGGCCACCATTCCATTCTTGGGCCTTTGAAGGGAGGACTGTGGGGAAGTTAGAGATGTAAGCTAGACAGAGAGGTCCGAGAATGCTGCAAACGGAGCTCAATGGGCCATGCTGGTAGACGGCTAAGAAATCACAGTGCTAGGAGAAATGTGAACACGAGTGAAGAGCAAAGAGTAGGTCTAGAACTAGGCTAAAGACCATTTGGATGATGTTCTGGCACAGAATCTGGCTTCATACCGTCCATGTCCTAAGAGGAAATTTAAAGATAGGGTACCATTCAGGCTGTGGCACAGTTATTACTTAGCCCTCTGATAGACATCTACAGCCTGTGTGGGAGAGTGAGTGTGAACAAAAAGATAGGAAAACAGTGGTGTGCTGGGGAAAGGAGCGGAAGGCAGTGTGAAGCTGCAAAGAAGGCCGGGGCTGGGAAAACAGCTGGAATTGTCACAGAGACTACACCTCTAAAGAGAAATCTAAGAGCTTACACTGGGATAGAAGAAAGGTGTCCTTTGAGTAAGATCCCATCTATCAAAAAAAAATCTGACCTGTGGAAATACAGACTCTCCTGAGAAAACCCAAACTGTGAATGACTCTGAAGGGCATCTCTGCTCAGATTCTGTGCAGGTGTGTACCGTTGCCATGGCTTTTTCTTTGTTGTTTCAGGAGAAAACTGCTCTCTGGGATATTTTTCTGATTTTTCAAAACAAAGTTTGTAATATATCTCCTGGAAGTTATCTTAGGGGACCTCAAAGCTAGTAGTTACTTGCTTTAGATCGGGACAGAGGTAGCTTAGGCACATCTCTACTTGCCCAAAGCTGGTTTTAGTAATCAATCAAAGATATAGGTAGTTCAAGGACAACAACAAAAATTTTCTGAGAGTTGAAATATCATTCCTTTTCTATTCTTCCTTCTTTTTGCTCCCCCTCTCCTGCCTTCTTGTTTTGCTGGTTATTTATTTATTTATTTATTTATTTATTTAATTTATTTATTTATTTGAGACAGGATTTCTGCATAGCCCTGGCTGTCCTGGAACTTGCTCTGTAGACCAGGCTGCATTAGAAAAATAACTTGTGTGTGCTGAAGGAATGATGACAAACAAGATAACTTTCATTTTCTTAGTAGCTTATACCGTTTGGCAAGAGCAACTAAAATATTTTCAAATGTAACAAATGATATCACAAGATTAGAAAGTCTGTCTATGTACGATCCAAAAATCAGTTTTTAAAATATGGTACAGAGGAATTCTCAGAGGGAGACCACCTTTTCCAAGACAAAAATCATCCAAGCAACTTAAAACCAAACAACAAAATTAAGTGCATCTGAGCAGTGTGAGGGTGAGTGTTGGCACAGTCTGGTATCATAGAGGATCTTGAGGATTATGAGAAATTTATGTTCTAGTTGTAGAGGAAAGCAACTAGAAGGTTGTGTATAAGAGCATGTTACTACACTCTGGATCACGTCTGTTGTTGTCCGGAGAACAACAGCGTCACCACAGTAGAAGCAATTCAGGTCAGTGGAATTAGATTTATGTTAGTAGGGCTCTATTTGAGCCAATGGCAATTCTCATAATCTTCCCAACTCTCTCTCTCTCTCTCTCTCTCTCTCTCTCTCTCTCTCTCTCTCGATGGGATTTCTCTTGTAGCCTTGGCTATTCTAGAACTCACTCTGTAGACCGGGCTGGCATCAAACTTAAGAGATTCACCTGCCTCTGCCTCCCAAGTTCTGGGAATAAAGGCATTTGCACCCCATACCCCCAGAAACTCTTGAGAAGTTCCTCTTCATGCTTACTCTTGCCACAAAATATAACTATTCTCATTGCTATGGCTTCCACATCCACGGTGGGCTGTTCCCTAAAACTGTAAGCACTTTAATAACTATCATGTAAGCATTTCCCTTTGGGGACTGTAACCGCTCGTTAGGGTTCCGAGGTAAAACACAGTTAAATTTTTATTTCTTTATAATCTAAAACACAGTTAAATTTTTATTAAAACCTGTAACCAAGTTTTCAACGTGTCTCAGAATGAAAGATATATACTAAACAGTTATTTGTTATTTAAAATCAAATCAGTTGGCCTACCCACCATACTTACTTTGGTCCCACTAGACCACGCATCCCAGAATTGCAGGAAAACCCTTTTATTTAAGCGCGTTCGAGTTTGTGAATCTAGTACTGGGCAGAAGCCCGTTTATATATATATATATATATATATATATATATATATATGAGTGAAGCATTAAATCATCGAGTGGGTAGCCGAATAATACGTCCTCCAATTAAATGATGATACTTTATGAGAACCAAAGCCTCGGGGTCGCGAGGATCACACCACCCTTCCAAGGACCACATTCCCCGCGGCACACCAGCATTGCCAGCCGTCCAGCGTTCTGGGATCGCGCGCGGCGCGCCCTCGTGACGTCATCACGCGCGCGCCCAAAGCTTCTCTGGGTTGTAGTGGTGCCGGCGCTTTCGCTTCCACCACTGCTGTGAGCGGCGCTTTCCCGCTAGTCGCTCCTGGCGCTGTCTTCCGAGCGGTAGGTCCGCCGCGTTCCCACAGGCTCTCTGTCTCTGTCACTGCTCGCTGGCAGCAGGCCTGGCCGCTCCCACGCGGAGCGAGCTTCTCCTCAGGGCCATGTCCAGGCCGAGCAGCGTCTCGCCGCGTCCGCCGGCTCCTAGTGGAGGCGGCTCCGGAGGCGGTGGTGGTGGCGGCGGCGGCCCCGCTTCGTGTGGTCCTGGAGGCGGTGGCCGGGCCAAGGGCCTCAAAGACATTCGTATCGACGAGGAAGTGAAGATCGCTGTCAACATCGCTCTGGAGCGCTTCCGATATGGTGACCAGCGAGGTGAGGCTTCTGACGGGGTACCTTGCGGGTTGACACCCGCCCCCAGGCCCGCCCCTGATGGGCAGAGGAACCCAGGGCCGGGCCGCAGAGGTGAAACCAGCGTCGTCTGGTGACTGTTGGTCACCGAGTGGGATGCCTTGTGGGTCGGTGGGGTTAGGGGGCAAAGGTTAGGTTACTCCCAGGTGGGAAAACGTTCTCCCAGGTACTTTTCAGCAACCCGAGGCTGCTAAGTCAACATTTTTTAAAAGGAGTTGGTAAGCCCCTACCATCCTCATTATTACTGAAAAGAAGGTGTAGCCTTACTTTAAGCTGAAAAAGCTTCAGGAGGCTTTGGATTTATTGAATTTATAGATTTTATTGAAATTCTAGATGCATCAAATCAAACACAAACTTGTGTGCTTCGTCCTTTTATCAGGTTAGAGACCTATTTGGTTCGAGCCTCATAATATACAAATGAGTTTGCAAATTATGGTAAAGATAGGGTACCATTCAGGCTGTGGCACAGTTATTACTTAGCCCTCTGCTAGAAATCTACAGCCTGTGTCTTGCATAGCATATTGAATGCTCATTTTGATTTGTTGGCTTAACTAATCATTTGCTGAGGCTTATTGTCTGAAACGATTTTGAACATATATTTAACAGAAGCAAAACCTTGACAAGATGTCGCAGCAAATCCATTCTGAAATATTGAGCAAGAGCCCTAAACAGTTTTGAGAACAGAAACATGGGAGTTTCAGCTTGAGAATTCATAATGCTTGAGCATGCCTCATTACTGAAGGAAATGCAGTTTTGTTAAGTAAGACAGGATAAGTTAAATTATAAAACGATGTCCATAGTTATACTAATTTAAGATTTCAGCACAGGTAGTAATCTTTGATCAATTTTCAAGCCCTTTATCATATTTAGGTTTCATGTGTAACTTAATAATTAATATCAGAATTCTGGGCTCAGTTACTCTTGCGGACTGCTCTTGCAGAAGACCCAGGTTTAATTCTTAGCACCACACGATGGCTTGAAACCATTGAGTCAACTTCAGGGGATCTGATGATTCTTCTGACCTGTGGCCACTGCACACATATGGTTCACACACACAATTAAATAAGTAAACATTAAAAGTTAATATCAGAATCGTATTTGATGTGAGTTACTGACTACAAATACTTTTCGTATAAAATACATAATTTGATTTATATTTACATGTATTTTTCATGTTTTCTGCCTATAATTGTCTCTAAGTGGAACCTTTTTTCCTATGTAGAAATGGAATTTCCTTCTTCTTTGACCAGTACGGAAAGAGCCTTTATTCACCGACTAAGTCAATCTCTTGGTTTAGTTTCTAAAAGTAAAGGGTAAGTGTACAACTTTTCTTATTTTTACAAAAGTATTTACTACAAAAAGTATACATTTAAATCATTATTTCTGGTTTAACTTTACATTCTTAAGAATAGTATATGGAAATAAAGTCATTTAGGTCTGTACCAAGATCAGCTATTCTTCCTCCAAGCCACTTTACTTCCCAGGTGCAGAAATTAACTTAGAGCCTGGGAGATGGCTCATGTTGTAAAAGCATCTGCTATATAAGCCAACCAATCTGAATTCCATCCTCAGAACCTGCCTTGAGCAAAGAAAGAAAAATAAAGTTCACTGTGGTTAAAACAATGATAACTATGTACTCCTATGGAGAAATGGAAGCAGGAGACTGCAAAATGGGTCAGAAGTTTGCCCAGTGGTAGAAATAACAAGTTAGACCCTGCCTCAAGTAGGGATCCTAATAGTTGTTCAATGACCTCCACATGGACCCCTGAATTTGTACATACTCATAAGTTTAAATATCTTTAAAAGGTGACTATAGTTCCATTATTCAGGTTCAGTTGTTTATTATTGGACTTCTAAGTGACAGATACTTTTTAATGGAAATTTAAACTTGAACTTGCTTAATTGGGATTATTTATACACACAGATGTAATGTGTTAGAGAAGTTTCAGTTTGATCCATCAGTTTGGTTTTGAGCTTCAGGAAAGAGTACTATTTACTCAGTTTTGTAATCATAGCCTCTACCATAGTGTCTGGTGTATACTCATGAATTAAGAATAATTTCAGAAAAAATTAGCTAAAGGTGAACCATAACAAAGCTTCCCAAGATACTCTTTAGAGGAATTAAATTGTCTTGGTTTCACAGACATGTTAAAGTTATTCTTATTAACTGGGATACAGTATTATAGAACTAAAATGATATACTTTTGATTATATAGTTAATTAATTAAAAAATTATTACTGAATGAACACTGGCCTCCAGACTTCTACTGTCATGCTTATTTCATTCCAACATTATCTCCCCTGTGTGGTTAAGATTTTATGAAATGAATAGCACAGGGAATGAATAATTACCCTTGAAATTTTAGACACTGGGAAACAACAAGGGGAAAAGAACCTACTACAGAGAATATGTGTAGAATCTAGTGATGCCAGTTTGCTGTGGAAATGACAATTTTTAGATGAGGTTATTTTTTCCGTCTTGAGTCAGAGTCTCCAGTAGCCCAGGCTGCCCCAGAAGGCCCTGGGTCTCAGGCTTTCACCTCTGCCGTGCTGCAAACAGAGGTGGACGCCGCCACACCCAGCTAATTTACACTGTGCTGCGTTATCTCATCAGTCAGGGCAGATGATCACATTGAGAACACACAGTTCATTCTGGTATTTACTCGGGAGCATGCAGAAATTTAAATGTTAGTAAAGTAAGAGCTGCACTTAGAAGACCTACAGCGAAAACTACAGTGTAGACCTCAGTTTAATGTTCTTTACATCTTTTTTATTTTACACTTAAGCATTTGTGCCTGTGAGGACACAATCATGTGCACACATGCTGTGACACATGTGTGGTTGTCTGTTAGCAACTTGCAGAAGTTGGATCTTTCCATCCATCATGTGGATTCCCAGGATTGACTTCAGGTTGTCAGAGTTGTAGGCAAGTCTGGCCCCAGCTTAATGTTCTTATGGGGAAGATATTGTTGACAAAATTTGAATGTAATGAAAAGTGGGAAAATTAGAAAATAATGTCATTTTCACCAATTTGTGGTTCCATTGTTCATTATAATATGGTAGTTACATTATCAAATGAAAATGTATGAAATATTTTAGTTAACTATGAAATGATTTTTATTGTGATAGCCTTCATTTATTTAAAGCCTGCTCTGTGACAGATGCTATAATTTACATCTTACTTCTTAATCATATGAATACCTATTCAAAGTAGGTATTATTAACTTGGGCTTAGAACTATTTATAATTTACTTATGGTTTCACAACTAAAAAACAGTAAAGCTGGGATTCCCACCCAAGTCTGTGCTTGTTAGAGCCAAGTTTTTAATCAGTACAACTTGGCTAAATTCAGGCATATATTATTAAATCTTTCAGAACACATTTGGGACTTCTTGTGTCTATAACATTTTACCTGGGACTGTTTAAGTCATAAAACTGTTGGTTTTATGACTTAAAGAAGTCATAAAAGATATGGTCAGTTTTGTATGAATTAAGCAGACACCCAGCAAGGAACTTGAACTATTACAGAATTATATAGTCACAAGCTTTGAGAAAAAAATTCTTTTCATTTACAAAGTATGTGTTTGAAGTAATTATTGGCAATACTGTGTTACACAGTTGAACTTCAGATATTAAAAGTGGCTCTTTTAACAGGTTTTCCTGGAAATGTAATAAACGCATTCCCAAAGTATTCCATGGGACATACTAATATGAACAGTCAGCCATCAGCTTTTCAGTATGTTTAGGGACTTCTGTTCAGATTTCCCCACCTTTACATGCTTCCCAGTATGTATTTACTGGTGAGGTTGCGCCTACTGAGAAGTCTGCTAAATTTAAATTTTAGCATTGATGGATAAATTAAGCTCCTTTTCCTGTCTGTTATTGTTGATTTAAAAAATGGGTTTGTAGTATTTTGATATTTTAATTGAAGATACTCTTTTGACTGCTTTGTTTTTCTTTATTGTTTTTTTTGGGGGGGGGACTTTTAATATCAGAATTTTTCATTGTTTCGATTGCAGTTATTTTCTAATTTTCTAAGTAGGCATACATCATATGTGAACAGCTGACTATATATAGTAAATAAATTATTTCTATTAATATTCAGAAAGGGAGCAAATAGATACCTAACTGTGAAGAAGAAAGATGGATCAGAAACAGCTCATGCAATGATGACCTGTAATTTGACTCATAATACAAAACATGCTGTTAGGAGCCTAATTCAAAGATTTCCTGTCACCAATAAAGAACGCACTGAACTCCTACCTAAAACCGAAAGAGGAAACGTGTTTGCAGTTGAAGCTGGTATGTATTTTCCAGGGAGCTGCTGTATTTACCCCATTGTTTGGCGATTATTTTTTCCCAACTTAGATTTATTTTTGAGAGCTTATATGGTACAAGTTTCTTTTCAGTTTTAATAGTGTATTAGAGGTGACTAAGTATTATGGAACCTTTGGAATAAAGTATTAAGGCATATTGTGCAATTGAACCAAGTTTTTTAAAGGTTGTAATAATAACTACTGTTCATTGAATAGTTGCTGTGTGCTTGGCAGTAGCCTCACTTCTAGCCTTACAGTAGCAACCTCTGGGTTATAAAATCTGAGTGATGGAGAAGCTGGCGCTAAGAAGAGTAAAATGATCTGTATAAGGATACTCAGCTAGCTACTGAACACTTTTGAGATGGGACTCCAGAGTCTGTGGCTTTTGTGTGTCACTCAGTGCCTTGATATGCTAATCATTGGTGTGGTACTTTAAACTGGGGCTTTAGCTTCTGAGAAGGGCTGGAAAAGAGTCATACAAAGTTACTCAAAGACAGTTGATATATGAATTATAAAACGAAGTCCTAATTTTATTCAGAACAATAGCTTTCAAAGTGAAAAAATGACCTAACTGCCCAGTGTAGAATTGTGTGGTTACTGTTGTGTATGGGAGTAGGTCCTCAGGTCATAGGGCATATGTGATCCTAGATACCAAAAAACTTGGTTTATTTATCTTTAAAGGTTTGGTTGTTTTTACTATACAGGGCTCATGGGTGCTATGCAAGCATTCTACCATTGAGCTATAACCTGAGCTCTGAAGAAAGTATCTTAAGTGTGGACACATAGAAATAGTTTGAGCTATTTGCACAATACCTTCCTTATTACACCTGCTTTGTCATATGTGGATATTGGCCGAAATGCTCAGTTGGAAAATTCATTCATCATTAGAACTTTATATTTTCAAATTTTATTCTATTAGTCATTTAATTGTACAAGTATCATTTTAACCGTGTATTTTCCTATTTTGTAATGTTATATTATCTGTAACAGGTTTTATAGTGCACATTATTTCCTGCTTAAATTATAAAATTTTTTGACATTAGTGATCGAAGCTTTATGATAAATATGAAAATAATTTGTTTTGTTTAGTGATTACAGAATAATTAATTTTTATTAATTATGCATTGGAAATACTTGAAAAAACTCACTGTGTAATTGCTGAAACTGGTAGCCTGTAAAGTGACACATGCAGGAGGCAGTAGCTGAGGCGCTGGGTAGTGAGGACTATAGAGAAGGCCATTCAGAGGAGCACAGGAAGTTATGCAGCCTCATTTTCCATATGTCATGTCAGTGTTGATCATAAACTCTCTGTCTGTTTATTCACTTTTGAAGAAAACCGAGAAATGAGCAAGACAAGCGGGCGACTCAACAATGGCATACCTCAAGTCCCTGTGAAAAGGGGAGAGTCTGAATTTGACTCCTTCAGGCAGTCTTTGCCAGTTTTTGAGAAACAAGAAGAAATTGTTAAAATAATTAAGGAAAATAAAGTAGTTTTGATTGTAGGAGAAACTGGGTCTGGAAAGACCACACAGGTTTGTTTTTTCTTTGTTGTTTATAAAAGGAAATTGAATTTATTCCATTTCATAGTTTTATGTCAAACTTATACTATGTCTTTAAAAACAACTTCTGGTTATTCTAATAGTTATTTTACAAATTGTTACTGAGTGCATATAAAGAATAAAATTACTACTTTTTATTTATTTATTTTTGACACAGGGTCTCTCTATGTAGTTCTGCCTGTCTTGGCACTTACTATATAGAACACGCTGGGTTGGAACTCACAGAGATCCTCAGTCACTACCTGTTAAGTCCTGGGATTAAAGGCATGTGCCTCCACACTGTGCCTTATTCTTATTTTTAAACTAATGCATTTGGTCTTTAAGAAACAGAAGTTATGTGATTTGTTATTTTGGGAGACTGAACCTGGAGTTCAAATTCCTATTATTTTATCTATTAGATGTAAAATCTTCATCGAGCATTGTAACCCCATAATCACTGTAAGCCCGTTTTTCATTTATAAAATGGAACTGTTACTTAGTTCATTTTAGAGTGAAATTTAGAGGTAATCTCTACAGAATGCCTTATATAAAATGCTAACTAGCTCCTACTGGTAGGATTTACTTTAATGCTAAGATGCCATTAAAGTTTTTCCTGATGTTTCTGTTCTGTGAACCACAAACCAAGACAAAATTTAAAGAAGACTTTAGCCAGTTTCAGGAAGTAAAATATTTTTTCAATATTTCTTCTTATTCATCTTTATAATGTAAGTGACATGGAGGCTATTACGTAGAAAATGAAAGAATTTATTCATTTTTTTTGAAAATTTTATACATGCATATAATTCATTTTAACCAGATTGACCTTTTCCTCCCCTCCAATTTCTTTCCCATCCCTTGCCATGATTTCTTGCCAACCTGATGTACTCTTTTAGTAAACCCACTCAATTCACTTAGTATGCCTCTCAGGGGCTGCATACCCACAGAAAACTGACTTTCCCTTCATCACCAGCCTTCAGTAGAACTTAATGAGCCCTTCTCATATCCATGCGGAGATTTTGACTGACTTGATCTTGTGCAGATCCTATGCAAGCAGTCACAGCTACTGTGAGTTCATGTGTACAGTGGCACCAACATGTTTAGCAAATACTGTTTAGCTGCAGAAATCTGCTGCCCATGGCTCTTAGAGTCTTTCTGTTCTGGTTACAATGATTCCTGAGCCTTGGGGTAGGGTGTGATATTGCTGCCCTATATAGAGCTGAGCACTCCATACTCTTATTCTTTGTACATTGGCCAGTTGTAGGTCTCTCTATTAACTACTCCCTACTGTGTAAAGAAGTTTCTCTGATAGGATTTAGAGATATACTAATCAATGGGTATAAAAATAAGAATGGGGGTAACTTATTACTATATTTATTTAGCATAATAATATTTTTTGAAATCATCCTTTAGGGCCTATGACCTAGCCGGCTTTAGGATTTTGGCCCAGTTAGCAGTATCAGGCATGAGTTCTGTCTTATGGAGCAGGCTTTGAATCCAGTCATTAATTGGTGGTTTACTCCCATTAAATTTACACTACTGTTGTTCCAGTGGGCGTATCTTGCTAGGCCATTAGCTATTATAGCATGTAGGACTCACATCTGGGTAAGACTGTTGATCATTTTTCTTCCCTAATAACTTGCATAGCATCTTTAGCACTTTGTAGACTAGTCAGTAGGGAAAATGCTTCCAGGTCAGCAGCTTGATTTTTCCATGTCCTATGCCTCAAATATATGGTGTCTTCAGTAATAGGGTCTTACCAAGTTCTGGAGGGTAACCGACAGTGGTAGTAGTAGTCTGTAATGTAATGGGACCCTACTGACCAGTGACTCAAAAAGATGTAACCCTACTGTTCTTTTTGAGAGAATATTGTGTCTGGGAGAAGCATTGTCCCTCATAGGGCAACTCCATTTAAACTCCTTTTATCTAATGTGTATGTATTTTAGGAAGCTTGTACAGTAGTAGGTTTTCATGTGGCATTATTAGAGGTCTTTAGTGTTATTTCTTTTCATACTCTGTTCTCTACCTTGCTCTCTGCTCCCCTCCATCAGTTGAACCCTTCCTATTCTATTATTCCCCCTTTCCAATGCATTCTACTTCCTCTCATTGCCCTTAGCTTACTCCCTTCCATTGATATTCCAGTGCAAATTGTAGTTATCAGACATGTATGAGAGAGAATTTGCAGCATTTGTCTTTCTGGGTCTGAGTTATCTTCGTATGATTTTGTACCACATGCATGCAGTGCTCACAGGGACCAGAAGAAGTTCTCAGATCATCAGGGTCTGGAGTTACAGATGTTTGTGAGCTTCAGTGTTAGTGCAGGGAATTGAATGAACCCAGGTTCTCAGGAAGGATAGTGAGTGCTTTCAACTAC
The DNA here is from genome assembly GCF_947179515.1 of Apodemus sylvaticus. Taxonomy (NCBI): domain Eukaryota; kingdom Metazoa; phylum Chordata; class Mammalia; order Rodentia; family Muridae; genus Apodemus; species Apodemus sylvaticus. The sequence goes on along the minus strand of NC_067484.1, from coordinate 53,351,130 downwards.
TGAGCCATCCTTCTAGTCCCAATAGGACTTACTACTTTAATGCTTATGACCCTCCTGAATTTTATTGTATTTTAAAGTAGTTGTAATTCTAGGATTGTAGGATTGTATTTTTATTTTTGTGAGAATTTGACTATTAAAAAAATCCCAGTGGGACTTTGCCATTTCATTGTCTTTATAGGATAATTTTGGGGCAGTTAGCCTACGATAATGATCATTAACATCCAGGATTACATTTCTCAATATACTCTCGTCATTTTTTGTTTTCAGTGATATTTGAAGGTCTTCTTTACCTTGAATATTTCTTGCTATATTTCACTGAAAACATTTAGGTTTAGTTTTCACGATGAACAAAATCTCTTAAAACTATACTTTCTCATTGATTATTAGCAGTTATTGATTTGAAGATTAATGTCTTGATATATTATAGAAATTTGAAGTTTGATGTCTATTTGATTTGGTTGGATATTTCTGGGTATGCAAAATGAATAGCTTGTGTTTTAAAATTTTTGGTTTAGATTCCTCAGTTCCTGTTAGATGATTGCTTTAAAAATGGCATCCCCTGCCGAATATTTTGTACTCAACCAAGACGATTAGCAGCTATTGCTGTGGCTGAAAGAGTTGCTGCAGAGAGAAGGGAAAGAATTGGTCAAACAATTGGTTATCAGATCCGATTAGAAAGCAGGTAAAGACAGTCTTCTTACCTTTTTTTCATGCTTAAAGCTAGCTAAGTGTATATATATTTAACTAAAAGTAGAGGAATAAATGATCATGTGAAATGGAAGGGAGAAATCCTACCTCTAGACGGAGAACCCAGGCAATGAATGACTGTAAAGGGGTTGCAAATTAAGTTGTCAGCTCTGAAACCATGAACCCATGAACCACAAAACTGGACTTAGCAGGTCATCTTGAGCTATTTGTGCACATATATGTAACAATAATAAAAAGGGTATCGTTTGATAATCTGTGGAACATGGGAGGGGCTGAGTGGAGGGAGGAAGGGGAGGGGAAATGACTTATGCTGGGAGCTATCCCCAGCAATGGCCAGGTTAGCAGAGGAGACAAGGAGTCTGAGAGGGAGGAGTGAGTCAAGCATGGGGGATGGGAATTTTGCAGCCTGACCGACTGGTCAGAGTCCCTCTCTATTTATCAGAACTAGGTAGGCAAGGATAGATAGATTCAAGTTGTTCCAAAACATAGATCCTATCATTTTTGTTATTGGACATGTGTTTTAACTTACTCATGGTCTTAAGTTTAGTCATCATTAATAATGACAGAACAGAGTTATCTTTTATAATCATTTTTTCCTCAACAACCCCATAGCTCAACTTTTTAAGAATCTAGAGGCATATTTTGCCAAAGCATGGCAGCTCATTCTCATGTTAGTAGCTCTTGAGTTTCAAGGGTACTAGATAGAAAAAAAAAAAACTCCAGGCCAGTCTAGGCAGTTTGCCATGTCCCAAGCACGATATTAGCAACCTTTAATGGTCAGAGTGTTAATTGTCATTAGGCCTAAGAAAAGTCTTCAGGCCAGAGCTGCTGTGGTTACTCAGTTTCTGCTATAATACAATGCTTATATTTTTGTAGAATTTATATGTCTAATCTTGGTATTCTTTTGTTCCTTGTTCATATGATACCACAGTGGCCCACAGGCTAACTTTTCTAAGAGAGGGAGGTCTTAATGCTTCTCTTGTATCATTTATCCTTGCCAACCATTCTTTGTCTATCAGTATACGTCCGTGTGTAGGCCAGAGATAACTCCAGTCAATCTAACTTTGCTGCTGTTTCTTTTCCTCAAGGGGCGTATCATATGTGGTCCCCAATCTTGTAGTCCACATAATCTCCTGAGTATATATTAAGTGGCTTATAGGGCTGGAGAGATGGCTCAGCAGTTAAAAGCACTGACTGCTCTTCCAAAGGTCCCCAGTTCAAATCCCAGCAATTACAGGGTGGCTCACACCTATCATATTGAGTCTGACGCCCTTTTCTGGGGTGTCCGAAGACAGCTACAGTGTACTTACATATAATAAGTAAATAAGTATTTAAAAAAAGAAGTGCTTTTAACCTGATCTGTTACTAACTTCTCTAGCCTATTGAATCTTGTTTACCTTTTTAAACTTATTTTGTTCTGATTATCTTGTTCCTGAGTAAGTCCAGGGACAAGTGTTCTAAGAGTATCTGGAACCAGATCCTCAATAAAGAGATCTCTGGTGTCTTTATTTGAGTCACAACCTCTAGGGCATAAGGAAGACCTTTCTAGTAGCATCAGATAAGAATATCTTCCTAAAAGCAGGACAGGTAGTATGCTCAGGACTTTCCTGGGGAAGCTTAGAAGCAGTACTCCTGGGAGAAGGCATAAATGAATCATAAGGAATTTCCCATCAACCCAGTTTCCCCAAGTTGTACAAACATGAAAAGCCCCGTAAGCATACAACATGTGAAGATCAAGACCAGAAGTGGCTTGATGGTGACTGTAGCACGCAGCTCAGTCTGGCTGGTCTCTGTCAAGCGGCTGTGCTGGCTTTGTGGCTTTCACTATCCCCAGTAAATATGGCTCTGCCAGATTTAATTGTGTTTTATTTAATATATACAAAGATAAAGTCATAGAAGACAAAAAGCTAACTGATAGTTTTGCTACTGTGTTCAGATATTGATACCATGTCTGAAATTAGGTTTTGAACAGCTGAGCCATAGGTATAAAATCCTGTGTCAGTGTCGTGATCAAGAACAAGCTGATTCACTTTGCTGAGACTTTGTTTTATATATGAGGGTACTGTACCATCTAAAGTCTAGAACGATGATCTACTCGGTAAATGATAGTGATTCAGTTTGAGTGACAGTGTGCAGCTGAGCATGCCTTACCCACAGTGCTTGGGAACAAGTGTATCAGAGTTGAGAATAGTTTGGATATTACTGTAAAGTAAACTTTCCTGCTTGAGCTTGTGGAGAGTCTGAAATCCGAAGCGAGACATTTGGGAGTTTGGATTTCTGGACTGAGGATGTTTAACCTGCTGTAGCCTTCTTGACAGTATTAGCATTTTTTGGTTTATAACAATAAAGTTTTTTTCACTTGTACTGTAATTTTTTAATGGAACTAAAATTTTTAAAGTTTTTTTAACCTACTTATATTCTTTAACAACATATATAACTCAACTAAAAGCTGTTACTGATGAAATTTGTGATTGTCAGACATTATATACATCTAATTTTTCTCACAAGTCACATATACCAATACATTAATAATATTCAAAATAATAGTACACATATTTTATATAATATTCGTTAAACTGTATATACAGTAAACATTTAAAGTAGTTATATTTTAATGATATAAAAGATTTGTAACTGCACTTCATTTTGATTTTTAAGGGTTTCGCCAAAGACACTCCTGACATTTTGCACTAATGGGGTATTGCTTCGTACATTGATGGCAGGTGACAGCACATTGTCAACTGTGACCCATGTTATTGTGGTAAGACTTGCTGAACTTGCCATGTGATACTGAGACAGCTTAATACTTAATTACATAATAATACTTTCAGAATAGGGAAATGAATTATTATTTTTAGTAGATTGTATTCAAGGTAATTTGATATAATTATTAGAAATATATCTTATATTACAAAAAGGTGCTATTGCCTTTGGGTTTTATGGAAAAAATAACCAAATAGGACATTTTTTAAAAATACAATGTTATCTATGAAAATGGTGAATATAATTAGAATTTTCTAGAAAGTTTTAGACTTTATACTTAGCTTCCTAATTAATCCTTTATTGCCATAGATTTTTTAATTGCAACTATATACTTTATAGACATTTAATGTTTGTGGTTAAGTTGCAAAATTAATTAACTACTTGTTAAGTAAAAACTACTCTCTTACTAACATATTCTAAGCTTTTTTTCCTAGTTTGTATCAGAAAAAATAGATTAAGTTGTAAGTAGTCCTTACCTAGCCAAATGACTCACTTGATCCCCAGTACTAAAAGTTGCATGTACACAGGGGTTTTTTTTTTTTGTTTGGGTTTTGCTTTTGAGACAGGGTCTTTTGCTGTATTGCTTAGGCTTCCATCTTGTAATTTTCTGGCTTCAGCCTTCTCAGTAGCTGAGATTACAAGGATGTGCTACCATGCCTAGCTAGTCATATATTTAAATTGATTTTGTTTATATTGAGGCTTCATTTAATAGACTGAGATAATTTAGAGTTTTTAATAGTTTTTGTAGTTTTAGAGTCTATGAAAAAGAATAGTACATTCATTTATAAATTGTCATTTACAGTAAGTTGTTAATGTAAAATGATTTCTGTATTATACATAATGCAAACTGCTATTGATTGACCTTTCCCTATTTAATTTGAACGATATAAATCCAATGTTTAACAGTGTTTTCTGTTAAAGATGAATCGTCCACAGTATTTAACCTGCTCTATGGTTTTGTCTCTGTTTCTGATCTGTGCAGGATGAAGTGCATGAAAGGGATCGATTCAGTGATTTTTTACTTACAAAGTTAAGAGATTTGTTGCAAAAGCACCCAACTTTGAAACTAATTCTTTCTAGTGCTGCCCTGGATGTGAATCTCTTTATAAGATATTTTGGAAGCTGTCCGGTGATATATAGTATGACTATCCATTATCTTTAATTTCTTTGAAGTAAAATTTTGCAGTGTGAATGTTTTGTTTTATTTATTTATTTATTTATTTATCTATTTATTTATTTATTTATTTATAGCAGAAATTCGGAAATATTCTGAAGTAGAGGACATTCATTTATGCGTCCCATGAGACAGGCTTCTTAGTGGTCTGTCTCTACTTTGGTCTCTCTTTTGCATCTGTAGCTCTTTGATGCTGTGTAGCAAATCCAATGATCTAATCTTAAAAAGAAATGAGCTTCTCCTGTGTTTCTCTTTAAACACGGCTCTGCACTTTATTGCCTGCTCTCTTAGAATAGTCTTCTATACTGTCCTGTTCATCCACTTGCAAACCCGAGGCTCAAGGCTGTCAAAATGCATACTTATTCTTGGTTGGTGAGGTCTGTTCTTAGCCGCCACATTAGGCTTCCTCTCTCTGTATACTTTACTGCTTGAGCTATATCTCTTATTTCCTTCACATTTTGTCTTGTCAACATCTGGCCAGCTACCTCTTTATGTTGTCTCTCATGCTGAGACTGGCAGTTTAAATTTAGGCTCCCTGACTTGTTGAATCTTCACTTGAGTGATTTTGGTTTTGGGCCCCCTAAGTTTTGTCAGTTTTAAACGATTGATTTTCTATTAGTATTACTCACCACCTCTAAGTGGGGTGGGAGGGGGCCCTTTCCACTCCTCACCTGTCCTACTAGAGAAGTCATTTATCTATCCCAGTAATTCCCACCACTGGAATTGAGTTCTTGTGGTTAGAAACTGTAGCCCCTTTTCTCCTGGGCTGTCAGGTTTACTTTCTGGATGTGACTCTGCTTCCTTTCCATCTACCAGAGAACTGTGCATCCTTTCTCCTAGTTTTTGGATTTGTTTCCCTGCATTTCACCTATACTAGGACTTCCTTTGTATGTTTCCAAAGCTCTTACTTGATTCTCTTATCTTGGTACATCTCCTCCACTGGATCACAGGAAGGCATCTTTTAGTCTACCATTGTATTCAGGGGTCTCTTTGTCATTAGTTTATGAATAGACTCACTGTACAAGTTTTCTAAAGGATGATTGATTTATATTTTTAATTGTTGGCTGCTCACTTAGCATTTTTATTAAAAATTACATTTTATTCATTTTGTATGATGTGTGTGTGTGTGTGTAAGTGTGTGTAAATGCCATAGTACTTGAGTGCAGGTCATAGGACAGCTTATGGGACTTGGTTCTCTCATATCTAATGTGGACCCCCATTTAGAAATTCTTAACAATATTATTTTGGTGCTGATTTAATTACTAAGGCCAATATTTAGATTTTAGTTATATATGTTCTGTGACATCTCACGATTGTGTGTGTGTGTGTGAATCCTCAGATCTCAGTTTGGGACCATTGCTGAGTCTTGTTCTTCATTATCATGTTTTCTCTCTGGCTTCTTTTAATTTGCATGTACTGATATATTGGTATTTGTAATGATATATTGGTCTTTCTTAGCCTTTATTCCCTTAATCTCTTTCCTTTCTGTTTCTATTCATTCTCATTTTCTTCTCTCTTCCTGCTTTTATTTTCTAACTATACTGGCTATTACAGATGGACATTTAATTGCCCCGTCCATTTCTAATGCTCATGGCTTCTATCTTCTATTGTATACTGATGATTGTTCTCCAGAGTTTTGGATGTAGAATTTATAGACATCACTTCCAATATGTCCAAAGCTGAATATTTAATATATAAATTATGGTTTTATTTTTGTCTTGCATATTTTGGATGATACCTAAAGTCACCTAAGTCTCAAAGTTGTACATTTGTCTGATAATAATAATATTTGCTTGGATGATTAAGCACATAAAATTGATACCTATGCTGATTGAAAGTTCGATTTGAGTTCTCATTGGTAAGTGTGAAAGGAAATTTCAGCTTTCGCTGGCCAACTCATTTTTCTTTATCTTTCCTTGTTTGTCAGAGAAACATTCTTGTTGGGCAAGATGACTTAAAAATAAATTATTTTCATAACAAATGTAATAATGATTTCTCTTCATTTTACTTTGTTTCAGTAATTTTTCTGGGTTTTTAAATTTTTTTAAATCTTCATTATTACTGTTATTTAACCTGAATTTATGTATTGCCTGATCTACTATACATGTTGCTGCGTGATATGGTTTTATTCTGGTTTTTAAATATATTTTCCAAATTATTATCATTGTGTTTTTTTCTGAAGTGAAATTTTGTTGATGTTGACCACTCTCTAAGATTTGAATGACCTTTATTTCAGGACGCAGACACTTACTATGACTTCATTCATTTCTGGACTTTAACTTCTCTCTTATTCTTCACTTGCAGTTTAGTATCTTGAAAACAGCCTCATTTGGTTCCACTCTAGTGACTTTGCATTTTCTTCATATGCTATTTACTTTCCTGAAGCTGGTTGTTTTGCCTCCTTCTTCCTCATGAATCAGTAAAAATATTTTCTTGGTGTGGTCACTTTCCTCTATGGTATGCTCTCATAACATCCTGTTCTTCTTTCTTTATCATTAGGACTTTTATCATTAGACCTTGCACAGCATTCTGTTTCCATTCCATTTTCAAGTTACTGGTCTTCTGCCTCACAGAAGTAGGAAGTTCTGCTGTTTGTTCTTAGCATAGTATTCCCAGTTCCTAATGTGATGCCAGGGTCATGGCAAACAGGTAGTCTGGGGAAAGCATGTGAGCACGTGTCTAGACTATGAAGTCAGTTGTTCATTCTAGACAGCTGTCTATTGAGAAAAGTTACAGTTAACAGGAAGTATTAGGAGAGTTACTGGAGCTTTGGAACAGCATTTGCATAGTACAAGAAGCTTCATTAAATGTGGGAATTCTGTTTTGTGAATCATCTATAGGATGCAAATTGGATATTTAAAAATTCTTATTCTTTAGTACAGGGAAGACCATTTGAAGTGAAAGAAATGTTTCTGGAAGATATTTTAAGAACTACTGGATATACCAACAAAGAAATGTTAAAATACAAAAAGGAAAAGCAGCGAGGTAGGTTTTTTTTTTTTTAAGAATTTGCTATTGAAAATTATTTCTATAATGCTTGCATTATAAGTTTACCTTGTACATCTTAAGCTTACAGAAGAACTAGTACACTTGAACATATTTTTCTCTTGCATATAATTAGATAAAAATAAGTGATAATTATTGTCCCAAATACACTTTTTAAAGAAAGATTTGTTTATTGTTACATATTTGTAAATGTTTTGCCCACATGTATGTCTGTGTATAAGCACGTTGTGCCGGGAGAGCTTATAGAATTGGGATGCTGGGATGCATGCTGGGATTGAGGAGGTCGAGTGTATCTGAGTCCCGAATCATAATCAGTGTTTTAAGAAAGCAGCAAGATACATGCTGCTCCCTGCACAGCTTCCCTCCATAGGTGGAATTAAGACATAGATGGGAGGGGCAGAAGGATTGTCTGATTGATGACAGCAGGATTATTTTTCTTGAAAATGTCAAGCTTTCCAATTTTTAAAATTTATTTTCTAAAACATAATCTCATTTTATAGCTCACATAGGCCTGAAACTTGGTTAATCTTTTCCATCTGCCTACCAAATGCTAGGATTGCAGCATGTTCTCTATTTCCAGAAAGATTTCCAAATCAGTATTATTATAGGGTTGGTCTTTATTTCCATTTTATCGATAATTGCCTAAAAAAAAATCTTTCAGTGGTATTCTGTTTCAGTGTATGAATTATTTGGAGTTTATATTCCTTTCTGTAGTATACTTGGTTGTACTCTTATGTCTTTGTTCACTATATATGATTATGGGCACATAACTATGATTCTCCACTTGAATATGTAATTAACAATTCCCTCTATCACTGCAAAAGTATATCATGCCTTACATGTAAATTATGAAACTTGTAGATGTTAAAATGTTTGGAACTTCTGGTTTCTTATATGTCAAACAATTGACAGGATGATATAAATTTAATAAATAAGTTAATACAAAGTGCTATATGAGTATTAGTCATTTATATAGTAGATACAGTATGGGTAAAGATGCTGTTTTTGACATTCTGAGTTAGAAGCAAACTTCTTATTGAAAGAACGAATGTTTTTGTGTACTTTTATATGTCCTTATGTTACAACATAACTTTATGAAAGACTCACTGTAATTTTTAAAAGTGACTCCAAAGTAAAGCCAACTTTTAAGTGATACAACAGTTACTTAGGTTTAAGCAAAGGAACACATTTTCACAAGGAAAGGACAGAGTACTTATAATTTTTCTTTTCTAATTTAGAGGAGAAACAGCAGACCACCCTCACAGAATGGTACTCAGCTCAAGAGAATACTTTCAAGCCTGAATCTCAGAGACAGAGAGCTGTTGCTAGTGTGTCTGAAGAGTATGACTTACTGGATGATGGAGGTGATGCTGTCTTCAGCCAGCTGGTAAGATATTACTGGTTCATAATGCTATTTTGAGTAAAAATTTTATAGGTTAAATAACTTTAATGAGATAATAGTACTTTTTATTTTGTTATTGGAAGGTTTTTTTTTTGTTTTAAACTATAACATATTTCAGAATAATCTAATTCTTCATTTTTTAAAAAAGGTTGGAGATTAAATCTAGGGCCTTGTAAGCACTTTATTCCTGAGCTATACTTATGATCCCAAACATTGTCTTTAGAAGAATAATTTAACTATTTTTTGAAAAGATTTATTTATTTTTATTTTATGTGTAAGAATATTTTGCCTGCATGTATTTGTGTGCACATCAGTGCAGATACCCTTGGAGTTTGAGGAATGGGATCCTCTGAACTGGAGTTACAGGTGATTATGAGCCACCGTGTAAGTGCTGCTGGAAACTGAAATTGGGTCCTTTGTAAAAGCTACAGATGCTCTTAACTGCAGGAACATCTCTCCAGCCCCAAATTTAGCACTTCTTTTTTTTTAAGTGAGAAGATAGATAATGCTTAACATTCTATACTAGTATTTTAATTCTGATATATCCAGAAGTATTATACTTGAGTTTTAAATGAGGCTTCTGAAAGATGTCTTAAAATTGTTTAGGGAAGATCCCTTTGAATTAACAGTCACCATTTTGCTGTGAGTCTAGCCTTTAATGGCCAAGCAGTCTCTAGTCCATGGATTTGACTGTGTAAACTAGTGGTTTTAAGAACCACATTCGACAGTATATATGGAGAAGCTTGTAAAGCTTGGTGGAATCTGTTTCCTTGCCAGCAGTGCTTCTTTGAGTGGGGGGAGATTGTGGTAGGGAAAGGAATTCTTTTGAGCTTTTGAGACAGCCCAAGTTTTCTGGAACTTGCTATGTAGCATGGACTAGCCAATACAAGGAAACTTGTATTCTTCTGCTTCAACTTCTTGAGTTGCTGGGATTATAAATGAGAGCTTCTTATGTGCTTGATATAGATAAGAAACTGGTTTTAGTATTAAGAAGTTCTAAGGTAATGATTTCTCTGATGTAGGTAGAAAACTGTATTATTTACCAGTGTACCACCAAACACGATTAGTTCATGTGGCTAGATCACAGTACTTTGCTGACAAGCTCACATTCAGATAAAAGATGATTGTAATACATATTATGAAAGATAACATTTGAAAGATGAATTTAATGACTTTTATATAATAGCATATGCATGTTATCTGTTTTTTAGTTCTTCTGATGATTATAGCCATTTTATTTTCAAATATGTTTTTATTTTAAACTTTTTATTGTGCCAGGTAGTGGTGGCTCACGCCTTTAATCCTAGTACTTGGGAGGCAGAGGCATGTGCATTTCTGAGTTCAAGAGCCAGCCTGGTCTACAGAGTGAGTTCCAGGACAGCCAGGGCTACACAGAGAAACCCTGTCTGAAAAAAAAAAAAAACAAAAACAAAAAGAAAGAAAGAAACAAACAAACAAAGAAAAAAAGAAAAGAAGAAAAGAAAACAACCAAGATAAATGTTTAAATTTTTTTTATTTGATATATTCTTTATTTACATTTCAAATGATTTCTCCTTTCCTGGCTCCCCACTCACTGAAAGCCCTCTTCCTTCCTCCTGTTCCCCCATCCACCCCTTCCCACTTCCCTGTTCTGGTATTGCCCTACAGTGCTGCACTGAGCCATTCCAGAACTAGGGGCCACTCCTACCTTCTTCTTGGACATCATCTGATATGTGGATTATGTCTTGGGTATTCCAAGCTTCTAGGCAAATATCTGCTTACCAGTGAGTGCATACCATGATTGATCTTTTGAGACTGGGTTACCTCACTTAGGATGATGTTCTCCATCTCCATCCATTTGTCTAAGAATTTCATGAATTTATCGTTTCTAGTGGCTGAGTAGTATTCCATTATGTATACATACCACATTTTTTGTATCCATTCCTCCATTGAGGGACATCTGGGTTCTTTCCAGCTTCTGGCTATTATAAATAGGGCTGCTATGAACACAGTGGAGTATTTATCCTTATTACAAGCTGGGGAATCCTCTGGGTATATATCCAGGAGTTGTATAGCAGGGTCTTCTGAAAGTGTCCTGTCCAGTTTTCTGAGGAACTGCCAGACTGATTTCCAGAGTGGTTGTATCATCTTGCAATCCCACCAGTAGTGGAGGAGTGTTCCTCTTTTTCCACATCCTTGCCAACACCTGCTGTCTCCTGAGTTTTTAATCTTAGTCATTCTCACTGGTGTGAGGTTAAATCTCAGGGTTGTTTTGATTTGCATTTCCCTAATGACTAATGATGTTGAACATTTTTTAAGGTGTTTCTCAGCCATCCGAAGTTCTTCAGGTGAAAATTCTTTGTTTAGCTCTGTACCCCATTTTTAATAGGGTTATTTGGTTTTCTGAGGTCTAACTTCTTGAGTTCTTTGTATATATTGGATATTAGCCCTCTGTCCGATGTAGGGTTGGTGAAGATCTTTTCCCAAATTTTTGGTTGCCGATTTGTCCTTTTGATGGTGTCCTTTGCCTTACAGAAACTTTGTAGTTTTATGAGGTCCCATTTGTCAATTCTTGATCTTAGAGCATAAGCTATTGGTGTTCTGTTCAGGAACTCTTTCCCAGTTTCTTTTCTGTTAGTTTCAGTGTGTCTGGCTTTATGTGGAGGTCCTTGATCCACTTGGAGTTGAGCATAGTACAAGGAGATAAGAATGGATCAATTCACCTTCTTCTGCATGCTGACCTCCAGTTGAACCAGCACCATTTGTTGAAAAGGCTTTTTTCCACTGGATGTTTTCAGCTCCTTTGTCGAAGATCAAGTGGCCATAGGTGTGTGGGTTCGTTTCTGGGTCTTCAATCCTATTCCATTGATCCACCTGCCTGTCACTGTACCAATACAATGCAGTTTTTAACACTATTGCTCTGCAGTATTATTTGAGGTCCAGGATACTGATTTCCCCAGAAGTTCTTTTACTGTTGAGAATAATTTTAACTATCCTGGGTTTTTTGTTATTCCAGATGAATTTGAGAGTTGCTCTTTCTAACTCTATGAAGAACTGAGTTGGGATTTTGATGGGTATTGCATTGAATCTGTATATTGCTTTTGGCAAGATGGCCATTTTAGCTATATTAATACTGCCAATCCACGAGCATGGCAGATTTTTCCATTTTCTGAGTTCTTCTTCCATTTCCTTCTTCAGAGACTTGAAGTTCCTGTCATACAGATCTTTCACTTGTTTGGTTAGAATCACACCAAGATACTTTATATTTTTTGTGGCTATTGTGAAGGGTGTCATTTCCCTAATTTCTTTCTCAGCCTGCTTATCCTTTGAGTATAGGAAGGCTACTGATTTGCTTGAGTTGATTTTATAACCAGCCACTTTGCTGAAGTTGTTTATCAGCTGTAGGAGTTCTCTCGTGGAGTTTTTTGGGTCACTTAAGTATACTATCATATCATCTGCAAATAGTGATAGTTTGACTTCTTCCTTTACAATTTGTATCCCTTTGACCTCCTTATGTTGTCTAATTGCTCTAAATTGTAAATTTCACATCATGCTTCACCCAAGTTGCAGGGGTTCCCTCATATTGTCCCTTCACCCTTGCAACCTCTCCCACAACATAAAACAAAACAAACAACACAACCAACACACACACACACATGCACACACACACACACACACACACACACACACACACACAAACCAACAGCAACAAGAAAAAACAAAGCATAGGAGACATCTCACTTGGAAGCCATCTTACAGGGTGTCTCACAGTATGTCCCTCTGTCCACACATCTTCATTGATCTGGTCTGAGATCTCTGGATTCTGTGATACTATCAATATTGCATCCTCATTGGGACTCTTCCCAGTTATTCTGTTGTTGCCCTGTGTCATGGAGATCCTGCAGCTTTGGATGAGCATGTCCCAGCTGTTCTTAGATGATACAGATTTTGGGTGGATCAATTCAGAGCCCTGGCTCTGGCGTGGGTGGTAGCTGAGCCTGGCAGCAGTTGGTTCTCCCTTATCCACGTCACCAGGGCAAGCACTCCAGCACTGTTAAGGTAAGGCAAACAAATAATAAGCAAATAAATAATTTATAATCTTTGCTTTTTTGTTTTTAAAAGACAGAAAAAGATGTGAATTGCCTTGAACCGTGGTTAATCAAGGAAATGGACGCCTGCCTTTCTGATATATGGCTGCATAAAGATGTTGATGCTTTTGCTCAGGTCTTTCATCTTATTTTAACGGAAAATGTTAGTGGTAAGTTTATTTAAATTACAATTTTCTCTTGCCATTATTTGTGGTACAAATACAATCTAATTGAAAAAGTATGCAGGGCACATTTTGGTTACTATCATTAATTTTATTTTGGAGTGCTTTATACTGTTTCAAATTTTGTTAGTATCTCCACAGAGATTTCTTAAACTCTTAACAGATATGACAGTTATTTACAAAAAATGCTTTTATTAATTTGTGTTGTATGTATCCATCCATGTAATCTGGTCCTTAACTCTGTGCTGCAGAAAAAAAGTATCTCAAAGAGGTTTGTGATTGAAAAAGAAATGGACAAAACAATGGCTAAAAACTTTGGAATTAAAAAAAAAAAAACACTTTGGAATTCCTTGAGTCATTTAGTAAATGATGAATTTTTTTAAGTTTAAGTATATGGGCTCAGGTTCTGATCTGCATACAGTCATGAACTTTGTTTAACTAATTAACTTTCATGGATATTGGCAACCAGATATGAACAGATATAATTCTGTAGGCTTCTAGGCAATGTTACAATTATTAACTATTCTGGTTCTTTTTAAACCCTTCTTTCGGCTTCTGATGTTTCAATTTGGCTTTTTTTAAAAAAAATCTTTTTAATCTATTAATTCTAGATTTTCCTGGCATCTTTTTAATCTATTAATTCTAGATTTTCCTGGCAGAAAGTATTCCCCAACCCCCATCTTCAAGTACATGGACTTCAATTTTAGGACCTTCATTTTATTATTTCTATTTACATTTATTCTTTAGATAGATCACATCTATTAGTAGCTATGATGGTTACCTTTAATTGTCAGTTTGACCCAATCACCTGGGAAAGAGATTCTCAATGAGTGATTATCTCCATTGGGTTGGTCTGTGGGAGGATTGCCAGAACTTATGTAGGAAGACCCAGCCCACTGTGGACAGCACCACTGGCCTAGTTTTCCATAGCTTTCTTTTTTTCTTTTTTCTTTTTAATTTATTGATATATTTATTTACATTTCAAATGATTTCCCCTTTTCTAGACCCCCACTCCCCGAAAGTCCCATCAGTTCCCTTCCCTCCCCTTGTTTTCCCACCCAACCCTTCCCACTTCCCTGTTCTGATTTTGCTCTGTACTGCTTCACTGAGTCTTTTCAGAACAAGGGGCCACTCCTCCGTTCTTCTTGTACCTCATTTGATGTGTGGATTATGTTTTGGGTATTCCAGTTTTCTAGGTTAATATCCACTTATTAGTGAGTGCATACCATGATTCATCTTTTGAGTCTGGGTTAGCTTTCAATAATAGTGTAGGGGAAAAAAAACCCTCAAAGTACTTTCCATAATTGGGACTGTTGTGGCTTTAAATATGAAATGTCTACTGTAGGCACATGTATTTGAATATTTGGTTCTTGCCTGTGTGCTGCTTAGGAAGTGGTAGAACCTTTAGGAGGTAGAACCTTGTCAGAGGAAGTTGAACAAACACTGTGGGTGCCTTGGCACTTTTATAGCCCAGCCGTGCCTCCTGTCGGTGTTCTTACTTCCGAGTGTGAGCAGATGGTCTCGGGGTCTTCCACCGCACCAGTGAGCCAGTGCCATGCCTTCACCTCACCTCCAGGATAGACTGTTTCTGGGCTCACAAATCGTGAGCCAGAATAAACCTTCTTCCCTTGCATTGCTCCTTGTCGGCCCTGGATCATAGAGAGAGAAAAGTAGCTGAGCCCAGGCCTTCTGCTGCCTTCCTAAGCTCAGGCTCCAGCACTCTTCTTTTTGGTCACTGATCTGCAGGTACACCAGTTGTTTTTCTACATTCTTAATATATTTTTATTTTGTGTGTGTGTGTGTATGTGTGTGTGTTTGGGTGCACACATTCTATGGTCTATGTTTGTAGGAAAGCAACAAGTTGTAGGAGTTGGCTCTGTCTTTCCTCCCGTGGGTTCAGGGGCTGTACCTAGTCTTCAGGTCAGGCCTGGTGGGCAGTCGCCTTTCCCTGCTGAGACATTTCACTGGCCTTGCTTTCCTTGAATTTACTGATAGATTCCTCTCTTTCACCCTTTAGTTTTATTTATTTAAGTTTACCTGGAATCCTGACTACAGAATCTGATAGACTTGATGGCCTCTTTCATCTAGGCCTCTGGTTAGTTACTGCCTCTCAGAGAGGCCTTTTCTGGTTAAGAAAACTGTATCCTTTTCTTACTATTTTGTTAATCTATTTTGTTAACATTTAATGGTTTAATCATTAGTTATTTATCATTGTTATTGTTCACTACCTATCTTACACTGAATGCAGACTTTGTGAAGGCAGAATCCTGTCTGCTTCACTCCCCACTGGGTCCCAGGGATCATAAGTGCTTAAATACTTGCTCAGTAATGCTATCTTTAAGCTTTTTTATCAGATAGTAATGTCTGATACGGAAGGAGGTAGGAAGCTCCTTGCCTCTCTCCTTTCCTTTCTTCTTTTTTCTTGAGGCTTTGTTTGCTTGGAGAGGATTTGGCAGTTTAAGCCAGCCCAACCTTACACTCAGGATCTTCCTGCCCCAGCTGCCTGAGTGCTGGAATTAAATGTGGACACCACCATACCTTGTAGCATTCTTACTTGAGGGTGATTTTCAACTTTGTATTGTTTTAATTGTCCATTAACTAGTTAATATGTACCATCTGTCTTTTTCTGCTTCTGGTGTGCCAAGAGATTTAGTGTGTTTGTGTCTGAAAGACTATATTTTTAAGCTGTAAAATTAGTTTTTCCTTTTAAGGTTTTCTCAGCCAATCATATTTATTTTATTTTGATACCTATGTAGACTCTAAGTTCCCTGGTTTGCACCACTTTTGAATGTATATTAATTTATAAACCCTCTCAAGACATAGCTGGGGCTGGGTAGATTGCATAGTGGGAATACAGGCTTACCGTAAAGCCTAAGATTTTTGTCCTCATTCTAGGTAGGGGAGAGAGCAGACTCCTCTCAGGTCATTCTCTGACCTCTTCACAGATGTCTCCCTTAAATTACTACATAAATGTAAAAATAAAATTAAACACATACTCTGTGGTTCTGAGCTTAATTTCTTAGTGACCACCTTAGGATATACTAGGTCTTTTGACCTGAAGGTCGCTATTCTTTTTAAAATTACCTCTCTCTCTCTCTCTCTCTCTCTCTCTCTCTCTCTCTCTCTCTCTCTCTCTCTCTCTCTCTCTCCTCCCCCCCCATCTGTTTATTTATTTTTTTGAGACAGGGGTTTGCTATATAGCTCTGTCTGTCTTAGAACTCACTCTGTAGACCAGACTGGCCTCTAACTCAGTGTTTGCCTGGCTCTGCCTCCTAAGTGGGGGATTAAAGGTGTGCAACACCACTGCTATCTGTTAAAATGACTATTATATATACGTATATTAATTCAGCCTATTGTTGTTTTATCACTTTGTCTACTATGTTGCTTTAAAATATTGATAAATCATTTAAATATTTAGCTGTGACTCTTGACTGACTTCCTTAGTTTCTGTGGTGATTACTAAATTACTTTGAATATGGTCATCAAAGTGTGTAGTGTTTGTTTCTCTTCTTGGGTCATTTTATTTCCTTAAGTTAGTATTATAGTATCTTAAAATCCTCAAGAACTTTGCTTTAAAGCATTTATTGCTAGTTATTGATAAAAATTAACATTTACATTCTTTAATTCTATATCTTTTTATTTAATGAATATAGCAATATGTAGATTAAAAAGTCACCATTGAAGGGTTCTGCAGCCAATAGCTTTCTTTTTTCTTAATTATATAAATAAACCTTAAATAATTTCTTCTTATTTCTCCAAAGATAGACTTTGTTCTACTTATGCAAGATCATCTTGGATTTCTTTGTGAATGGGAAAGTTGAAGGTTATAATGTTACTGTCATTTAAAATGAAGGAACCAGTCACAGGTTAATTGTGATAGTTCTGCTACTTATCTAAAACAATGGAGTCTTTAATATTTGAACATTTAACATACTCTTTTCTTCTTCTAGTTGATTACAGGCATAGTGAGACCAGTGCAACAGCTCTGATGGTTGCTGCAGGACGGGGCTTTACGAGCCAAGTAGAGCAATTAATTAGTATGGGAGCCAATGTCCACAGTAAAGCGTCAAATGGCTGGTAATTTTAGATTGTATGCATTCTTTGTATAGCATTATATAGTTGCACAGACCTTTGAAAATTTGACATTTTCTCATGATTGTCCTTATTTTAAAATCTTTTGTATAATAATTGATGGCACAGCTTTAATGAGTAAATAATTTTGGATGACTAGTTAAGTAATTTTGAAAACAAATTATTTCTCAGTCTAATATCTTTGAAATTTGCAGGATGGCTTTAGATTGGGCTAAGCACTTTGGACAGACAGAAATTGTGGATCTTCTAGAATCTTACAGGTAAAAACCTTAACATTATTTAAAATTAATTTTACCTTTAAAAAAATTCTAGTTGTTTAAATCAGAGTCTGTAAAAGGTAAGGCACTTATACTCTTTTACCTGGAGATTTACTTTTGTAGTTGGAAAAGAATTTTCTTCAGGTTGTTAATAAGACATATTGCATTATATTTACCTTATTTAAAAACTTTTTTGAAAATTTGGGAGATTTCCACTTAAACATGGCATCTGGAGAATGGGGAGGTCGCTCAGTCAGTAATGTGCTTACTGAACAAGCATGAGGCCCTGACTCTGATCTCCAGCACCCACATAAAAGAGCCCATGTGCTGGTACAGTTTTGTAATCTCAGCACTGGAGAGATGGAGACAGGAAGATGAATGAGACTCCCTGACTACCCAAACTGCCGTTCACATGGCAAGCTCCAGTCCCAGGAAGAGACCCTGACTCGAAAAGAAATGGGGATGGTATCTAAATCGTGAGAATGAGGTTGACCTCTGGCTT
This sequence comes from Apodemus sylvaticus, assembly GCF_947179515.1. NCBI lineage: Eukaryota > Metazoa > Chordata > Mammalia > Rodentia > Muridae > Apodemus > Apodemus sylvaticus. The sequence continues at coordinate 53,332,977 of NC_067484.1, read as the reverse complement.
CCATACCTGTGTTCACATGCATGTGAACACCTATACATACATACATACATACATACATACATACATAAGCACATATATGCACATTCAAGACATGGTAGATTCAAGTGTATATGTGTCTCTGCATTTCCCCTACAGTTTGCCAGAATGGTGATTTTTGTTTTTTAAAGTGTGAACATTTAGGGGCCTATGTAGATAACTGTGAGTAAGAGAACTCACAAGACAGCAGGTGTTGGCGAGGATGTGGGGAAAGAGGAACACTCCTCCACTGCTGGTGGGAATGCAAGCTGGCACGACCACTCTGGAAATCAGTCTGGCAGTTCCTCAGAAAACTGGGCGTGACACTTCCAGAGGACCCTGCACATACACCCAGAGGATTCCCCAGCATGCAATAAGGACACATGCTCCACTATGTTCATAGCAGCCCTATTTATAATAGCCAGAAGCTGGAAAAACCCAGATGTCCCTCAATGGAGGAATGAATACAGAAAATGTGGTATATTTACACTATGGAATACTACTCAGCAATTAAAAACAATGAATTCATGAAATTTTTAGGCAAGTGGTTGGAACTGGAAAATATCATCCTAAGTGAGGTAACCCAATCATAAAAGAACACAAATGGAATGCAGTCACTGATAAGTGGATATTAGCTCAGAAGCTCTGAATACCCAAGATACAATTCACATATCAAATGACTCCCAAGAAGACGGATGGAGAGGGCCCTGGTCCTGAAAGGCTTGATCCAGCATTGTAGGGGAGCACCAGGAGAGAGAAATAGGAGGGGGTTGATAGGAAAATGGGCGGAGGGAAGAGGGCTTATGGGACTTATGGGGAGGGGAGAATCGGGAAAGGGGGAAATCATTTGGAATGTAAACAAAGAATATAGAAAAAATTACCCCAAAAAAAATAAATAAAAAAGAGTGCTTCCTGCAGATTTCAGCATTCATATAAGGGCACTCAAGGCTTCCTGTAATTCCAGCTCTAAGGTGTCTAATGCTGGTTTCTGGCCTTCATACTCATAAATAAAAATAAATCTTAAAAAAAAAAATTAAAGTTTAAAACTGACAAGCAGAGAGGACATGAAGCAGGTCATGGCAGCTAATAGATGTTCTTAATCAGTTGTGATATGACAAGAATCATGCTGATTAGAAATAACTACCTTAGCAAAGCTAGAACACTCACAGTACCAGTGAGAAACAAACTTATTTTAGTGTCAGAACTCTATGTATACTTGTTCTGTGACCTTTTAATGACAAAGGGCTAAATAACTAGTAGATTTCTTTTAAATTCTCTTTGATAAGTTTGTAGCATGCCAGATCATCTCCTGTACCCAAATGTGTTCCTTCCTCTCTTTGGCAGGAATGGGAGGTTCATTAGAGATCAAGCTGCAGAGGCTTTAGGCTTAAACTTTGACCTTCAGGTTCCTGGGTACACTGGGAAGTGGAGATAAGTTATCAAACTACAAAGGGTTTACATAAAAGGTACAGACTACACATCGGAATGTAGTAGCAGATATATGGCAGTAAATAAAAAGAAATGGCTAAGAAATATTGAAAAGGGCCCTGGATCACGGGACTGTGAATTTTAATTATACTTCCATGAACTTGATTTCTTGTTTATATTGCATACATTATTCTGACTAACAAAATGAGAAAAACCACAAGTGCAATATGGGTATTCCCTTAAATTACATAGATTTTTAGATACTAAAGCAGATTTTAATGTACTTTAGATTACATTGATGGCTTCTATTTGATTTTATCCTATATAAAAACTCTCACATACCTATATCTCTTTTACTTAAAAATCTCAAAAAAACTAAAATATGGAGTTTGAGGTTAAAATGTAGCAAAGGCACTTTATTCAAAACCATAACAAAATATTTCATTTTGTAAAGTAAAATTTTATTGAAATATTGCCTGTACTCAATTCACATTTAGTGCCTTTTTCTAAGTGTTCAGAGTCACTGCAGTCAATATTAGATCATTTTAATCACTCACAAAAATTTGTGCCAATTAGCATTTACTTATTTTCCCACCTAACTCTCCCAGTTCTTAGGCTAGCCACCAACTTATTTCCTATTTCTATTAACTTAGTCTATTCTAGGCATTTTGTGTAAATAGAGCAATATGATATGCAGTCTTTTGTAACTTTCTTTTCTTATTCATTTCAAATAGTCCCTTCTGTTGGTATGCCATGGTTCATTTGGTAATTTATGAATATTTGGGTTATTTTTACTCTTGACTATTATAAATAGGAATACAGATATTTAAATCGAAAGTTAATATAGATATCTATCACTATCCATCCATCCATCCATCCATCTATTTCCATTTCTCATTCACCTGTACCTAGGCATGGAGTTGCTAGGTGATGTAGTAAACACTGTATCCTTTGAGAACTGCCAATGTTCCAAAATTGCTCTTTCTGTCTACATTTTATCTAGGAATGTTTTAGTATTTCTGTACCATCCCTATCACTTAAATATTTATAGGTCATTTTTACATTTTTAATGAAGTTGTCTTCAGGTTGTAATTTTTCTAAAAGCACTTATTAAATTTAACTTTAGTAATGTTTGCAATCAGTACACAAATTATAGATAATACATGAAGAGACAACATCCTTAGGGGATATTGAGAATTCGCTGGGAATAATGGGAAACCTTGGTCTTTAAGTCTTATTCTTTTCAGTAAAAACTGATTTGGTATTTTTCTTAGTGCTTCATTGGAATTTGGAAATCTAGATGAAAGTTCTTTGGTTCAAACAAATGGAAATGACCTCAGTGCAGAAGACAGAGAGCTGTTGAAAGCTTACCATCATAGTTTTGATGATGAAAAAGTAGACTTGGATTTGATCATGCATCTTCTATATAATATCTGCCATAGTTGTGATGCTGGTGAGTTTGGTTTGAAAGAACTGGAGCAAACTCTGTTGAAAATTAGTATTTAGTTGTAAAAATGTTTCTATAATTCTATTGATATATGCATATAGTGATTCTTTTATAAAGGTATACCAATACTTGAACTCACATCATATTATTCTTTATGACTAGTTTTGTTGATTGTGTTTAATTTCATAAGATTAAATATTAAAAATGTTTTTCTCCAAGGTGCAATATTAATTTTTCTACCTGGATATGATGAAATCGTTGGTTTGAGGGATCGCATCCTCTTTGATGATAAGCGCTTTGCCGACAATACACATAGGTAAACTCTAAAGATTTGAACTTGTTCCTTATGCTAACTGACAGGCACTGTAGTGGAGTTTTTTCTTTTTAATTGTAAACAGGTATCAAGTCTTTATGCTTCATTCAAATATGCAGACATCTGATCAGAAGAAGGTATTAAAAAATCCACCTGCAGGTGTCCGAAAAATAGTAAGCAGCATAAGATCCTTTATGTTCTGTTTTTTAATTTATTGATCTATTTTCATATTAATCATAAAATAATATTGCATTGCAGATCCTTTCTACCAATATTGCTGAGACAAGCATCACTGTCAATGATGTTGTCTTTGTTATTGATTCTGGCAAGGTGAAAGAGGTATGTATGAAGAACTTGTATTTGTACTTAAGACTGAGACTTTGTTTACTGGAAAATTTATAGATGAATTTAACACAATATATGTTGTTTTTACTAAACTATTCTAGCTTAAATTTAGTACATGGGATATATTTTGATATTTCAATGACATAGACAAAAAGATTATCTTCTACTTACTAACTACTACTAAGAAAGTAAAAAGTTTGAATAGTTACAATAAAAATTTGTCACCTCATGGCAATATGAGTACACATTTTCTGTTTTCCTCCTATATGTGGTGATTGGTCATATTCTACTTGTTCATTGATACCTAATGCATCATAGATAATACATAGTAGGTATTTTGAAGATATTTGTTAAGAGAACCTTAATTAACAAAGGAAAATAAGATTCTAGGAACTAGGGCTAGGGAGATGGCTCAATACTTGTTCTTTAATTGTGAGAACCAGAGTTCCAGTCCTTGTCACTTACATAAAAAGCTGAGCATGTCACTGTGTGCTTGCAATGTCCAATGCTAGGAAGATGGAGACAAATCACCAAATCAGTGAACTCCAGGTTCACTGAGTGATGCTATCTCAAAAACTGTAGTGGGAAGCAATAGGGAAAAATGTGCACTGTGGACCTCTGTCTTCCAGATGCACACTCACACACACATATGCCAGATACTTACATAAAAACCAACAGCAACATAAATCAGGGTGAACACTACAACATTTATTCAATAGGTACAGATCACTATTTGGCTATCTATTGGTTCTTTCATACCATTGTGGCATTTCATAAATTGTAGCAAAGACCTCAAAGTGTAAAATATTTACTACTGGGCCCTCTCCAAAAAAAAATTTCTTAAATGATAAATAAGTGATAACATTTGTTTTTTTTCAATATTAACATGACTAACAGTTCCCAGTGCTACTCACTTTTGGTAGATCATATAATAGAAGTAATTGGATTTTAAGGAAGAGATGACCAAGTGGATATAAGTAATCACTTTTAGTGTTAAAGTTAATGTTTTCAATATAATTTTAGGATTATCTTACAGAAAATAAAATTTATTATAGATTTTGTTCAAATTTATTGTAAAGAAAGAACAAACTGTTTCTCCTATGATAGTGTCAATAAAGGTAAGTGATATCAATACTTTAAACACTTTAAATATCAACACTTACCAAATGTGCTACATATCCGCACTACCTGCATGGGGGAGGTTCAAAGTTAGCTTGGCTACATGGTAAGAACTTGTCTCAAAGAGGAGAAAACAAAAAGTGCAGATTCATCGCTCTTAAATTATTAAAAGCTGAAGGAAGTCGGTTTTGAGTATTTAAGAAATTAATTTCTTTAAGTGTTTTCAAATCAGGACCTATATACAGAGAGAGTATCAAAAGTTATTTTATATACAAAACTAACAAATGGAACAGATATTTTAAGTTAAGTAGCATATTTTCAAAAATTCCTTAACTAAACTTACTAGAGAATACATTATATTTGCTCTCTTTGATTAATTTTTAAGAGAAAGCAAGAACATTGAATACTTGAAATATGTATTTTACTTAGAAATATATTTAAAAATATTTCTCCTAGCTAGATGGTGGTTGTTCATGCCTTTAGTCCCAGCACTTGGGAGGCAGAGGCAGGCAGATTTCTGAGTTCGAGGCCAGCCTGGTCTACAGAGTGAGTTCCAGGACAGACAAGGCTACACAGAGAAACCCTGTCTTAAAAAACAAAAACAAAAAATTTCTCCTACAGCAGATATTCATTCACTTTAGGCATGTTGAGGTAGGCTGGCATTAATGACTTTTTTTATATTTCCCTTTGATTCAGGAAACTCTTACTACATAACTCAGCAGGGTATCAAGTAGAAAGAGTTAAAAATATTTTCATTTAAATGTTTAGTTTGGTAAATTTTTCCAGAGATACTCCTTGAGAAGCATTTCAGCAAATATCTTTTTTTGGTCACTCCTGTTTCTTAAAATGATGTAAATATGATAAAAATAATTATCAGGGAATCCTATTTATACTTTGTTTTGTTGTTTAAAGGGTTTTTGTTGTTGTTTTTTTGTTTTGTTTTGTTTTTTTTTGGCATGATAATCACATCATTTCCTTTTTTTCCTCTGACTCATTCCTTGCCACTCCCTATTTCAAATTCATGGCCTCTTTTTCTTTGTTTTACATCCACACACTCCTAAATATATAAATTCAGCCTGCTCAGTGTGTCTAATGCAAGCTGTACATATGTGATCTCAGGACTGACCAATAATTAGCATGCTCTTGTCTGGGAAGGACCATGTCTCCTGCTCTCATATTCCTCAGTTACCTGTAATTCTTTGTCCAGGGTTGAGACCTAACAGCCTTTCCCCATTCCATGGCAGGATGTGCACTCATGTTGTCCTTGTTCAGGTTATGTCCAGGTAGCCATGTTGATGTCATGATAAAGTCTTGGTGTCTTGTGAGAACTGGTTGTTAATAAACTGCAGGAGAGAATTGCAAACAGCTCTGCAAAGCACAGCATGCAGAATTGGATAGGTCTTCTAAGATTAGTTTGCCGTTTACTGTTCATTAGAGTACTTATAACCAGGAAACCTGGGTTTTTAAGAAACAGTTTGTTCTAACTAATTAAGAGGGGCTTTAAGTTTAACTTGGCATGTAAAAATGTATCGATAATATTTATTTCCTTGTTAGTACAGATCATGTTTTAACATAAAAATTATTTAAATATTACAGAAATCCTTTGATGCACTAAACTTTGTTACAATGTTAAAAATGGTATGGATTTCCAAAGCTAGTGCCATACAGCGCAAAGGCAGGTAATGTACTTTGTATGATAAAATACATGCATAATTTACATTCATTTAATTGCCTGTGATACTAATATTACCATATACATTACATATTTGTCATATATTTTTCCTTTTAAATATGTTAATTTTAATAGTAGTCTTAACTTTACAGTGACTTTGCTAAGCAAACTGTTTTGATACTTTAAAAAATTAATTAACTAGAAAAATTTAAATTACATTCCTTTATTTAGAATGTGAGTCAGAGGTACATACATGCTATGGAACATGTGTGGTATTCAGATGATACCTTTCGGGAACTTCTACCATGTAGTTCCTGAGAATAGAACTAAGGTCTTTGGGCCTAATGGCAAATGCCTATAACCCCTGAGCTATCTCGCTGGCCCTTTTGGGGTAATTTTTCAAAAGTTAAATTTAGGCTATGTTGCAAGCCCAAGTAATGCCAAATGTCAGCATGGAGGGAGGAGAGGGGAATTGAGCACAGATTCTGCCTATGTCTGTGGAGCTACTGGCATTTGTTAGCTGCTAGAAGAGGAAGAGAGTTTTATCCGTTGGTTGTCAGCTCCATCAGGATGGAAGTATCTGTCATCCATCCCAGACACTAGTTATTTCCCTGATTAGAAGAACTAAAAGGAGACTACTTCATTATATTGTTCTGGTGCTTACCGAGAAACTGTCCTGATGATAGGGTAAGTGTCAGAGCTTTGTTTTGTAACCCACAGTTTGTACAACTCTGATCAGTGGGCCTGAACATAGTGCTTGATAATGTCTCAGTGAAATTGACTAAATTTAAATTACTAAGCATTCATGCTTTGAATTTCACTTGATTTCAAATTTATGTTACTAACTTTGATTTCTTTGTGTGTTTTAGCTATAACTGTAGATGATGTTTATGAATCTTGCTCACTAAATGATAATATTAAGTCCCAGAGCACAAAACACCTTCTAAATGTATTCATGGAGGTTAAATAAGGATTAGAACTCAGATGTCTTGATCATGATTCATTTTTCTGTCTCCTCAATCATATTAGTGTGAGGTTTCATTATTTCTGTCTTTATTCCTTATCTGAGTCTTAATTTTGTTTTATTTTCCTCAATCATATTAGTGTGAGGTTTCATTATTTCTGTCTTTATTCCTTATCTGAGTCTTAATTTTGTTTTATTTTAAGAGCGGGGCGATGTAGACCTGGCATTTGTTTCCGTCTGTTTAGTAGACTTCGATTTCAGAACATGCTGGAATTTCAGACACCAGAGCTCTTGAGAATGCCATTGCAGGTAGACCTAAAGCTCTAAGGCTTTGTCTGGGGGTGAGGGGACAGGTCCCATTTCATTTCTACAGATTGGGCTTGAATACATTCAGTTTACAAAATAAAATCATATGCTTTATGAAGTGGGATATATCCACAAAAATTATTTTTCTCATTTGAGTTATTGGAATACATTTAAAGTATGGGAGCCATTCGAAACTGTGTGTGTGTGTGTGTGTGTGTGTGTGTGTACACTTAATTCTAGCATTTTAAGGGTCTCAAGTATGCAGTGTGGATTTTGAAAATTCTAGATAGGATTAGGAACTAATCTAAGGTGTACAAGGTAACCCCAACATCATAATGTAAGATGCTGAGCCTCTACTTTGGTAATTGTGTATTCACTGAAATCTCCAAATTTTAATTGCTTTTCTTTGAGTTTTCTGCCTTAATGGAAAACTACTAAAAGAATATCAGTTTGATTCTGTTTTTGAAAGATTTACTCATTTTATTTTTATTTTATATGCATGCTTGTGTGTCTGTATGTAAGCATGCCCATGTATGTGGTGCCTTTAGAAGCCAGCATGTCTCCTCACATCCCCTGGAGGTGGAATTGCAGAAGGCTGTGAGCTGCCTGATGTGAGTGTTGGGCTCTCAGCCTGGCTCCACAGCACCGAGCCATGTGTCCAGGCCCACCTTGGTACTCTAGTCTCTTAGCCTAGCTGCTTGCTTCCAGTCTTTCAGTGATACAGAATCATGGTTTTGATATTCATATCTCTGTGATTTCATGTTCCCAATGTCTTTGCAAGATTTTTTTTTGTTCCTCAGATATATAATTTAAAACTTTTGGAACCTAAGTTATTAAATAAACTTTTCAAGTGTTTCCAATCCCCTATCCTCATGTTTCTACTCTTATCAGATTTAGTGTTTTTTAAAAGTTATATTTCTTTTGCTTTCATGTGTGCTAACCCATTGCTAAATTCCTAATTAAGCTCCTCTTGTGTATATCTTAGTGTAAGTATCATTTCTTGGAAACTGTCTTTGACTTCTCCTAGCCTCCTTCTCCAGCTCCTTCTGGAACATGATACATTTTAGGCTCCACCCCACACCTGCAGCACCCAGTATCCTTCATAGCACTTAGCACAGATATATAAGTAATCATAAATAATGATGTGCTAAAGTAATCTAAGGTCTGTTTTTCACTTTTCTATAAACTCCAAAAGAGCAGGCATCTATCCATTTGTTGCATATGCCTGACTGTCAAAAGCACCCAAATCTTTGTTGAGTGGAAAAAGAAGATAGGATGAAGTGATCATAACGGGAGAACAATGACCTACTGTTTAGATAGTTTCTCTGTAAGTGCTTTCCTTAATATAAAAGTCAGTGGGATAGTTTTACCATTTCTAATCTTTTTGCCCTTGTGGTTTCAGGAACTTTGTTTACATACCAAGCTGTTAGCCCCAGTCAATTGTACCATTGCTGACTTCCTTATGAAAGCACCTGAACCGCCTCCAGCTTTAATTGTAAGGAACGCTGTGCAGATGCTTAAGGTTGGTATTTTAATTATTTTGTTTGTGTTTTTAACTTAAAATTTAAGCTAAATGAGCATATGTTTTTAAATAACTTTATTCTTTTAAAAATTGTTACTTGATCAGTACTTTAGTGCTTTTATAATTTAAAATAGTAGATATAGTTGTTATATATGTATATATTTAATACAAAATATATTTTTATGTGATAGCAAAAGAATATTTACATTATTTCATACTTACTAGGTTTTCAATTTAAACATCATTTTGGGATATGTCAATCTTTTTTTCCTCCTTTTACCTAGACAATAGATGCAATGGATGCATGGGAAGATCTGACTGAACTTGGCTATCATTTGGCTGATTTGCCAGTAGAACCACATCTTGGGAAAATGGTCCTATGTGCTGTTGTTTTAAAGTGTCTGGACCCCATCCTCACAATTGCCTGTACACTGGCCTACCGCGATCCTTTTGTACTGCCTACCCAGGCCTCTCAAAAACGTGCAGCTATGCTTTGTAGGAAACGCTTCACTGCGGGGACCTTCAGTGACCACATGGCACTTCTGAGAGCGTTCCAGGTGCTGTCACTTTTGTTTATGGGCAATAAAGTAAAATGTTTTGTAATGCATTCTGGGGCAAGAATAGCAGTTTAAACATTAAAATAAACAACTAAATACTCTGTTAATTTTGTTTTACTTTGGAAGCCACATTTTATTTTTATTTAAGATTTATTTATTTTTATCTGTATGAGTATTCTTCCTGCATGTATGTATATATGTCATATGTGTTCCTGATGTCTGTGGAAGTAGGAAGAGGGGCTTGATTGCCTGGAAGTAGGGTTATGGATGGTTGTGAGCCACCATGCCAGTGCTTAGAACTGCACCTGGGTCCTCCGCAAGAGCAGCAAATGCTCTTAACTACTGAGCCACCTCCAGTCTCAGAAGTCATATCTTATCAATAGAGCAGAAGTGGGCAGGGAAAAGACCATGAGGCCACAACCCTACACAAAGAAGTACAGGTAACTAAAGAACACCGAGAGTGGAGAAAGTCTTCCCCAGGGAAGAGCACACGAATTGCCTACTCAGTACCAATGGTCAGCTCTGAAAACATACATACATTATACAGATAGAGCTTCTTGCATTTAAGTGTGTGTGTGTGTGTGTGTGTATGCATGTAACAAGCAAGAAAGAGGCCATGAATATGAAAGAGAGCAAAAAGGAGTATATGAGAGAAATTTTAACTCAGTTGACATGATAACAGTATAAACTAAATAACAAGTCTAGTTTGATTATAAAATTTTAGATTTTTTTCCTAATTAGGTTATATGTATGCATATGCATATTTCCATTTAATGTTTGAATGTTTCTTAATGTTTAGTCATTATTTGGCCAGAAATACTGTTAAAATTATTTACAATGGCTGTTGCTATATAGAGGACACAGAACAAAGACTGAAATTTAGTATTATTTGTGAAATTCTTTTTTTTACAGTATTTTTCTTGTGCACTTAAGACTTTATGCCACTAATTTAATTTTATAAAGAAAAAATAATTTAAAACCTTAAAAAACAATAGTAAGATATTGAGTAAGGAAAAGGATGAAAAAAAATGCCTCTGAGGAGAAAATTCAATGTGATTTAGAAATTCTGATATTTAGGGAAAATATATTATTTTGTAAAAAGCAAACATCTTTTTTAATTCTTTGAATTTATTGACTCTAGGCTATGCCTCTCTCTACATCCTTACATCTGTCTTGTTTATAAGAAAGCACTGCTTCACACACTCAAAATTTTTCCAACATATGTAATTTCAGGAGTAGCAAACTTTTATGATTAATATTTAATAATGGGCTATTAAGTTAGGATATTAGATAGTATATATTATAGAAACTTAGTAGTAATCAGAAATCTGCATTAGAATTCCTGCTTTGTGTTCTTTTATAGCTCTTTGGAAGCAGATGAGATATGGCTTATTTTTAGTTATGCTCAAACCAGAATAGCATATTTTCAAAGGCCAGATTTTTATATTGTATGTATGATTTCTAGAAAGCCCACTTTTGATTTCCAGTCAAATTGGGAGAGTTGCATAGAAATTATTATTATCTTCATTACTGGGACTTTTAGAATTCCTAGATATAAAATATTTTAATGGAAAATATAAGTAGAAAGCCTCTCAGTTGGAATAAAGCTAGCTATTAATATACCAGCCCCAAACTAGATCTATGAGAATAATTATTTTTACAGAGTTGGTTATTTGAATCACTTGGAGTTTAGTTTTCATTGAGAATTTTGAAATTCAATTGACATGATAGCAGTTGTGTATAAACTAAATGACAAGTCTAATTTGATTATAAAATTTTAGACTTTTGTAAAACTATCAGACTAATACTTTACCTTAAGTGATTAATATAGTAGTGGTATTCTTTTGTATTCTCTTGTTGCCTCAGATGTGGTTGGCAGACAATTCTTGTTTACAGATTCTATGCTTTTTGTTTGTTTTTTTCCTTTTTTTGGTAGGCATGGCAGAAAGCACGAAGTGATGGGTGGGAGCGCGCCTTTTGTGAAAAGAATTTTCTTTCACAAGCTACCATGGAAATCATTATAGGCATGAGAACACAGTTGCTTGGGCAGCTTAGAGCATCAGGTAAGGATTTCCCTCCTAGGACACCTGCTTTTACTTCCTGTTTTCAGATTTAAAGTGATGCCAGTTCCTGTTCTCCTTACATCACACTGTATGGCTATAGTCATGAGCTGATATGTATTTTTCTCCAACTTCTGTACTTTTGCTTATCGATGAAGTAAAATATTACACTGGTTGTGTAAAACTATATGAACTGTGTGTAAAAGTGTATGAGTGTGATTAGTATACCCTTTTGATACTGTTGGCAGAGCAACTTTTAATTGTTGTTAATAAGTTTAGATATAATAAGTCATTATATTTACTTTTGACTCTTCCAGTCAGAAGTTATTTAACTCTGAATTTGTGTTTGTGTGTGTGTGTGTGTGTGTATACACACACTTAATACAAGAATATGTGAATATAAAATTTTAAGTAGATTAATATGGCTGCTGTATACATGTGGAACACAAATGATTGGTAATAACTTGATGATATACAATTTTTCTAATGTTACTGTTTTCTTTTAGAATGGCTCCTTTGAAGGTTTTTTTTTTTTAAGTAACTGAAGTAATAATGATAATCATTAGCATCCAAATCTATAGTTTAGCCAAAGTATTAGGGGAAAAAGATAATTGAGAATTTATATTTGTTATAAATATGGGAAGATATGAAGGATTTTTAAAATTTAACCATACAGCATGCATACTTAATTATACCTTTAGAGTTAATGTCTGAAAAAATGAAGTATTGATAAAAATCAAAAGACTGGTTTGGGTTTTAAGTTGTGAACTTGGAGAATGTTTATGATAGCAGCTGTTTTGGTTTGATTTCTTTTGATATGATAAAGACCATGATCAAAGGCAACCTGGGGAAGAAAGGTCTTATTTCAGCTTTCAGTTGTCACATCAGCCAAGGAAGTCAGGGCAGGAACTAGACAGAGGCTCTGGAAAAATGCTGCTTGCTGACTTGCTTTCTTACAGCATGCAGGACTGCCTGCCAGGGACGCCACTGCAATCAAGAAAACACCTCACAGACTTGCCTACAGGCCAGATCGGGTGTTTTCTTAAGTGAGGTTCCTCTTCTTTGGTGACTCTAGCTTGTCAGGTTGAGAAAAGCTAACCAACACAGCAACTGATCAGTGGCTCTCCTGAAGAATGTGCATATAGAGCCAGGCATTACAGCCATCCACCAACATCCCAAATGCTCAGGATGATCAACAGGGGGTCAGGACGATCCACTGGGGGTCAGTTGGGGTTACAGGTTATCTTTTCCCAGTAACATATATACTTGATCTAGCCTGAGCAGATAGAAACTTTGCTCTGTTAGTTTTATACTTCACACTTGCCAGAATGGATAATATTAGTCATGGAGAGAGATATTGTTAAATTTATATGAGGTTACAATTTTTGTTGTTAAATGTCCATAAATGTTAAAGTGTCTTTTGCATAATAGAAAAGATTAGTGTGCTCTTTTTGTCCACCTAGGTTTTGTTAGAGCACGAGGTGGTGGTGACATTCGAGATGTTAACACAAACTCCGAGAACTGGGCTGTTGTTAAAGCTGCATTGGTAGCAGGCATGTATCCTAATTTAGTCCATGTGGACAGAGAGAATGTAGTATTGACAGGGCCAAAGGAAAAAAAAGTACGCTTTCATCCCACTTCAGTTCTCAGTCAGCCTCAATACAAAAAGGTAAAACATTTTTAATGCTCTTAGACCTTCTGGTAGTAAAGATAAAAATACTCGCAACTACCTTTTCTTTAGCAAAATAATTTGGGAAATGTGTGTAATAAAATATTAAATCTTAGAAGAGATAACATTGGAAAAATAGTGAGGGAATTTCTATAAACCAGAACAAGGACTTGCTTCAGTTTTTAGTACTAATGTACATTATGTTTTACTAAAGAACTTAAAGTATTCCCAATAAATTAAGGGATTAACTTCTTTCTTTCTTCCTTCCTTTCTTTCTTTTCTTTTCTTTTCTTTTCTTTTCTTTTCTTTTCTTTTCTTTTCTTTTCTTTTCTTTTCTTTTCTTTTCTTTTCTTTTCTTTCTTTCTTTCTTTCTTTCTTTCTTTCTTTCTTTCTTTTTTTCTTTCTTCCTTCCTTCCTTCCTTCCTTCCTTCCTTCCTTCCTTCCTTCCTTCCTTCCTTTCTTTTTTCTTTCTTTTTGTAACTGTCTTAATAGATTCCTCCAGCCAATGGCCAGGCTGCAGCGATTCAGGCGTTGCCCACGGATTGGCTTATTTATGATGAAATGACCAGAGCTCATAGAATTGCTAATATCAGATGTTGTTCAGCAGTGACACCTGTCACTGTCCTGGTGTTCTGTGGACCAGCGAGACTGGCAAGTAACGCTCTTCAGGAGCCTTCGTCCTTCAGAGGTAAATGTAGTGTGAGGTAGTAAAAATCCATATGAGATAAACTAAGCCAATAATATCATAAAAAATGCAAAAAATGTGTGTGGTTTGTTTATAACATGAGACAGAAAATACTGAGTTATATTTGACATAGTGAGACAATTAGGAAATACAAAGGAATGTTTGATATAATGAGATAGTTAGGGAATACTAAGGTGTATTTGAGATAGTGAGACAATTAGGAAATACTATAAAGCAAATTTGGTATGTTGAGACAGGAAATAGTAATTTATTTTACTTTTGTTGAAATTTATTTTCAGTTAACAGGTTGTTGGTTTATTTTATTAATCTTACTGATGGGAAGATGTTTGTTTTCTACTTTAGTTTAAATAATGTAAGGATAATTTTTAAAAAGTAACTAATATTTTTATCTTATGCAAGTAATTTTTATATGTTTTTTCTATTTATACATTTTAATTATTTTTCTAATGCTATTACCTTTTACATTTTCAGGCTTTCTGTTTTAGTGGCTTGGTGAATAATGATGCCCCTTTTTATTTACTTTGTATGTTGTGAGTGTATAAGAATATGATAAACGTGCAAGTGTTGGGGAATGTCAAGAAGATAGCATTAGGTGTCTTCATCTGTCACTCATTCTACCAGTTCCTTGGAGGCAGGCTCTCCTTGAACCCAAGTGTCCATGTTTCTCTTATGGGCAAACATGGGGTCCTAACTCTGGTCATTGCAATTGTGCACTGAGCATTCCTAACCATAGAGCTGTCTCTCCAGCCCATGCTACCACTTATTTGAAATTGAAAAACTAGGAGTGTAGGAAAAAACCTAGAAGCTGTGTGTGGTCTAAGACAGAGGTCTTTTAGATACATTTAAGGCTGAGAGATTAGGAGACCCTAAGTGAAGTAACTTTAGAAGGCATTCTGCTCTCTGTGTCTCTTAGAGTTCAGGAGAGAGGTGTGGGAAGTACACATTTCAGAGCTATCAGATTTTAAGTATTTTAAAGGCATGAGAAGGTTTTTAGAGAAGAGGAAGAAAGCGTTGAAGGTAAATATGTTTAAAAAAAAGAAATGGTTGGCTCTCTTAACTGTTATTTGAGTGAAAAGATAAACACTGAAAATCCTAAGTTGGGTTTGGGCAATATGGCATCTATCAGTTGTCTTGTCATGAGCAGTGCCAGCGACAGATGGGCTCAGAGATTGAGTTTCAGGGAGAGAGTGCAATTGACATGATAGGAACCAGTACAGTAATACACCTTTGTAATTCTAACCCTTGCATGGTAGAGGCAGCAGGAGTGTGGGAGATCCAAGGCCAGTCTGGTTTACACACTTGAGTTCTAATCAGGGCTATACAATGAGGTACCATTTCAGCCCCTACCTCTAAAATATTATGGCAGGTTACTCCTGAGAGAGTAGCTAAGGTGGGAGCTTTGGTGCATTGCCATTGTTCCTTCTTTTCATTTATTTAATAATTTCCTTGGTTTAAAATATAACAAATATTACTTATAAAAGAATGTAAATGATATGGCTCTTCCTTATATCCAGGCCATCCACAGTAAATGGCTCTTAGTTAGTTAAGTTAGTTAGTTGGTTGGTTAGTTAATTTTTGGTGGCTTTTTTTTTTTTTAAGGATGCTATTTTAAAAAATTAAAGGTTTTCTTTGACTTTTAGTTCTGTTCTTTTCAAGGGATAAATCTCCTTATAGTCATTTGTTTCTTATAGAGTTGTTTTTTTTAATCTTTTACCCATTTACTTAATTTAGATATTGCTATTTTCTATAAAACTTAAATTATATTTTAATTTTTGTTACTACTTTATTTTATAAATTAGCTAATAGGTTTCCCTATGGGGTTTTCATACATGCTTAATTGATTTTGTGTGTGATAGTCCACTCTCATCTCACTGCTTCCTTCCTCTCAATACCCTGTGACCACAGGCTTCCCTTCCCTTCTATTGTACTGTCTTACCTCTCCCTTCAAGGTGTTGTTTTCTTTTTCCTCCCAGTCAAATAGGCTCTGTTGTAGTTTCCTAGCCTTTGCCAATATTCACTATCATCTAGATTTACACATTTAACAGAGGATAGGATCTGCATGGTTAGAGGCTAATATCTGAGTCTGGATTTACCTTGATGAACAAGTTTTCCAGTAACGTGGATTTTTCATGTTTCTCTACGTTGAAGCAAATTCCATTGTATTTATTACCACATTTTCATTGATCTATTGATCACTGAAATCTAGGCTGATTCCACCTTCTTGTACTTGTGAATAGAATAGATTTCGTGAAATTCTTAGGCAAATAGTTGGAACTGGAAAATATTATCCTAAGTGAGGTAATTCATTCACAAAAGAACACACATGGAATGCAGTCACTGATAAGTGGATATTAGCCCAGAAGCTCTGAATACCCAAGACACAACTCACATATCAAATGTTTCCCAAGAAGAAGGAAGGAGAAGGCCCTGGTCCTGGAAAAGCTTGATCCAGCATTGTAGGAGATTACCAGGACAGAGAAGTGGGAGGGGGGTGATTGAGGAATGGGCGGAGGGGAGAAGGCTTATGGGACTTACGGGGAGGGGGGAACCTGGAAAGGGAAAATCATTTGGAGTGTAAACAAAGAATATAGAAAAAAAACCACAGCTCTACAGTAGGATACAAGGAACTTTTGGGTATATACATATGCTTGGTATAGCTGGGTATATGCTAGGTCTGTATTAGCCTTTCGTGATGCCCACACACAGATTTCCACAGTGACTTTTCTAGATGAGGTCTCCTCTTTTTATCCAACATCACCAGCATTTATTGTCTTTTTTTTCTTTCAGTGTAGTTTTAATTTTCATTTTTTTTTTGGTGGATAGATGTTACTTTCTACAGTATTTGATGCTTGCTTTGTTTTTTTATTATCATTTTATTTGTTTACATTTCAAATGTTATCCTCCCCCTCTGGGTTCCTCTCCACCTCTCCGTTGCCTCTACTCAGCCACCCATTCCCCCCTCACCCCTCTAGCATCCCCCTTCTCTGGGACATCAGCCCTCTGCAAGACCAGGTGCCTCCCCTCCCACTGATGCAGATAAGAGCTCCTCCTGGGAGCTCTGAGGGGTCCAGTTAGTTGGTATTGTTGATCTTCCTGTGGGGTTGCAATGCCCTTCAGCTCTTTTAGCCCTTCCCCTAACTCCTCCACTGGGGTCCCCAGGCTTAGTCCAGTGATTGTCTGTGGCTATCTATCTGTCTTAGTCAGGTACTGGCAGAGCCTCTTAGAAGACAGTCATACCAGGCTCCTGTTTGCAAGCAAATCTTGGCATCAGCAATAGTGTCAGGGTTTGGTGTCTGCAGTTGGAATAGATCCCAAGGTGGAGCAGTCTCTGGATGGTTCTTCCTTCAGCCTCGTCTCTATTTTTGTCCCTGCATTTCTTTTAGACAGGGACAATTCTAGGTTAAAAATTTTTATATGGGTGGTGGCTCCATCCCTCCACTGGGGGCCATATCTCTCTATTAGAGGTGGTCTCTTCAGGTTCTGTCTCCCACTGTTGTGTATTTCAGCTAATGTCATCCAAAATGGGTCCTGGGAGCTTCTCACATCCCTGGCATCTGAGACTTTCTAGTGGTTCCCCAAATTCCCCACCTCCTCACTGCTACTATTTTTATTCTTTCTCCTGGCCCTCTGGACTTCTCTCCTGCCACTTTCTATACCTGGTCCTGCTCCTTCTTTTTTTTTTTTTCCTCTTCCTCCCCTCTCTTACCTAGGTCTCTTCCTCTCTCTACCTCTTATGATTATGTTGTTCCTCCTTCTAAGTGGGATTGAAGCATCTATACTTCGGCCTTCCATCTTGTTAAGATGGTCTGTTAGTTGTATCGTGGATATTGGGGCTAATATCCACTTATCAGTGAATACATACCATGTATGTGCTTTTTGGTTGGGTTACCTCACTCAGGATGACATTTTCTAGTTCCATCCATTTGCCTTCAAAGTTTTTGAAGTCATCATTTTTAATAGCTGAGTAGTAGTCCATTGGGAAAATGTACCACATTTTTTTGTATCTAGTCTTCCATTGACATTTGGGTTGTTTCCAACTTCTGCCTATTATAAATAAGGCAGCTATGAACAAGGTGTCCTTGTTATATGTTGGAGCATCTTTGGGGTATATGCTCAAGAGTGGTATAGCTGGGTCTTCAGGTAGAACTGTTTCCAATTTTCTGAGAAACCACCATATTCAATTCCAGAGTGGTTGTACCAGCTTGCAAGCCCACCAGCAATGGAGGAATGTTCCTCTTTCTCCAGATCCTCAACAGCATCTGATGTCACCTGAGTTTTTTATCTTAGCCATTCTGAGATGGTGTGAAGTGGAATCTCAGAGTTTTGATTTTTATTTCCCTGATGACTAAAGATGTTGAACATTTCTATAGTTGCTTCTTGGCCATTTGCGATTCCTCAGTTGAAAATTCCCTTTTTGGCTTATTATCCCATTTTTTAAATAGGGTTATTTGGTTTTCTAGAGTCTAACTTCTTGAGGTTTTTGGATATTAGCCCTCTATCAGATGTAGGGTTGGTAAAAATCTTTTCCTAATCTGTAGGTTGCCATTTTGTCCTATAGGCAGTGTTTTTTGCTTTACAGAAGCTTTTCAGTGTCATGAGGTCCCATTTGTCAGTTGTTGATCTTAGAGTCTGAGCCTTTGATGTTCTATTCAGAAAAATTTCCCCTGTGCCCATATATTCTAGGCTATTTTTCACTCTCTTCTATTAGATTCAGTGTATCTGGTTTTCTGTTGAGGTCCTTGACTTAAGCTTTGTGCAGGGTGATAAATATGAGCCAATTTGCATTCATCTACATGAAGACAGCAAGTTAGACCAATACCACTTGTTGAGGATGATTTCTTTTTTCCTACTGTATAGTTTTGGCCTCTTTGTCAAAGATCAAATTACCATAGTTGTGTAGGTTCATTTTTGGGTCTTGAGTTCTATTCTGTTGATCTACCTGTCTGTCTTTGTAACAATACTGTACAGTTTTTTATCACAATTGCTCTGTGGTACAGGTTGAGGTCAGGGATAGGGATTCCTCTAGAAGTTCTTTTATTGTTGAGAATGGTTTTTGCTATCCTGGGTTTTCTGTTATTCCAGATGAAGTTGAAAATTACTCTATCTCTGTGAAGAATTGAGTTAGAATTTTGATGGGGATTGCACTGAATGTATAGATTGCTTTTGGTAAGGTGGCCATTTTCACTATGTTAATCCTAATGATCTATGAGCATGGGAGATCTTTCTATCTTCTGAGGTCTTCTTTGAGAGACTGGATGTTCTTGTCATACAGATATTTCACTTGCCTGATTAGGTTTACACCAAGATATTTTATTTGTGATTATTGTGAAAGGTGTTATTTCCCTAATTTCTTTCTCAGCCCATTTATCCTTTGTGTAGAGGAAGGCTACTGATTTGTTAATTTTATTTATATCCAGCCATTTTGCTGAAGTTATCAGCTGTAGGTGTTCTCTGGTAGATTTGGGGTCGCTTATGTATATACTATCATATCATCCGTAAATAGCAATACCTTGACTTCTTCCTTTCCAATTTGTATCTCTTTGACCTTCTTTTGTTGTCTAATTACGCTAGCTAGAACTTCCAGTACTATATTGAATAAGGGAGAGAGTGGGCAGCCTTGTCTTGTCCTTGATTTTAGTGAGATTACTTCAAGTTTCTGTCTGTTTAATTTGATTTGGCTGTTGGTTTGCTGTATGTTACTTTTATTATGTTTAGGTATGGGCCTTGAATTCTTGATCTTTGCAAGACTTTTAACATAAGGGGTGTTGTATTTGATCAAAGGCTTTTTCAGCATCTAATGAAATGATCCTGTGTTTTTTTTCTTTCTTTGAGCTTGTTTATATAGTGGATTATGTTGATGGATTTCTGTATGTTGAACTATACCTGCATCCCTGGGATGAAGCCTACTTACGTGTGAATCATGATGTTTATGTGTTCTTGGATTCTGTTTGCTAGAATTTTGTTGAGTATGTTTTTGATATTCATAAATGAAATCGGTCTGAAATTCTTTTTCTTTGTTAGGTGTTTGTGTGATTTAGGTATTAGCCTAACTGGTTTTCATAGAATGAATTAGATAGTATTTCGTCTGTTTCTATTCTGTGAAATAGTTTAAGAAGCATTAGTATTAGAAGGTCAGATAGAATTCCGCACTGAAACCATCTACCCCTGGGCCTTTTTTGTTTGTTTGGGAGACTTTGTTGTTGTTGTTGTTGTTCCTGAGATATACTCAGGATGGTCTCCTGTTGGGATAAACGGTTCTTCTAGTTGTTGCTTTTGTTTCTATTTTTTCTTTTCTTTTAAAAATTTTATATTTAGCATTCCATCTCCTTCTGTTAATTACAAGTTCAATAAAGAAAACCAGACAATAGAGAAAATTTTAAAAAGAAGGAAAAACATAAAATAGGAAAAAACCCAGTTCAGCCCCTACTAGCAACAATTTTTATTTTTTTTGAGTTTTTTTAACTGAATTTATTATTCATTTACATTTCAAAGGTTATATACTTTCCCAGTTTTTTCCCTCCCAGAAAACCCCAACCCATCCTTCCACACCCTGCCTCCAAGAATCTGCTCCTCCACCAGACCCATTCCCATCTGCCACTCCTCGATTTCCTTTTGTTGCGGCATCTATATTACCAAGGACCTCTCCTCCCACTGATGCCCGACAAGGCCTTCCTTTGTCACTTTTGGCTGGAACCATGTGTACCCCTTGGTTGATGGCTTAGTCCCTGGGAGCCCTGGGGTGTCTGATTGGCTGACATGTTTGGGAGACTTTTAATGATTGCCCTGTTGGGGTCCCAGTTAGTCCAGGTGTTGTGGTGGGAGGGTGGGAAGGAGCAGGGGATGTTTCACTGTGAGTCTGGTCATGATGGTTGCTGGGAGTGAAGCTGTCTCTGGGTGTGGGAGGGAGTCTGGAGCACTGGCTATGCCCTGGGCCAGGTTATAGGCTGGAAGGAATTAGTGCTTATTTGTGTTGCTTCTTTTGAGAAATTTGTTCAGATCATTGGCCAGTATTGATTGGCAGGAATTTGGTGTTTTGCTTATTTTTTTCCATATATTTATTTTAGAAATTAAGTCCTTCTGAAGGCTATCTGTTAGTTTTGATAATTTGTTTTGCTGTGCAGAAACTTTTTATGTAATCACATTTGTCTGTTGCTGGGGCTTTTTTTCCTGTGCTATGGGGATTCTGTTCAGGAGTTTGGCGTATGTCTTGAAGTATTTTTCCTGTGGTTTTCTTTAGTGTTCTAAGTGTTTTTTGTTTGAAGTTAAGGTCTTTGATCTAATTTAACTTGATTTTTGTGCAGAGTGAAAGATTCTGCAAGTAGATAGCAAGCTTGCAAGTACTATTTGTTGCAAAGGTTTTCTTTCTTCCTGTGGGGTTTGGTGGGTTTTTGTTTCTTTATTGCTGTTGTCAAAAGTTAGGTGTTTATAGCTGTTTGTGTTTATCTCTGGGTCATCTGTTATATCCATTAGTTGTCACTTACATGTCTGTGTTTGCATTACCATGCTGTCTTTATCACGAGGGCTTTGTAGTATAGTTTGGCGTTGAGTAACATTGAGATCTTCAGCTGTGTTCCTTTTGCTTCAAGCTGCTCTGTTATCCACCTTTGGTAGTTTTGTTTTCATTTTTGTGTATTTCCATATTAATTTTAGGATTTTTTTTTAAGTTTAGCTCTGTGAAGAATGTCTTTGAAATTTTGATGGAGATTGTATTGAACCTATAGATTGCTTTTAACAGTATAGACATTTTTCACATATTAATTCTGCCAACCTAGGAAAATGGCTTTATAGCTTTATCCTTTTCTACCACATTTTAAGTTGTTTAGATTACTGTATATTCAGATTGGTTAATCGTATACTATTTACTTTCAGAGCTGAGAAGTGTAATTCTGTTGCAATGATATAGTTTTTGTTTTCTATAATTTAATTTTTTAAGGTTTATTTTTCTCAGTGAGGTATATTTGAGTTAAAGTATTTTCCCTCCCATTTTGGGAGTGTTTCTCCTGTTTCTCCTTAATCTGCAGTACTTATATATCATTTTCTAGAATACTTAAATATACCTCTTAAATTTGGAATCTTTATGCTCTTTGTATATTCTATATCTTCTCTAGTGTAGCTACTAATTATATTTACACTGTACCCTCATTTAGTATTTTTGTTTACCAATAAAGTTAATATGTTAGTGAAAGACCTACCTGTAATGTTTTGCTGACCTTGTATTGCTAAAATATTCTTTGATTATTATTTCTGTTTTTAAAGTTCAGTAGTTAATCTTGTATTCCTCTTGGAATGCAACAGCTCTTTTTTTTTCTTTTCAATTAATGTTTTCTTTCATAAAGTTCAATGTGTTTTATTTATCTGTGCCCTGGAGTCTCTTCTTACTCCATGGGTTCTGGGCATCAAACAAGGCTTGTGCAGAGCTGAGACATCTTGTTGGCTTGTATTTTACATACTTAAGTTTATATTCTGTTTGATTAGATGAACTTGCCACATGAACTTTTAGACGGTAAGGAGAAGTATCTGTTCTGCTGTTCTCTGCCATTTTGTAATGTTAGATAAAATGGTTAATTTTTCCTGTGTGTTGTGACAGCGGATGGCATTCCCAATGATAGCAGTGACAGTGAGATGGAAGACAGAACTACAGCGAATTTGGCTGCCTTGAAACTTGATGAATGGCTTAACTTCAAACTAGAGCCAGAGGTAAGGTGCTTTGTAGTAAGACATAAATTTCTTTTAGTTAATATGATTTGAGATAGTGTATTAAAATTTTTATCTTCAGTATTGATCCTTTAATCTTAAAAAATAACCTATGGCTTGGTTTTCAATTTTCATAGACCCCCTCATGCATTCTCTGCCACATCAGGGTTTTCTTCTGAGAAAGGATACAAAACAACATAGATGTTGCCTAGTATCTATGTGTGGCTGTTATTTCATTTCATTTGTGCTGCTTAATTTGGCTAATTTTTAACAAATAGTTATTCTTCAGTCTAAGATCAGGGTGCTGGTGAGAGTTACTCCTTTTATTAGCTGACACCTTAAACCCTGTGCCCTCCATGAAGGATGAAGGTGAAGGTGAAGGATGGTGTGTCCATACATGACGGAAGCTGGAGGCAAAAGACATAGGCTCATCTCTCAAACCTTTTCAGAAGTGTGTCTAGTCGTTGTCATTCCTGAAGGTCTCATCGTCCATTACTGTCAAATTGTTTCAGTGTGATTATTTTAGAGGCATCTGAGCTATAGTAATAATATTATAGTATTTATAGATATATAAAATACTGAGTATTGAGTACAGAGCACCATTTATTTTCACCATTTCTGGAGAAAGATGTGAGGTCATTCTTTTTGGAAGAGATAATTTTGTTATTAATATTTAAGATTTTCTTGACATATCCTTTTGTTACTATAAGTATTTTTTTTTTATAATAATCATTCTCTATTCATTTTGGGGGCAGCTGAGCTGTGAGTGGTCACCACTGGGTAGGTTTACTCTTTTAACCATTGCTCTATTTATTCATGTATTTATCATGTGAACATACTGCAGTCTCATTCCCATTCACACCAATCAAACTGCGTTTGCTATTCACACCAATCAAACTGCGTTTGCTATCCACACCAATCAAACTGCGTTTGCTATTCACACCAATCAAACTGCATTTGCCAAAGACCACCGTGCCTTCCCTGTTACATGCCAGTCTGTCTTAGATAATCTTGCTCTCATACTTGTTCTGACTCCCTTTTTAATCCTGCTCTCTCCATTTTATTCTCCTCAATCCTGCTGTAAGTGAAGTCAGCCTTTTTTATTCTTGTGCCTTTGTAGTCATTTCTTTACATTTTAGGTGCTTGTCTTTAAATTTTCTACTTCTGTGTACCTTGCTCTTTTCTTCACCCTGCATAATTTCAGCTACCTTTATTTCTGTGTGTACATTTAGAACTGACAGCACTTAGGACTCTCAGGTCTATATATTAGACCTTCTTGTGCATCTGTTTGCCTCCTGGCCATCACCACTTGGATGGTCTGTAGATGATAGGAATAGGCTACGTGCATCTTTCTTTATTTGCCTTCCTTAGTGCCTTGTCAGTATTAACCACACATACCACCTGCAGCGTGTACTGTATGGAAGCAGTATTTACTGTTTTGTTTCCTTCAGTAGTGCCTAGAATATGATGGCTAAAATTTTCACTCATGTAACAGAATGAATGAAATGAATAGACAACTATGTTGAATGTAAGATAGTTCAGTAGAGACAGTTGTAAACTATAACTAATGTAAGAACTATCACATAAGTAAGAAACTTCTTACTTATGTGATAAATTTGACATAATTTTGCTTGTATTTGAATTGACTACAGGCTGCCAGTTTATTGCTACAGCTCAGACAGAAGTGGCATAGCTTGTTTTTACGCCGAATGAGAGCGCCATCTAAACCTTGGTCTCAAGTCGATGAAGCTACTATACGAGCAATTATAGCTGTTTTAAGCACTGAAGAACAGTCTGCAGGTTTACAGCAACCATCTGGAATTGGCCAGAGGCCAAGACCCATGTCTTCAGAAGAACTTCCTTTGGCTTCATCTTGGAGATCCAATAATAGTAGGAAAAGTTCAGCTGACACTGAGTTTGCTGATGGATCTACTACTGCAGAAAGGTGAATCTGCAATTTTTTTTTAGATTTCCTCTAGGACAGTTAACTATTATACCATTTAATAATTACATATGACTTAGTGTATGTAAAAGCACAATAAAATGGAGTTTATTAAAGATATTTCCTATAAGACCTATAATGGGACTATGAATGATTTTAAGCAGGTGACCTTCAGAAAAAAACTGAAAATGTTGCATAACCAGGATTCATAAATTTAAGGTCTCTTTGGAATATAGCAAATTCTGAAATGATCCATTTTAGTAGACATTGTCAGATGACATTTTTACTAGACACCTAGTTGGCAGTGCTGTTTACAGAGCAGTTGCCCTGCACCACTCCCTACTGTCAGTGTTACCAGGCAGCATTCCCTCTGAACATCACACTGCCTCATCAGGGGTGCTCTGCACACCTATTCCATGTGAGGACAGCAGGAAAAAGACACATAATATATTTTCTTCATTTTAGCAAAGCTGCAGTTTTCCCACTTGCCAGAAATTGTAGATTTATTTAAGCCCAGGGTTTATACTAGGTAGAGTGTTAAGGGTTTTTTGATTTTGTTGTTAACATATTGCCATGTAGAGCATTTCCTCTTACCTTTTGGAAGAGACTAAGTCATTGCTACTGTGAGATGCCCAGCATATTTGGCTTGCCTTTTTCCAGATTGCATCATTCAATCATATACTCTGGTTATTCTCTGTGAAGTAATAGTTAGCTCCATGGTTTGATTATATCCCTTTTTTTTCACGAGTGTTTTTAGATGGTGTTAGAAAAACCTTACACTGCAACCAGAATTAACTGTCTGATTGTACCACAGAGTAACACTATACATTTTTTAAAAATTAAAAAAAAACTTAAATGATATATTTATGGTATTTATAGAATTTTAGAAGAATCTTGGAGTTCATCTAAGATAACTTTTTATTTTTTTCAAAATATTCAACTCATTATTTGTATATAACATTCAACCCATAGCAATTTCTAAATGTAATTTTTTTCATGGAAACCTGGAATATAAAAAGAAAACAATTAAGATAACCTTTTAATTTAACAAATAATTTAAATTTTAGAGACATGTACAGGATTATATGCTAGATAGCTATACAGTTATTGTTGTTTGAATATATAGATCTCTGTCTGCTCTAGTCCACTATTCTTCCAATGTTAGCACAGTATCTGTGTTTTATACAATACCATTTCTGATTTTTCAGAATGTGATTTATATCTGATTTTAAATGTACCCTATAGTCTGTGGGCTTTTGGAGGGGTAGGATTGGGGTGGATGTATGCACGCGTGCAAATGTCAGAAATTAAAAATGGCAGCCTAGTTCTGAGATTATAGATATGCTGCTGAACTCAGCTTTTTATCTTTTAACTCAGGATAGAATTTAGGTCCTTATGATGGTATGGTATATCAGTTTCTTTTATGTTGCCATGATAAAATAATTGACAAAATATTGATACAAGACAAAAATATTTAACAAAATATTGATAAAATACTTGACGAAAGGCAGCTTGCCCATCCTGTTGGAGAAGATGTGGCAACAGGGAGGAAAGGCCTTGCAGGCATGGAAACAGGAACAGGTTAGCTACTCACATTTCAT
This sequence comes from Apodemus sylvaticus, assembly GCF_947179515.1. Classification (NCBI taxonomy): domain Eukaryota; kingdom Metazoa; phylum Chordata; class Mammalia; order Rodentia; family Muridae; genus Apodemus; species Apodemus sylvaticus. The sequence continues at coordinate 53,306,617 of NC_067484.1, read as the reverse complement.
CAAAGAACAAGAAATGTAGTGAGGCAGTAAAGCCTCAGAGCTTGCCTCCGGTGGCTTACTTTTTCTAGTAAAGCTCCAGCTGTTCCTGAACAGAATTACCAGCTGGGGACCAGTGGCCAAATGTAAGAGCCAACAGTTAGGTTTTACATTCAAACCACAACGTACAATAAGCACTTTACTAATTGAACTGACTTTCCACCTCTCAACTCTTTCTTATTTATGAATTTATATTTCATTTATGTATTCATTGATCCTGGAGATCAAACCCAGGGCCTTTGGCAATGCCATATCACTAAGTTATACTTCCTAGCCCGTTTTTAGTTTGTTCTTTTTGGTGAATAATAGAAAAATTAATTTTCCTTAAAAGTATTCCACACATTGTATGTCATTGGGATTTTGGATAGAAATAGCATTCTCTTTGTATTATAAACTTATATATAATTGACCTGTGCTTCTTCTTGCTCAAGAGTATTGATGAAATCTCCATCTCCAGCCTTACATCCACCTCAGAAGTACAAAGATAGAGGAATTTTACATCCTAAACGGAGTACTGATGACCGGTCAGACCAATCATCTGTGAAATCCACAGACAGCAGCAGTTACCCAAGTCCTTGTGCTAGCCCCTCTCCTCCGTCCTCAGGAAAGGTAGGGCAGCTACAGTCTATAGTAAAGAGCAGGTTTGCAGCATATTTCACAGATGTAATTATACAGAATTACTAGCCGTGTACCTTTGTAACTGGCCTGTGGTCTAAATACTAACACTATATTTTACCTAACTGATTATTTATTGATGGCATATACGATTTAGCCTATTTTTTTCTTCTTTATATCTCTAGAAGTTTCTAGTTAAAACAAGAATACTATCTTGATATTAATTTTGTTTTATAATTCTTTCAAGTGTTTTCTGTGGTTCAGTGTTTATTTTAAATACATAAAATAAAAATATAACACAAAATATAGAAGACAGAAAAATTTGATATGGAATTGGAAACTGTCTTTTAAAACTTGCAATGTGAATGGTTTCACATGTTCAAATATGTTTCTTTTTACTCATAGTACTGATATATGAACAAGGATGATTGTGAGTTCCTTAGCTGTGTTTTGATGAACAATGTCTGCTGAACACTTGCTAAATAAGAAGAAAGCTCATTTGTATTCTTATGTTTTATTGTGTGTGTATGTGTGTGTGTGTGTGTGTGTGTGTGTGTGTGTGTGTGTGTGTCGGGGGGGGTATTTTAAACTCCTTTACTAAGGTATACTCTGTTCAGAAAAACTTACTAGTTTATGGGCTATTGAGATGACTCGGGGTGAAAGGGCTTTCTGCCAATCCTTGTGACTTGAGTTTGGATACTGGGACCTGATGGTTGAGAGAGAGAATGGAGTCCCACAGGTTGTCTTTCTACTTCTACATGAATGTGCTTGGTATAAGTATACCCTCCTAACACACACAAGAAAGTATATGTAATAGAAAAATTATCAACTTAATGTTCAAACTGAACAGCTTAGTGATTTTGGCAAATGTATATAACTGTGTATTGATACCATAGTGGATACCAATATTTCTGTTACCTTAGTACTCCAGTAATCACTACTCATTTTCTTAAATATCTTGTAAGTGGAATCGTGCTTTTGTGTCTAGTTTATTTTACTTAGTGCAGACCTTTAAAATTCATCTATACTGTTGAATGTAACAATTACATTTTTCTCTGAGTAGTATTTCATTGTATGGGCATGCTACAGGTTTTGTTGTTGTTGTTGTTGTCTGTTGTTTGTTTTTGGTTTTTGCCCATTTTATCAGTTGATGTGTACATTCAAATTATTTTACTTTTTATTTTTACTAAAGGTGCCATAATATTTGAGTGCAGCCTTTGTATGTAGAGGGTTTTTTTGTTTTTGTTTTTAATTTGGGGCTGAATACCTAGGAATGGGTTGTAGGTTGTATAGTAAATGCATATTTAGCTTTATTAGAATCTCCTTTACTGCTTTTCGAAATGCCTGAACTAATTAATGTTTTTTTGCAACAATTTGTAAGTATTTTATGTGTTCCATATTGACCACCCTTGTTATTTTATAATGAAGTCATTCTGCACTTGCCGAGAATGTGATGATGTTCAGCACCACTGTTGTGCTTGCTTGCCGTTCTGTAGATAGCTGTTGGTGAATTAGCTGTTCAAAGTCTTCTTCATTTTATCCTGTCTTTATTGGTTATCTTTTATAAAATTAAGGTATAAGAATTTTCTACATATCTGACATATTTGTTTTAGCATGCTTTGGAGCTTTTCTTACCTACAAATTGCTTCTGTAACCTTCTTTTGAAGATAGGCTATTTATAGTATTGTTTGTCTGTTTTGAGATAGAGTCTCACTGTGCAGTCCAGGCTGGCCTTAGGGCAAGGCTGTCCTTGATCTCACAGAGATCAAACTGCTAATATTGGGGTTAAAATCATGCGATATGCCCATCAGTTTCTAGTTTTGATTGAATCTTTTCCCCCATTTTTTCTTATGATTTGTATATTTTGTGTTCTAAGAAATTATTGGATAATCCAACATAACAAAAATATTCTACTTCCTTCTAATACTTTAACAATTAGAGCTCTTATATTTAGATATATGATACTATTTCAAGCTAATTCATATGATATAGATGGGATGGGTTTTTTATTATTATTTGAACAATTATTCTAGCATCATTTTCCAAAAAGATCACACTCCTCTTAAATTACTTTGGCAAATTTGTTATATTTTGATCATAAATATCTGATCTTTTTATTTGACTCTACTGAGTCTCATTGACAATTATTTTTCTTTTGTCAGTCATACACTGACTTTAATATGTAGACTAAGACTTACAGTCTTTGTTTTCTTACCTGTCACTTTTCCTCCTGAATAGCTGTGACTGTATCTTCATCAGTTTCAAGACTTCTGTTGATAAATGTAATATTGATTTTTGTTGTCAGTATTGTTCATATTATTCATGTATTATTCAGTACTCTTTATTTCTTGTGCTACTTTTGTAGAGTTTTGAAACCAGGTATAATGGTTTGAATGAGAATGACTGCCCCCTATGCTCGTATATTTGAATGCCTAGTCACCAATTGGTAAACTGTCCAATACATTTTATTTTCTATAATTTTTTTTTCATTCTGATTTCTGTTCATTCATTCTTCGCTTATTTCTCTAGCTAGGGCCTACAATAGAATGTCGTGTAAGTACTGAGAAAAGTACCATTGCCTGATATTAGCAGGAAGACATTTAATTACTTAATTAAGTTTCACTATTTAATGCACTATAACTGTTAACATTATCTTTTGGATCTAGTTTCTTGGTTTAGATTGTGAGTCAGAGTTATGTTCAGGGTTTTTTCTACATATTCTATCTGAGTCATTTGTCAGTAGATGGTAGGTTTTGCTTATTTTCCAACATTTTTTATGTCTTAAGTGTTCTATTGCTGTGAAGAGACACTGACCACAGAAACTCTTATAAAAAAGAAAAAGAAAGAAAAAAAAGAAAACAAAACAATTATTTGGGGCTTTCTTACAGTTCAAAGGATTCGTTTATTATGGTGGGGAGCATAGAGGCATGCAGGGAGACATGGTATCTGAGAGTTCTACATCTAGGTCCCCAAGCAGCACAGAGATACTGTGCCTAGCTTGAGCTTTTGAAACCTCAAAGCCCACCTCCAGTATGACATACTTCCTCCAATAAATCCACACCTGCTCTAACAAGACCACACTTTTTTTCTATATTCTTTGTTTACATTCCAAATGATTTCCCCTTTCTTGGTTCCCCCCTCCCCATAAGTTCCATAAGTCCTCTTCCCTCTGCCCATTCCCCAATCACCCCCCTCTCATTTCTCTGTCCTGGTAATCCCCTACAATGCTACATCAAGCCTTTCCAGGACCAGGGCCCTCTCCTTCCTTCTTCTTGGGAATCATTTGATAATGTTAATTGTGTCTTGAGTATTCAGAGCTTCTGGGCTAATTAATATCCACTTATCAGTGACTGCATTCCATGTGTATTCTTTTGTGATTGGGTTACCTCACTTAGGGTGATATTTTCCAGTTCCAACCATTAGCCCAGAAATTTCATGAATTCATTGTTTTTAATTGCTGAGTAGTATTCCATTGTGTAAATATACCACATTTTCTGTAGCCATTCCTCCATTGAGGGACATCTGGGTTCTTTCCAGCTTCTGGCTATTATAAATAAGGCTGCTGTGAACATAGTGGAACATGTGTCCTTATTGCATGCCAGGGAATCCTCTGGGTGGATATGCCCAGGAGAGGTATAGCAGGGTCCTCCAGAAGTATCATGCCCAGTTTTCTGAGGAACCGCCAGACTGATTTCTAGAGTGGTTGTCCAGCTTGCAATCCCACCAGCAGTGGAAGAGTGTTTTTCTTTCTCCACATCCTCGCCAACACCTGCTGTCTCCTGATTTTTTAATCTTAGCCATTCTGACTGGTGTGAGGTGAAATCTCAGGGTTGTTTTGATTTGCATTTCCCTAATGATTAATGATGTTGCACATTTCTTAAGGTGCTTCTCAGCCATTCGAAATTCGTCAGGTGAAAATTCTTTGTTTATCTCTGTACCCCATTTTTAATAGGGTTATTTGGCTCTCTGGAGTCTACCTTCTTGAGTTCTTTGTATATATTGGATATTAGCCCTCTGTCAGATGTAGGGTTGGTGAAGATCTTTTTCCAATTTGTTGGTTGCTGTTTTGTCCTTTTGACAGTGTCCTTTGCCTTACAGAAACTTTGTAATTTTAATTCACTAGTAAAGACATTTTGAAATATAATTATTTTTGAGGATCTCATATTCTACCCTTCAAACTCTCCACTTCTACAACTCCTATGACCACACCACTCTCTCTCAAATTTATGATTTCTTCTTCTATAATTATTGTTACACGTATATACACATATATCTACATACACATACCCTATTATGGTAGAGTTAACCCACATGGTATTGGATAACCTATCGGGGGCTTTGTTCATGTGAGTACTGATCTTCCTTTATTCAACAGCCATTGATTGCCTGTAGTACTCTATCTAGAGACAAGGCTTAGCAAAATTATCCCCCTTTCACATAGTCATGTCAGCTTGTACTTCTTTATTCTGGTCTTGGTTAAGTAACCATATTGTTGAGATTTCATGGGTGTAGTAGATTCTCTATCAAGTCTATAAGACAATATCTAGTAATAGGTACCCTGGTGTGTATTAAGAATTTTAGTTTCTAAAAACACTGAAATATGGGAATATGTTTTTGTTTTAATCTCAGGTATGGGGATTTGGGGTTGCTTCACAGCATGTGACTATGATTTGCCTAGTGCTCTAGCAAGGGCATGGTTATGCCAGTTCAAGATAGTTTCTGTGAGTGTGTGAAGTTTGGAATTCTGGGGACTTTTCAGAGGATATATAAAATGCTAGAACCTTAATAGAAGGGGCTGGTTGGGCAATTGGTGGTTGGATGCTGTTGGTTGTGGTTTGTATGGTTTGTCAAGTAGTCCTGTGTCAAAAGGCAAAAAGAAGAAATTAGATATCCTGACAGTGAAAATCAAAGTTGCCCCAATGAACTCAACCCCTAGTCAACAGGAAAGTTGCTCCCTTTACCCTCTAACCTTTTTTTCTCTCCTATCTAGTATTAGGGAGTTGATAGGGTAGAAGAAGAGGGGTAGGGAAGGGTAAAAGAAAAAAGAACACACCCAGTAGCCATAACTCTGGCTATACTGGTCCCCTGTTGCTCTTAGAATATTTCTGTCCCTTCTTCAGTGATGCTCTCTGAGCTTTAGGTATAGGTGTTTGTTGTTAAAGTATCTTTTATTCTCCTGCTTTGTCATCTTGGAGGCTTACTGGTAAATAACCTTACCCTCTGTAGTTTTCTGAGCTCTGGCTGGCTGGTTCAGCTAAACTGTTCTGGCTCAAACTCCTCTCTAAACTTTATTGATTGAATCTGGCTTCTCTCATTTTCTCCTGAATTGCTCTGCTTGGCCTCAAACTAACTCTAGCCATCTGCTCTGATCTTCTGGCTCCTTCTAATTCTCTGGTGCATTCTGTCTTCACCTGTGTCTAACTTGTTCTCTTTCTATAATCTGTCTCTGTCTCATAAAATTGCCTTTCTTTCTGTACTGGTCTCTCTTAAGTAGCTATTCTTTTATCTCTGTTCTTGTAAGAGTTCTTGTGAGAGTCCTCCCCCCCCCCCCCAGTAAATAAAACAATCTTAGGGTTCACTGTATGATCAAATATACTGCAACAGGGGTTGCATTTTATATATATACCATTTGGGGATGGGACTCACACAGTTAGTTATTCTTTGCATTTTGACCAGTAGTGGATTTCTACAAAAGCCTCTGACTGATGGAAAAAGTTTCTTTGATGTAGAGTGAGCACTTTCTGTATTTGTGGGTGTAAAGGATAAGTATTTAGAACACAGGAACTATTGATGGGAAGTTTGCTGTCATTTTCTTTTCCTTTTTTTAAGATTTATTTTATTTTATATGTGAGTACACTATCCCTGTCTTCAGACACAGCAGAAAAGAGCATCAGATCTCATTACAGACGGTTGTGAGCCACCATGTGGTTGCTGGGAATTGAACTCAGGACCTCTCTGGAAGAGCAGTCAGTACTCTTAACCTCTGAGCCATCTCTCCAACCTGTTCACAGTCATTTTCATTTCTTAGTGAATAATATGTTTTTTTCCATTAACTGAGTTTTTCATCATTGTTTTTGAAAAACTGAATTTTGATATTGCTTCCTATGATTCTCTTTTTCAATTCGTTTATCAGTAATTTCTATCTGTTTTGTTTTTTTTTTTTTATCTAAATCTATTATTTCCTCATACTATTTCTCATATCTACCCTTTCTTTTTCTTTGCTGGAGCTCTTGCTTGGTATCTATGTATGTATCTATATCTGTGTATGTGTATATAAGATCACTCAGTATTTCACAGTTCTTTTTTAATTTTCTTTCTAATCCTTTCTCCCTCTTGGCTTTATTTTAGGTAATTCTTTGCTATCTCTTTTGTGGAAATTTGGTCATTATTCTTTCCATCCCCATGCTCTAGAAATAAGACTTAAAATACTTTGGCCATATATCTAGACTCTGCTCTAATTAGATCATAACGTAAAATAACACATTTATTTAAATCTTCATTCTGCCTTGTGGATGGTTACTTGTGCTCAGGTACTGTAAGTCTGTCTCATCAAATCTCCTGCAACTGGCACTATCCCAGAATTCTTTCTGCCTCCTGAATGTTACACCTCCTATTTCTACTTAAGCCATAGGCTGTCAGATAATCATAGACAGGTGCCACATGCAGAGAAACACAGATATTCTCTCTACACTCTTCATTCAAAGATATCTTTATTTTTAGAGGGTAAGCCATTCATTTTTTTGTAATGTCATTATTTGCAGTTATTATTTTACGTCTCAAGGTTCCCCTTGTGTCTTTAATATCACCTATTTAAAAATAACACTTTTTATGGTATTCATGTTTTCCTTTATCTTCTAAAACATCAATCCCACAATTTATAATAGGTATTTTATCATTCTTGTCTACTGTGTCTGAACGAAACCTGCTATGTGAGTCTGCTTGTACTATTTGTTTTTTTCCTGGTTATAGATACTATCCTTTATTTTCTTTGTATGTCTTATAAATTTTTTTGGCTGCTAGGTTCTCTCTCTCTCTCTCTCTCTCTCTCTCTCTCTCTCTCTCTCTCTCTGTGTGTGTGTGTGTGTGTGTGTGTTCCTTTAAATACTGCTTAATTGTCTTCTATTTAGGTTAATTAACACGTAGTTTAATACTTTTTTCACTTTTAAAAAATTATTTGTATGTGTGCATGTACATGTACATGCTTGTGAAGGTGTGTACTCATGCCAAGGCAACTGTAAGGAGGTCAGAAGACAGCTTTCAGGAGTCAGTTCTCTTCTTCCACCATGGCTTCCAGGGATTATACTTATCATGTTTTCTTGGCAAGAACTTTAACTTGTTGAACTACTTGCCAGTTTAGTCCTTTTGAGGTTTGATTAAAAGAAGTGATACAGTAGGTTATGAGAGGTTTTTATTCTGTTACTAGTTTCTTTCTAGTACTAGGGTTTGACTCTTCTCAGGGCAAGTGCACTATGTATTACAAGGTATCTGCTCTGGCTGAGTATGCCAAGTATTCTCCATCACTTGTGAGATGTGGGAGATATTTAGTGTGCTGCTTTCCTTCTAGTCGTTGCCTACTCTCTGCACATTTTGTCTGATCTATTGATCAGGTCTGTGCCTAGCCACTCACTTTTGGGAATTCTTCTGCAGTTTCTTTGGAACTCTTTGTGCAATTCCTTTCTATATTGTTGTTCCCATTCCAGTCACTATGGTGCCTAAACTTTAGTCTCTACAACTCAGTGAGATTTCCAGACTGTTCATTTGGCCATCTTAAAATTAAACTGTCTTCTCCTCCTCCTGGGTGAATTAGCTTCTTCTTGTTCCAGGGTTTTCAGTTGTTCCTTTAATCTTCTAGTGTACGCTCTCTCGAATTTCTTTTTGAAGGCACTCAAAGCTATGAGTTTTCCTCTTAGCACTGCTTTCAATGTGTCCCATAGATTTGTGTATGTTGTGCCTTCATTTTCATTAAATTCTAAGAAATCTTTGATTTCTTTCTTTATTTCTTCCTTGACCAAGGTATCATTGAATAGAGTATTATTCAGTTTCCATGTGTATGTGGGCTTTCTGTTGTTTTTACTGTTACTAAAGACCACTTTTACTCCATAGTGATCTGATAGGAGGCATGGGATTATTTCAATCTTCTTATATTTGTTGAGGTCTGTCTTGTGACCAACTATATGATCTATTTTGGAGAAGGTACCATGAGGTGCTGAGAAAAAGGTATATTCTTTTGCTTTGGGATAAAAAGTTCTATATATATCTGTTAACTCCAATTGGTTCAAAGCTTCAATTAGTTTCATTGTCTCCCTGTTTAGTTTCTGTTTTCCTGATCGGTCCATTGGTGAAAGTGGAGTGTTGAAGTCACCCACAATTATTATGTTAGGTGCAATGTGTACTTTGAGCTTTAGTAAAGTTTTTTTTATGAATGAGGGCGCCCTTGTATTTGGGGCATAGATGTTCAGGATTGAGAATTCTTCTTGTTGGATTTTTCCTTTGACCAGCAAGTAGTGACCTTCCATGTCTCTTTTGATGACTTTAGGTTGAAAGTCAATTTTATCTGAAATTAGAATGGCAACTCTCCGGCTTGTTTCCTGGGACCATTTGCTTGTCTTCCAGCCTTTTACTCTAAGGTAGTTTTTGTCTTTGACATTGAGGTGTGTTCCCTGTAAGCAGCAAAATGTAGGGTCCTGTTTATGTAACCAGTCTGTTAGTCTATGTCTTTTTATTGGGGAATTGAGTCCATTGATGTTAAGAGATATCAGTGAGTAGTGGTTATTGCTTCCTAACATTTTTTTATTTTAATTTTATATGTGTGTGGTTATCCTCTTTGGGTTTGATGAAAGAAGCTTAATATCCTGCTCTTGCCAGGGTATAGTTTCCATCATTGTACTGGTGCTTTCCTCCTATTAACCTTTGTAGGGCTGGGTTTGTAGAAAGATATTGTGTAAATTTGGTTTTGTCGTGGAATATCTTGGTTTCTCCATCTATAGTAATTGAGAGTTTCGCTGGGTATAGTAGTCTTGGCTGGCATTTGTGTTCTCTTAGAGTCTGTATGAGCTCCGCCCAGGATCTTCCAGCTTTCATGGTCTCTGGTGTGGGGTATGGAGCTAAACAAAGAATTTTCACATGAAGAACTTCGGAGAGCTGAGAAACACCTTAAGAAATGTTCAACATCATTAATCATTAGGGAAATGCAAATCAAAACAACCCTGAGATTTCACCTCACACCAGTCAGAATGGCTAAGGTCAAAAAATCAGGAGACAGCAGGTGTTGGCGAGGATGTGGAGAAAGAGGAACACTCCTCCACTGCTGGTGGGATTGGAAGATGGTGCAACCACTTTGGAAATCAGTCTGGCGGTTCCTCAGAAAACTGGGCATGTCACTTCCTGAGGACCCTGTTATACCACTACTGGGCATATATCCAGAGGATTCTTCAGCATGCAATAAGGACACATGCTCCACTATGTTCATAGCAGCCCTATTTGTAGTAGCCAGAAGCTGGAAAGAACCTAGATGTCCTTCAACGGAGGAATGGATAAAAAAAATGTGGTATATTTATACAATGGAGTACTATTCAGCCATTAGAAACAATGAATTCATGAAATTCTTAGACAAATGGATGGAGCTGGAGAACATCATACTAAGTGAGGTAACCCAGTCTCAAAAGATCAATCATGGTATGCACTCACTGATAAGTGGATATTAGCCTAGAAACTTTTAATACCCAGGACATAATCCACAAATTAAATGATGTCCAAAAAGAATGGAGGAGTGGGCCCTGGTTCTGGAAAGACTCAGTGCAAGAGTATAGGGGAATTCCAGAACAGGGAAGGGGGAAGGGGTAGATGGAAGAATAGAGGGACGGAAGAGGGCTTATGGGATTTGCGGGGAGTGGGGACCCAGAAAAGGGGAAATCATTTGCAATGTAAATAAAAATAAATAAAAAAAATTAAACTGTTTAAAATAATTGTGGTTTTGTTTTCAGAATTGGAAGTTTCATAAAACATTTTATGAAAATTCATTCTAAGTGTATTAAAATTAATAAAGTAACTTTCTTGGTACTTAGGTGCTTTGGAAGTAAGTGCTTCTTTTTGGTTTTTTGATTAAGCAATGAAAAGTTTTAATTTGCATTTGTTAGATTTGGTAACATTTATTTGTTTATCAAGATGTTATTAATGAGAGCTTACTGTCGTTGAAAGTCAAATTACCTTTCAATAACTTACACATTCTTTCATAGGGCTCAAAATCTCCTTCACCGAGACCAAACATGCCTATTCGTTACTTCATAATGAAGAGTAGCAATCTGAGAAACCTTGAAATTTCTCAACAGAAGGGTATCTGGTCTACAACCCCTAGTAATGAGCGGAAGCTAAATCGAGCGTTTTGGGAGAGCAGCATGGTCTACTTGGTATTTTCTGTTCAAGGATCTGGACATTTCCAGGTGAGCCATCCTGAATCAATACAATGGGCTTTGTTTTGCCTGTAGATTACACTCTCACCATCAGAGAAAAACCAAAACAAAAGCCTAACTTTCCATTGTATTTGGCTCCATTAAATTGTCTGTAGTGGGACTGGTAGTGAGATCTATTTCACATTTCTGCAAGAGGATGATAGAACCTCTTTACCTTGACTCACTAGGATGCTTCCAGATTAGTAGTCCTTCTTACAGAAACTTTGCATCTGTTAGTGGATTAAATGCAAGAAGCTTTGCCTTTGTAAAATGTTTATGTGGACTAGAAATGCTATTGACAACAAAAAGACCATGATTCTTTTTAGAAAAAAAATTGAAATTATGTTATGTTGTATGGGTGTTTGCCTGAGCGTGAGTCTGTGCACCACATGTATGCATTATCTGTGGAGATCAGAAGAGGAGGGAGTCAGATCCCCTGGAATTGGAGTTACAGGTGGTTATGAGCCACCACGTGGGTGCTGGGAATAGGTTCTCAGGTTCTCCGAAAAAGCAGCTAGTGCTCTTCACCATTCATTGAGCCATTGCTATCATTGAGTCCGTTTCTTAATATTAATTTGAATTTATGTATATCTCAACTTGAAAACTATTAAATTGTTTCATATTTACCATATTTATAAATGAAAATTACAGGTTTGCTTATTGGATTTTTATTTAATAAATGCTGACTTATAACTGTTGATACATTACAAAAAAAACCTGTTAATATTTGAAATTACATTAGGCTAGAATTGGTTTTTCTTCCAAAATTTGATAAAGCAGCTCTTAAGGTTCTTGATAAATTTGCAATATTTTAATATTATATCTTTTCTCTAGAATTCTTTAAAAATTATGATTAACCCTATCAGATAAATATAGATAATTTAATGTCATTTTTGCTTCCTTCCTCTTCCCTCATTTTTAAACAGGGATTTTCTAGGATGTCTTCTGAGATAGGAAGGGAGAAGAGCCAAGACTGGGGATCAGCTGGACTAGGCGGAGTATTTAAAGTGGAGTGGATACGCAAAGAAAGCCTTCCCTTTCAGTTTGCACACCATTTACTCAATCCTTGGAATGACAATAAGAAAGTACAGATAAGCAGAGATGGGCAGGTATATACAGGCATCTTACTTTTTTTTTCCATTTGATTTTGGTTTTGCTGTTACTACTCAAAGGGGAAATGTGTAAATATAAGTTGTAAATGCCATTATGCACATGAGCAATGTGGTTTTGGTTTATAAAAAACATAAAAGTGTGCTTCCAAATATCTTATATATTTTTTCATCGTTTTGGTAAATTTTGTTTCTTGTATGATATCTTTAATAAGTCACTTCATGGGGTTTTTGTTGTCTAATGACATGTGACTGAAGAGATTACGATCCTGTAGTCTTTTGACTGAAGTCTCAAACTGACAGCACTGTCAGCTTCCTTTTTGTTTAAACACATTTTATAAATATTTTAATATTTTAGTGGCTTGCTTTATTTCAGGCTTCTTTGCCCTTTTGATGTTGCCTTTGTACATTTAAACTAGTTGCATGATGAGAATTCACAAATAGTACCAAAATGCTGTGCTGGCTGCATTGTGGAATCTGTTCTTATTAACATTACTGTGAGCTCTTGGTCCCAGTTTACATATAAGGATATTCCACGGTTAGCTGTACCAAACATACATTCAAATAATTTATTTGAAGCATTGTGGCTTACTTCAAACTCTGCTGGGGAAAGAATTGAGCTCTTTCTATGTACTCTTTAGAGGTATGACACATACCACAGGAGAACAAAAAGTATAGCTTCTTTTTATTCATGTTCTGATAATTTATTAATTTTGAATTAAAGTCAAATAATTTCTGAAGTAAGAATAGGTAGTCACTTAAGATACTTTATTTTGGGGAGAAAGCCTCAAAACATCTTAGTATTATAGGTTTCAAATCTTTAGAAGTTCAAATTGAGTGTTCTTCACTTCAAATAAAATTTATTGTTTCCATCTTGACAGAATTCAGAGATTGCATGGACCTTTTTCAGTTCATTGCAAAATGTGTAAGATTTTCACATTAAGTAGAACTCTACATTTAAATGTTGACTCTATAAAAGCAGAGAATTGGAAATAGTATTTACCATTTAATATTAGCAGATCTGACTTTGTAAAGATGAAATTTAAAGTGATTTTTTTGCCTTTTTGTCTACATATATTTTTACTGATAAAAAAAAATCAGCCCAGATATTGTTTTAATGTTTATGTTCTCTTTTTACTTATCTAGGAGCTAGAACCTCAGGTTGGAGAACAGTTGCTCCAGTTATGGGAACGTCTTCCATTGGGAGAAAAAACTACATCTGATTGACATTCAGGTTAAATAATATTTGGTTTGAGCACTACTCCCAGAATTTGTAATCTTCAGGATGACTTTCAGATTATTTACCTTTTTTTTTTTTTAACTTTTTCAGAACTCCTGACTGTGGAAGAGCATTATGCCTATTGTAGCTACAGAAGGCACTGATTTTCTGAAAACCTTGATGAAGTGTTGTATACCATGAGTGGGTTTGTAGCATAACGTATTCCTTCAGAATCATCATCTTCATATAGAGGAAAAGATCATTTAAAATTTTCTAGTGTTTTTTAGGAAATTATTTTATAATGTTTGTTAATTATCTGTTTCAGATGAACAAAATAGCAATTTTGGTATTTGATACAACAGCACTTAATTTGAATGTAAACATTTCTTTAAAATATTTAGTTAATGACTGTTGATGCCAAATTCTTTTCCTTTTGCTTTTTCCAGACAGGGTTTCTTTTTTTTTTTTTTTTTTTTGTGTAGCTTCAACTGTCCAGGAACTAGCTCTGTAAGATCAGGCTGACCTCAAACTCAGTATCTGCCTGCTTCTGCCTCCTCAGTGCTGGAATTAAAGGCTTTCACCACCACTGCCTGATATGACAAACTCTTATTGTTGACTTTTTGGTTGTGAGCCTATCCTTTAATGGCTGCACCATCTCTCCAGCCCTGTTGTTGACTTTTTCATTCAGGAAAGCCATAAATATATCAGTACATCTAAGAACCATTCTGAAAGAGTCAGCTCTTAGGTTTATCATTTAAAAAAAAACAGCTAACACACTAAAATTTTTGATTATCTCTTACAGAACTAGGATACATAAGGGCTATTCATTGTTATTCTTAACCTGAGATATAGTAAAGAAAACAGAAGGAGTGCTATTTTTCTCTGATTACAGAATGAGATAAAATCTCAAGAAAGGTAATTTCTCTCTACTTTTGATGAGATCAGTGCATAATTTCATTCCTAGTCCTGTCTCTTTTAACTTTATGTACAATATACCCATTCTTTTTTTTCTTCCCATGAAGAAACCTTCACATAACTATAACTATTATGACCTCTTTGTTCTGCTACAGAACCCACTTTAAAATAACTAAAATTTATGGAAATTCATACAAGTCTTAAAAAATGCTCAGCAATTATTAATATCTTGGTTGCTGTATATGTTTGAAACTAAAGCTCATACAACCCATAATTCTTCATGTCTTTTTCCATTTGCTTTTTGATTTTTTTCTCTCACCTATTTAATGTAAATGGGGCATTTATTTTTCTAAGCCTGTGATAATGCTAAGTCTCATGTCTCTTTACCATCACAGAGTTACTTTCTTTGGTGTTTTTAACACCATTGGTTACAGATTTTCTTTGAGACTCTTTGAAGATAAAGTAGAAGTGCAGGACAAAACATCATATATATCTTCGCTACTGAGCTCTAAATAGAGCAGGCTTGATAGTACTTTTTCATAGCATTTGAAATGAATTTAATTTAAAGATAAAAAGAAAACAAATGTGTGGTTTAGTATTTGAGTGCAAAGATGTGAAAAATCATGGATTGGCATGAAGTCTTGAGACTCTTCTACTATCTCTGATGCATTGCTTGAAGATACCAGCAATAACTTTTGCCTGTATTAGAAATTGTGATATGTATATATACATATATACACACATATATATGATATATTAATGCATATATGTGTACACACACTCACCCACTCATTTATACACTTTGACATATACCTGTAAAGCTGAGCCAAAGTGAATTATGCTTCATTGTATGTGTATTACATTTCTTTTGAAACTTACAATTTTCCTGATAATGTATACTTTTTAAAGGTATATATGTAGAGGTTTTCAGCATTCTAAATTTGGAAAAACTTTTAAAGAAATAAAACTTGTTTAAATGTTCCTTGTTTTGTAATATCTAGCCTTGTAAATAAATGATGGGTTTGTTGGTAGCGTGGATATAATTCGAATGTAATAAAAATACTGTCGTTTGAAGAAATGAATTTTAAATATACTTATCAAATGAAATACAATGAGGTTTTTCAGATCTTGTGTACCATATCCTTTCACCCTACCATGTAGCAACACTTTAAATTTCTTATAACCACAGTCAATATGTGTTTTTTATTTGAAAATTGCATTAGACACTTTTCTGATATAAGACTAAAGTAGCCATAACTAATAATATTTTCTAAGATATCAATGAATTTCAGTTACTTTGAAGAATATCCATACACATGTCAATAACCCTCTTTCAATGTTAAAAACGTCAAGAAGTATTTAGTATAAAACCTTTAAAATACTTCAGCATAAAATTGGTTGACAGTTAACTATTTGAAAGTAGAGGCTTAAACCATATTGAAACTTTCTTTGAATATTGCCAAGAGTACCTTGTCTTCAGATGCTAGCAGTTTTTCACCTAGCAAACATGAAGTACTGGCTGTTTGCCAGGTACCACTTTCCCATATCTTTGAATAATATAGTACCTGAGAAACCTGATATCCATAAGTCCTTTCATTTTTGAGAGACTTTTAAAAGTTGGTATTATTAATTCACTGGGCGCAGTTAGTGACCCTTTATTGATTTTTTTAACTATATTTTATAATAGCATATTAAGATACATCAGTTAGTGTTCTTGCTTCTTAAGACAAGCTTATATGCTTGAACATGGCAGTTTTGTTGTGTGTAGCATAACAATTGAGTCAATGTAGACTAAATGCTAAAGCATATGAGGAGGATGGTTACTGAAAACTTTATTGTTAAGCTTTTTCTTTTTAAATTTTTACTTACATGTATCTATGTCATATGAATGAAGGTATCTGTAGAGTCCAGAGGAAGGTATTAAATTCCTTGGAGTTGGAGTTACAAGCAGTAGTGAGGTACCCAAATGAGGATGTGGGAACCAGATGATGGGCCTCAGAAAGATCAGGAAGTGGTTTTGGCCTTAGCATTTCTATAGTCCCTATATTTTGAGTTCTTTTAAGAACTTCTTACAGACTTTGTAAAATAATTGGGGATGATAGCTAAAACTGTAGCAATAAGTTGGGAAAGAGCTAAGTATTTTTTCAGAGTTTATACCTTATAGTAACTACCAGTAGTTCTATAGTAGGGCTCAAGAACTTGCAAGTTTAATAGATGCCTTGGACATTGTTGATTTAAATAAACTATTTTGCTGAAGCAGTCCACTACAACCAAAGATACTATTTTGGATGTATGCTTTGAAGTTTGTATGACATCAGCCTGAAATATTCATATTAATTAATCTTGCATGGTAGAGCATTACAGATGTGATTAGAATACTAAAACATATAATTTAATGAAGTACTGACTTTGATATGAAAAATTTCTTGGTACATCAGAATTGGATTTTAATTATAATGCTAATACAAAGTGTGAAAGATGCAAATTGTTTAAAGTTTCTCACCTCAAACTTTTACCTGTACAAAATAGAAATATTTTCGACATCTCTCACAGGATCATTGAAAGGATCAATGACAGATTTATAAAGCTATAAATACACCAGCCCTCCTCCAGCCCCTAGCGATTCTGCCTTTTGGTATAGACCCTGGGTCGCCCTGTTCTTTGACATTTCTTTTTTCAGTCTTGTCTTCTAGCCTGTCTTCATTACTTTCTGATACTCACTGCCCCACAGAAACAGTCTCTTCCAGGAACCCACAGCCATAACACTTGGCTAGGACCCATAGAGAGCAACAGCAACCAAAGAATGGAACACCAACTTAACAAAGCAAGATGAAATATCTATGCCAAGAAATACTTCATATGTCATAACTTCAGGTACCTAGAGAATAGTGCAAAAGCATTAACAACCAAGACAGCATGCTACATCCAGAAGCTAGCAATAGATCCTGAGAAAAGCAATTTAGTTTCTAAAGCAGAAGACTCCAAAATAGTAATAAAGAATATGTTCAAGAACCTTAAAAGTTTATGAGCAAATGCCTTAATAAAAGACTATCAAAACAGTTGAGTGAAGTAATGATAACAATTCAAGCCATGGAAGGAGAATTTAACAAAGTAAAGAAAACTCAAACTGAAATAAAACTGGAAACGAAAAATTTAGATGCCAAACAAAAACCTCAGCTAACCAATTAAAGGACTTGAAAAGGAGAATTTCAGGTCTTGATGATAGGTGGAAGAAATGGAAAGCTCATTCAAAGAAAATGCTACCTCAAAAAGCAAAACAAAACAAAAAAACTCTCTAAGCACAAAACATCCAGGAAATCTGAAATAACCCAAAAAGAACAAACCTATGAATAATAGAATAATTGAAGGTCAAAGACACAGATATTTTTTTAAAAAAATTAGATAAAAACATTCCCAATCTAAAAGGGTACCCATGAAGATAAAAGAAGCATACAGAACACCAATGCTGTAGGATATATAATCAAAGCACTAAATGTACAGAACAGTATGAAAAACTCCAAGTGAAAAAGACTGTCAGAAGACTTAGAATAACAACTAACTTCTTAATGGAGACTAAAAGCCTGAAGGTCCTGGATGGATATTCTACAAGCTCTGAGAGACCCCACATGTGAGTCCAGACTTTTATGACAGCAACACTATCATAATTGAAAAAAGATAAACCTCACAAAACACAAAATTTAAGTATTTTCTATCCAATCATCTACAGAAGGCATTAGGATGAAAACTTGAATCTGAAGAGGTTAACTACACCCAAGGGGACATAAGGAATAAATAAAACCAGAACAGTAAATCAAGGGGGGTTGGTCACATCATACCACAAAAAAATTGCAGGAATCCTCAAAGACATCACATGAAGTTTTATGAAAGGATATATTATAAAAAGAACCCCCAAAATAAATGTGTATAGCTATTTTCATATTCAGTAAAATAGTTTTCAATACTCATCTGGCTAGGGACATTGTGTACTCATTACAGAAAAGATCCACCAAGACAATATTATCATTCTAAACATGCACCAAACACAAAGACACTCCAGTTCATAAAAGAAACACTACTACAGCTAAAGTCACATACTGGCCATCATCCAGTGTTGGTAGATGACTTCAGTTACCCCTATCTCACAAATAGGTCACTCACACAAAAACTCACCAGTTAAATATGCAACAAACAGACCTATCAGACATCTACACAACATTGCTTCTAAATATTAAAGTATATCCTCAGCAGCTCATTGACAACATATTGCACATAAGGCAAGTCTCAACAGACACAAGAGAATTGTAATAACACCCTGCATCCTTTATAACCACCATGGATTAAGACTGGATACCAACAACAGATAAAGCAGGAAGTATATAAACTCATTACTGAATGAAATTTTCATTAAGACAGATAGAAAGTTAAAAGCATGTTAAAATTGAATACAAAAAAAGATTTAACAGACCAAAATTTATGAGACATAATGAAGATAGCTAATAGATACAAGTTTATTAGCACTAAGTGCCAACAAAAAGCTAGAGCTTATATTAGTAACTGACAGACATGCCTGAAAGCTCTAGAAAAACAAGAAATAATACTAAAAAAGAATACATGAGACAAAATAAATTCAAGGTTGAAATCAGTGAAACAATAACAAAGGAATCTCTCTGCCCAGCCAGATCTCTCACTTTTTTCTCCATGGTCCTTCCCAATTTACCCAATCTATCAAACCTACCACATCTGGATTTTGGCTTTGTTCAGCTGCTCCTATCTGTGCTGCATCAAAAGTCTAGGTTTTTGCCAATACCTTCTCTATCTGTCACAACTCCCAGGTGCCTCTTACACCACATCCAACCTCTCCAGTCAGATTTTCATCTTTTTCTGGGGTTTAGACTTATGAATTTCTCTAGTGTCAACCTATCAAATCTGGCTCTGGCATCACGTTCAATGCTCTTTGGCCAAGTCTTGCCACTCCTGCCTGTGCTGTATCCAACCTCTCCACCCTGTAACCTTTATCCCCAGAATCTAGGCTTAGACTAGGAAATACATCCTGTATACCAGCCTGGTTCCCTCTCTCCATCTGACTTTATTTCACCCAAGTCATTTCCAACCCACCTACACGTCCTCTCCTTGCCCTACCCATATAATTCATATCAACCTTAGAACAAAAGCCCACAAATCCAAATTTCATTGCAAACTACAAATAACAGGAAAACCAAAGCTGATATCTTCTCTAAATCCTACCAGTCCTGTCAAAATATTTGCCAATGAGAACTAACTAGTTGAACCCTAGGACACAAAAAGATCAACCATAAATTTCAACAAAGGATTTAAAGAAGTTGAAGAAAACAGAAACAGCTCACAGAATTTAAAGAAGACACAGCTCACTAAAATTAAAGAGAAAGAATGTAAGGAAAACAATTGCCTGAGAACAGACTTCAATAAGCAGATAACACTAAAGAGGAATCAAGCTGAAATGAAGGTGGAATTGAAAAAACAAAATCCAGTAACAACCACAAAATCTCAAGAGCCATACAAACAGAATGAACCAAGCAGAATTCTATTAAGGCTTAAAAATAGAGAGGCTTTTGATCCACACCTCTACCTGCAAGAGCAGATCCACATCCCACTCTTCACCCCACAACTCTTCCTGCCTCCCAGGAGACCTGTTTCCTTCTAGGACACCCAGGTCAGACACTGACACCCCAATCCCTTACCTTCTGGGACCCCAGCCAGCCCTTCAGCTGTGAGCTCTGCCCCATCCTTTCAGAGATCCATTGTCCTTCCAGTCTACACCTCTACCTGTAAATGTGGATCTGTACCCCACTCCCTAAACTACAGCTCTTCCCATCAAGGACACCCAAGACAACTAGCTCCACCTTCTGGTCCACATCTCTACCTGCAATTGAGGATTTGCACTCCACACCCCAGCCCACAGTTCTACCTGTGTTTTGGGAGGACTGCTGCTATCAGGGAAAACCAGTCCCAGAAGCTTGCTACTCCCAAGGACAACTGGGCCAGGCAACACCAAAGACAGATAGCTGAAGGCATGCACAAGAAAACAACAAACAAAAGCCAGTGAAATATGGCACCATAAGAACCCAGGTCTCCTACTATAGCAAGTTCAGATATCCTAATACACCTGAAGAGCAAGACCTTAAATCTCATCTTATGAAGATGATAGTGGTCTTTAAAGAGGAAATAAATAAATCCTTTAAAGAAAACACAAACATTTCAAAGTCCATAACGAAGAAATAAGTCCCTTAAAGAAATATAGAAAAATACAACCGAACAGGTGAAGGAAACGAATAAAACTGTACAAGTCATAAAAATAGAAATAGAAGCAATAAAGAAAACAAATGAAGGCAACATCAGAGATGGAAAGAGAATAGGAACTACAGATACAAGCATCATCAATAGAAAAAAATAAATGGGAAAGAAAGCATCTCGAGCATAAAAGATACCATAGAAGATAAGGATTTATCAGTTAAAGGAAATACCAAGTGTAAAAAGTTCCTAACTGAAAACATCCAGGAAATTTGGACACAATGAAAAGACCAAACCTAAGAATATTAGGAATAGAAGACAATGGTGA
Organism: Apodemus sylvaticus; assembly: GCF_947179515.1. Classification (NCBI taxonomy): domain Eukaryota; kingdom Metazoa; phylum Chordata; class Mammalia; order Rodentia; family Muridae; genus Apodemus; species Apodemus sylvaticus. The sequence goes on along the minus strand of NC_067484.1, from coordinate 53,285,680 downwards.
TTCCCAGCCCAAAGAGCCAGAATCTTCAACAAAATCATAAAGGAAAACTTCCCTATCTTAAAGAAAGAGATTGTTATAAAGGTACATAAAATTTACAGAACACAAAAAAAGATTGGACCACAAAAGAAAATTTTCCCAACACATAGTAATCAAAATACTAAATATACAGAACAAAGAAAGGATATTAAAGAAAAAAGGGTCATAAAACATACAAAGGCAGACCATCAGAATTACACCTGACTTCTCAACAGAGACCATAAAATCCAGATCCATTGAGACAACAGATGTCAGCTCAGATTATTATATAGCAAAACTTTCTATCACCATAGATGAAGACATCGACATATTTCATGACAAAACCAAATTTAAACAATATCTTTCTACTAATACAGCCCCACTGAGGTACTAGAAGGAAAATGTCAACACAAGGAGAGTAGCTATACAAGAAATTAATCATCTCACAGCAAAACTAAAAGAAGAGAATCACAGTACTAATACCAAGCATCAAAATAACAAGAACTAATAATCATTGGTCAATTCTTTCAACATCAGTGGATTCAATTCACCAATAAAAAGACACAAGCTAACAGACTGGATATGTAAACAGCATCCATCATTTTGTTGCATACAAGAAACACATCTCAGCAACCAATATGAACATTATCTCAGAGTAAAAGATTCAAAAAATGTTTCCAAAGCAAACAAATCCAAGAAACAAGCTGGAGTAGTCTTTGTAATATCTAATAAAATAGACTTTCAACCAAAGGTAATCAAAAGAGACGGGGAAAGACACTTCATGTTCATCAAAGGAAAACCCACCAAGATGACATATCAATTCTGAACATCTATGTCCCAAGTGCAAGGGCACACACACTTTAAAAAATTTACTAAAGCTCAAATCACACATCAAACACTTTGCAATAATTGTGGGAGAATTCAATACCCCACTCTGACAAGTGGAGAGGTCATTGAAACAGAAACTAAACAGAGACACAGTGAAACTAACAAGTTATGAACCAAATGGATTTAACATATCTACAGAACTTTTCACCCCAAAACAGAATAATATACCTTCTTCTCAGCATCTCATGGAACCTTCTCTAAAAATGACCACCACATAATTGGATGCAAAGCAAGCCTCAACCCAAAGAAGATTGACATAATCCCTTGCACTTTATCAGACCCATGGACTAAGGCTGAACTTCAACAACAACAAAAATGACAGAAAGTCTGCATACTCATGGAAACTGAACATCTCCCAATGATGACTTGATCAGGATAGAAATAAAGAAGTTAAAAACTTTCTAGAATTCAATGAAATGAAGGCACAGCATACCTACACTTATGGGACACAAAGCAATACTAAGGAAAGCTCATAGCAATAAGTGCCTTTCATAAAGAAATTGGAGAGTTCTCATACTAGCAACTTAAAAGTACACCCAAAAGCACTAGAACAAAAATAAGCAAACCAAAAAGAGTAGACCACAGGAAACAGGCAAATTCAGGGCTGAACCAATCAATTAGAAACAAAGAACAATAAAAATAATCAACAAAACCAAGAGCTAATTCTTTGAGAAAATCAACAAGCTAAACAAAGCTGTAGCCAAACTAACTCAAAGGCATAGAGAGAGTATGCACATTAACAAAATCAGAAATGAAAAGTGAGACATAACAAAAACTGAGGAAATCCAAAGAATCACTAGGTCTTATTTCAAAAGTTTATATTCCATTAAACTGGAAAATATAAATGAAATGGATGATCTGGAACAATGTTTTTTTTTTTTTATTCGATATAATTTATTTACATTTCAAATGATTTCCCCTTTTCTAGCCCCTCCCCACTCCCCGAAAGTCCCATAAGCCCCCTTCTCTTCCCCTGTCCTCCCTCCCACCCCTTCCCAGTTCCCCGTTCTGGTTTTGCCAAATACTGTTTCACTGAGTCTTTCCAGAACCAGGGACCACTCCTGCTTTCTTCTTGTATCTCATTTGATGTGTGGATTATGTTTTGGGTATTCCAGTTTTCTAGGTTAATAACCACTTATTAGTGAGTGCATACCATGATTCACCTTTTGAGTCTGGGTTACCTCACTTAGTATGATGTTCTCTAGCTCCATCCATTTGCCTAAGAATTTCATGAATTCATTGTTTCTAATGGCTGAATAGTACTCCATTGTGTAGATATACCACATTTTTTGTATCCACTCTTCTGTTGAGGGATACCTGGGTTCTTTCCAGCATCTGGCAATTATAAATAGGGCTGCTATGAACATAGTAGAGCATGTATCCTTATTACATGGTGGGGAATCCTCTGGGTATATGCCCAGGAGTGGTATAGCAGGATCTTCTGGAAGTGAGGTGCCCAGTTTTCGGAGGAACCGCCAGACTGCTTTCCAGAGTGGTTGTATCAATTTGCAACCCCACCAGCAGTGGAGGAGTGTTCCTCTTTCTCCGCACCCTCTCCAACACCTGCTGTCTCCTGAATTTTTAATCTTAGCCATTCTGACTGGTGTAAGATGAAATCTTAGGGTTGTTTTGATTTGCATTTCCCTAATGACTAATGAAGTTGAGCATTTTTTAAGATGCTTCTCCGCCATCCGAAGTTCTTCAGGTGAGAATTCTTTGTTTAACTCTGTACCCCATTTTTTAATAGGGTTGTTCGGTTTTCTGGAGTCTAACTTCTTGAGTTCTTTATATATATTGGATATTAGCCCTCTATCTGATGTAGGATTGGTGAAGATCTTTTCCCAATTTGTTGGTTGCCGATCTGTCCTCTTGATGGTGTCCTTTGCCTTACAGAAACTCTGTAACCTTATGAGGTCCCATTTGTCAATTCTTGCTCTTAGAGCATACGCTATTGGTGTTCTGTTCAGAAACTTTCTCCCTGTACCGATGTCCTCAAGGGTCTTCCCCAGTTTCTTTTCTATAAGCTTCAGAGTGTCTGGCTTTATGTGGAGGTCCTTGATCCATTTGGATTTGAGCTTAGTACAAGGAGACAAAGATGGATCAATTCGCATTCTTCTGCATGCTGACCTCCAGTTGAACCAGCACCATTTGTTGAAAAGGCTATCTTTTTTCCATTGGATGTTTTCAGCCTCTTTGTCGAGGATCAAGTGGCCATAGGTGTGTGGGTTCATTTCTGGATCTTCAGTCCTGTTCCATTGATCCTCCTGCCTGTCACTGTACCAATACCATGCAGTTTTTAACACTATTGCTCTGTAGTATTGCTTGAGGTCAGGGATACTGATTCCCCCAGATTTTCTTTTGTTGCTGAGAATAGTTTTAGCTATCCTGGGTTTTTTGTTGTTCCAGATGAATTTGATAATTGCTCTTTCTAACTCTGTGAAGAATTGAGTTGGGATTTTGATGGGTATTGCATTGAATCTGTATAGTGCTTTAGGCAAAATGGCCATTTTAACTATATTGATTCTACCGATCCATGAACATGGGAGGTTTTCCCATTTTTTGAGGTCTTCTTCCATTTCCTTCTTCAGAGTCTTGAAGTTCTTGTCATACAGATCTTTCGCATGTTTGGTAAGAGTCACCCCAAGATACTTTATACTGTTTGTGGCTATTGTGAAGGGGGTCATTTCCCTAATTTCTTTCTCAGCCTGCTTATCCTTTGAGTATAGGAAGGCCACTGATTTGCTTGAGTTGATTTTATAACCTGCCACTTTGCTGAAGTTGTTTATCAGCTGTAGGAGCTCTCTAGTGGAGTTCTTTGGGTCACTTAGGTAGACTATCATGTCGTCTGCAAATAATGATAGTTTGACTTCCTCCTTTCCAATTTGTATCCCTTTGACCTCCTTATGTTGTCGAATTGCCCGAGCTAGTACCTCAAGTACAATATTGAAAAGATAAGGAGAAAGGGGGCAGCCTTGTCTGGTCCCTGATTTCAGTGGGATTGCTTCAAGTTTCTCTCCATTTAGTTTGATGCTGGCTACCGGTTTGCTGTATATTGCTTTTACTATGTTTAGGTATGGGCCTTGAATTCCTGTTTTCTCCAAGACTTTAAGCATGAAAGGATGCTGAATTTTGTCAAATGCTTTTTCAGCATCCAATGAAATGACCATGTGGTTTTGTTCTTTGAGTTTGTTTATGTAGTGGATTGTATTGATGGATTTCCGTATATTGAACCAACCCTGCATTCCCGGGATAAAGCCTACTTGATCATGGTGGATGATCGTTTTGATGTGTTCTTGGATTCGGTTGGCAAGAATTTTATTGAGTATTTTTGCATCAATGTTCATAAGGGAAATTGGTCTGAAGTTCTCTTTCTTCGTTGGATCTTTGTGTGGCTTTGGTATCAGCGTAATTGTGGCTTCGTAGAAGGAATTGGGTAGTGTTCCTTCTGTTTCTATTTTGTGGAATAGTTTGAAGAGTATTGGTGTTAACTCTTCTTTGAAGGTCTGGTAGAATTCTGCACTGAAACCATCTGGTCCTGTGCTTTTTTTGGTTGGAAGACTTTCTATGACTCCTTCTATTTCTTTAGGCTTTATGGGACTGTTCAGATGGTCTAGTTGGTCCTGATTTAATTTTGGTATTTGGTATCTGTCAAGGAAATTGTCCATTTCCTCCAGATTCTCCAGTTGTGTTGAGTACAGGCTCTTGTAGTAGGATCTGATGATTTTTTGGATTTCCTCAGTTTCCGTTGTTATGTCTCCCTTTTCATTTCTAAGTTTGTTAATTTGGATACTTTCTCTGTGCCCTTTGGTCAGTCTGGCTAAGGGTTTATCTATCTTGTTGATTTTCTCAAAGAACCAGCTCCTGGTTTTGTTGATTTTTTGTATGGTTCTCTTTGTTTCTACTTGATTGATTTCGGCCCTGAGTTTGATGATTTCCTGCCTTCTACTCCTCCTGGGTGAAATAGCTTCTTTTTGTTCCAGGGCTTTCAGGTGTGTCATTAAGTTGGTAATGTATGCTCTCTCCATTTTCTTTTTGGAGGCACTCAGGGCTATGAGTTTTCCTCTTAGCACTGCTTTCATTGTGTCCCATAGATTTGGGTATGTTGTGTTTTCATTTTCATTGTGTTCTAAAAAGTCTTTAATTTCTTTCTTTATTTCTTCCTTGACCAAGGTATCATTGAGTAGAGAATTGTTCAATTTCCACGTGTATGTGGGTTTTCTGTTGTTTCTGTTGCTATTGAAGACCACTTTTATTCCATAGTGATCAGATAGGAGGCATGGGATTAGTTCTATCTTCTTATATTTGTTGAGGTCTGTCTTGTGACCAATTATATGGTCGATTTTGGAGAAGGTACCATGAGGTGCTGAAAAAAAGGTATATTCTTTTGTTTTAGGATAGAATGTTCTATATATATCAGTTAAATCTAATTGGTCCAAAGCTTCAATTAGTTTCATTGTGTCCTTGTTTAGTTTCTGTTTTCCTGATCGGTCCATTGAGGAAAGTGCAGTGTTGAAGTCACCCACAATTATTGTGTTAGGTGCAATGTGTGCTTTGAGTTTTAATAAAGTTTCTTTTATGAAAGAGGGTGCCCTTGCATTTGGAGCATAGATGTTCAGGATTGAGAGTTCTTCTTGTTGTATTTTTCCTTTGACCAGCAAGAAGTGTCCCTCAGAATCTCTTTTGATGACTTTGGGTTGAAAGTCAATTTTATCTGATATTAAAATGGCTACTCCAGCTTGTTTCCTGAGACCATTTGCTTGTAAAATTGTCTTCCAGCCTTTTACTCTAAGGTAGTGTTTGTCTTTGACCCTGAGGTGTGTTTCCTGTAAGCAGCAAAATGTAGGGTCCTGTTTACGTATCCAGTCAGTTAGTCTGTGTCTTTTTATTGGGGCATTGAGTCCATTGATGTTAAGAGATATTAAGGAATAGTGATTGTTACTTCCTATCATTTTTGACGTTATTTTTTAAATTTGATTGCTTAACTTCTTTTGGGTTTGATGAAAGGTTACTATCTTGCTTTTTTCAGGGTGAAGTTTCCCTCCTTGTATTGGTGTTGTCCTCCTATTATCCTTTTTAGGGCTGGGTTTGTGGATAGATATTGGGTGAACTTGGTTTTGTCGTGAAATATCTTAGTTTCTCCATCTATGGTGATTGAGAGTTTTGCTGGATATAGTAGTTTTGGTTGGCATTTGTGTTCTCTTAGAGTCTGCATGAGATCTGCCCAGGACCTTCTAGCCTTCATAGTCTCAGGTGAAAAGTCTGCTGTGATTCTGATAGGTCTTCCTTTATATGTTACTTGGCCTTTTTCTCTTACTGCCTTTAATATTCTTTCTTTGTTTAGAACATTTGGTGTTTTGATTATTATGTGACGGGAAGTATTTCTGTTCTGGTCCAGTCTGTTTGGAGTTCTGTAGGCTTCTTGTATATTCATGGGCATCTCTCTCTTTAGGTTAGGGAAGTTTTCTTCCATAATTTTATTGAAGATATTTGCTGGCCCTTTAAGTTGTAAATCTTCACTCTCATCTATGCCTATAATCCTTAGGTTTGGTCTTCTCATTGTGTCCTGGATTTCCTGGATATTTTGGGTTACAAGCTTTTTGCATTTTGCATTTTCTTTAACTGTTGAGTCCATGGTTTCTATGGAATCTTCAGCATCTGAGATTCTTTCTTCTATTTCTTGTATTCTGTTGTTGATATTTGCATCTCTGTCCCCTGATTTCTTCCCAAGGCTTTCTATCTCCAAAGTTGTCTCCTTTTGAGTTTTCTTAGTTGTTTCTACTTCTGATTTTAGATCCTGGATGGTTTTGCTTAGCTCCTTCACTTGCTTGTTTGTGCTTTCCTGTAATTCTTTAAGAGATTTTTGTGTTTTTTCTTTCATGACCTCAGCCTGTTGACCAAAGTTCTCCTGTATTTCTTTAAGAGATTTTTGTGTTTCGTCTTTCATGACCTTAGCCTGTTGACCAAAGTTCTCCTGTATTTCTTTAAGTGTTTTTTGCATTTCCTCCTTGTTGGCTTTTGTATTCTCCTGGATTTCTTTCAATGATTTTTGTGTTTCCCTTGCAAGGGCTTCTAACTTTTGATCCATTTTCTCCTGAATGTCCTTCATGTGTTCCTGTACCAGCATCATGACCAGTGATTTTAAATCCAAATCTTGTTTTACTGGTGTGATGGGGTATCCAGGACTTGCTGGTAGAGGAGAATTTGGTTCAGATGTTGCCATATTGCTTTGATTTCTGTTAGTGACGTTCCTGCGTTTGCCTTTTGCCATCTAGCTCTCACTGGTGTTACTTGGTCTTGTCAGTGCTGGACTCACCAGTGCAAGCTGCCCCTTCCCCGTTGGCCTCTGGTGCACAGCTTACACTCTGCACTGCCTGTAGACAGGGTGCTGTTGTCCAGGCTGTTCAGACCCCGAAGCAGGCACCTGAAGGCTCCCGCTGGGGCCCTCAGGATTTATTGGAGCACACCGACTTCTCCCAGCTGGCCGCCCGGAAGCCCCCACTAGCCTCTTGATGGACCTGGAGATGTGGTGGCCACCCAGGCTGATCTGAAGCGGAAAGAGTTGACCTGAGGGCTTCTGCCTGAGGCCTTGCCCCAGATTGTGTCTGTGGGCCAGATGGAACGATCTGGAACAATGTTAAATCAAGATCAGTTAAACTAAATCTTCCAATAACACTTAAGGAAATAGAAACAGTCATTAAAAGTCTCCTTACCAGGGAGCTGGAGAGATGGTTCAGTAGTAGAGCATAGGCTGCTCTTCCAGAGGTCCTGAGTTCAATTCTCAGAAACCACATGGTGGCTCACAACTATCTATAATGTGATCTTATGGCCTCTGCAGATAGGGCACACATATACATAAAATAAATAAAAATTAAAAGCCAGGCAGTGGTGGTACTAATCCCAGCACTCGGGAGGCAGAAGCAGGTGGATTACTGAGTTCAAGGCCTGGTCTACAGAGTGATTTCCAAGATAGCCAGGGCTATACAGAGAAACCCTGTCTTGAAAATAAATAAATAAATAAATAAATAAATAAATAAATAAATAAATAAATAAATTAAAAATTAAAAATAAAAATAAAGTAAAAATAAAAATCTCCCAACCAAAAAAGCCCAGGGTCAGATAGTTTTACTACAGATTTCTACCAGACATTCAAAGAGGAGCTAATGTCAATATTCTAAACTATTCCACAAAATAGAAACAAGGAACACTGTCAAATTCATTCTATGAGGCCACAGTCACTCTGATACCTAAACCACAACAAATACTCAACAAAGAAAAGACTTTCAGACCAATTTCACTTAATGAACATCAATTCAAAAATATTCAATAAAATTCTCACAAACCAAATCCAAGAATAAATCAAAAACATCATTCATCATAATCAAACAGGCTTCATCTAAGAGATGCAGGGATGATTTGATATATGAAAATCTGTCAATGTAATCCTGCATATAAACAAACAGAAAAAAACAAAATCACATGACTATGACATTGGACTGTGAAAAAACCTTGACAAAATCCAGCACCCTTTCATGTTAAAAGTCTTGTATAAGGAATACAAGGAACATTGCTAAACACAATAAAGGCAACATACAGCAAGACAATAGCCAACATCATATTAAATAGAAACTTAAAACAATCCCAGTCAAGACAATGCAAGGCTGCCCACTCTCTCAATCTATTCAGGACAGTACTTGAAATTCTAGCTAGAGCAATAAGACAAGAAAAGGAGCTCAAGAGAATACGATTTGGGAATGAAGCAGTCAAAGTATCACTATTCAGAGATGATATCACATATATATAAGAAACCCTCCAAAATCCTACCAGAGAACTCCTACAGCTGATAAGCAACCTTGTTTAACAAAGTGGCTGGATACAAAATTAACTAAAAAAAATAAGCCCTCACTTACAGGAATGATAAAGAGACCTAGAAAGAAATTAGGGAAACAGCACCCTACACAATAGCTATAAGTAATATAAAATATTTTGGCGTAACTCTAAACAAGCAAGTGAAAGACTGTATAACAAGAAGTTCAAGACCCTGAAGAAATAAATTGAAGAAGATGGGGAGATGTTCCGTGCTCATGTATAGGGAAGATCAACAGAGTGAAAATGACCATCTTACCAAAAGAAGTCAACACATTCAATTCAATTCCCATCAAATGGCCAACGTAATTGACTTAATTTTGGTATTTGGTATCTGTCTAGGAAATTGTCCATTTCCTTCAGATTCTCCAGTTGTGTTGAGTATAGGCTTTTGTAGTAGGACCTGATGATTTTTTTAATTTCCTCAGTTTCTGTTGTTATATCTCCCTTTTCATTTCTAATTTTGTTAATTTGGATACTGTCTCTGTGCCCTTTGGTCAGTCTGGCTAAGGGTTTATCTATCTTGTTGATATTCTCAAAGAACCAGCTCCTGGTTTTGTTGATTCTTTGTATGGTTCTCTTTGTTACTACTTGATTGATTTCAGCCCTGAGTTTGATGATTTCCTGTCTTCTACTCCCCCTGGGTGAATTGGCTTCTTTTTGTTCCAGGGCTTTCAGGTGTGCCATTAAGCTCCTAGAGTATGCTTTGTCCAGTTTCTTTTCAGAAGCACTCAGGGCTATGAGTTTTCCTATTAGCACTGCTTTCATTGTGTACCATAGATTTAGGTAGGTTGTGTCTTCATTTTCATTAAATTCTAGAAAGTCTTTGATTTCTTTATTTCTTCTTTGGCCAAGGTATCATTGAGTAGAGTATTGTTCAGCTTCCATGTGTATATGGGCTTTCTGTTGTTTTTGTTGCTATTTAAGACCACTCTTACTCCATAGTGATCTGATAGGAAGCATGGGATTAGTTCGATCTTCTTATATTTGTTGAGATCTGTCTTGTGACCAATTATATGGTTGATCTTTTAGAAGGTACCATGAGGTGCTGAGAAAAAGGTATATTCTTTTGCTTTAGGATGAAATGTTCTATATATATCTGTTAAATCCAAATGGTCCAAACCTTCAATTAGTTTCACTGTGTCCCTGTTTAGTTTCTGTTTTCCTGATCGGTGCATTGAGGAGAGTGGAGTGTTGAAGTCACCCACAATTATTGTGTTAGGTGCAATGTGTGCTTTGAGTTTTAGTAAAGTTTCTTTTACAAATGAGGGTGCACTTGCATTTGGAGCATAGATGTTCAGAATTGAGAGTTCTTCTTGGTGGATTTTTCCTTTGACCAGCAAGAAGTGTCCTTCCGTGTCTCTTTTGATGACTTTAGGTTGGAAGTCAATTTTATCTGATATTAGAATGGCTACTACAGCTTGTTTCCTGAGACCATTTGCTTGTAAAATTGTCTTCCAGTCTTTAACTCTAAAGTAGTGTTTGTCTTTGACACTGAGGTGTGTTTCCTGTATGCAGCAAAATGTAGGGTCCTGTTTATGTATCCAGTCTGTTAGTCTGTGTCTTTTTATTGGGGAATTGAGTCCATTGATGTTAAGAGATATTAAGGAATAGTGATTATTTCTTCCTGTCATTTTTGATGTTATTTATATATTTGGGTGGTTATCTTCTTTTGGGTTTGATGAAAGAAAGTTACTATCTTGCTTTTTCCAGGTTGTAGTTTCCCTCCTTGTATTGGCGTTTTCCACCTATTATCCTTTGTAGGGCTGGGTTTGTGGAAATATATTGTATAAATTTGGTTTTGTCATGGAATATCTTGGTTTCTCCAACTATGGTGATTGAGAGTTTTACTGGGTATAGTAGTCTTGGCTGGAATTTGTGTTCTCTTAGAGTCTGCATGAGATCTGCCCAGGGTCTCCTAGCTTTCATGGTCTCTGGTGAGAAGCCTGGTGTAATTTTGATAGGTCTTCCTTTATATGTTACTTGATTTTTGTCTCTTACTGCCTTTAATATTCTTTCTTTGTTTAGTACATTTGGGGTTTTGATTATTATGTGATGGGAGGTATTTCTGTTCTGGTCCAGTCTGTTTGGAGTTCTGTAGGCTTCTTGTATATTCATGGGCATCTCTCCCTTTAGGTTAGGGAAATTTTCTTCCATAATTTTGTTGAAGATATTTGCTGGCCCTTTTAGTTGTAAATCTTCACTCTCATCTATACCTATAATCCTTACATTTGGTCTTCTCATTGTGTCCTGGATTTCCTGGATGTTTTCGGTTACAAACTTTTTGCATTTTGCATTTTCTTTGACTGTTGAGTCCATGGTTTCTATGGTATCTTCAGCATCTGAGATTCTTTCTTCCATCTCTTGTATTTTGTTGTTGATATTTGCATCTATGGCCCCTGATTTCTTCCCAAGATTTTCTATCTCCAAAGTTGTCTCCTTTTGCAATTTCTTAGTTGTTTCTACTTCTGTTTATAGATCCTGGATGGTTTTGCTCAGTTCCTTCACTTGTTTGTTTGTGTTTTCCTATAATTCTTTGAGAGATTTTTGTGTTTCCTCTTTCATGACTTCTGCCTGTTGTCCCAAGTTCTCTTGTATTTCTTTAAGTGATTTTTGCATTTCCTTTTTATTGGCTTCTATCTTTTGACCCATATTCTCCTGAACTTCTTTAAATGATTTTTGTGTTTCTCTTGTAAGGGCTTCTACCTTTTGATCCATTTTCTCATGTATTTCTTTAAGAGATTTATTTATGTCCTTCTTGTGTTCCTCTAACAGCATCATGACCAGTGATTTTAAATCTAAATGTTGTTTTTCACTGGAGAGATGGCTCAGCAGTTAAAAGCTCTGACTGCTCTTCCAAAGGTCCTGAGTTCAAATCCCAGCAACCACATGGTGGCTCACAACCATCTGTAATGAGATCTGATGCCCTCTTCTGAAGCTGTCTAAAGACAGCTACAGTGTACTTACATATAATGTTGTTTTTCTGGAGTGTTGGGGTATCCAGGACTAGCTGTTGTTGGAGAATGGGTTCAGATGCTGCCATAATTCCTTGATTTCTGTTAGTAACATTTCTACATTTGCCTTTTGCCATCTGGTTATCTCTAGTGTTAGTTGGTCTTGTTGTTTCTGGCTGGTGCTTGATCCTCCTGTGAGCCTGTAAGGCTATTTCCACACTGCTAGATGACTGGTTTTTCCCTGGCACAGATTGCTAATATGCTGCCCTCCTCTTGGGTGCTGTTGGAGCCCTGGTGTGTCTTGCCCCAAGCAATATTATACTCAGGTTGTCTCTGTGAACCTGGTGCTGCCTGACTGCTCTGTCAGGGAGTGGAAATGGTGGATGCTGAGGGGACCTTTTCCAAGTGTCCAACAGTCTGCAGCGCAAACATCCCCTGACACAGCTGGCACACAGATGGCCGGCAGAGCTGCCCAGGCCCTGGGTGCAGGCAGAAGCCTGACAGACTGAAACTCAAGTGATGTTAGACTCGGGCTATGTCTGTGTACCTGGCACTGCCTGTCAGATCTGTCCGGAATTCATGCGCCAAGATGATGGAGCTTGGACACTTGATTTTGACAAAGAAGCCAAAACTATGCTATAGGAAAAAAAGAAAGCTCCTTGAATAAATAAATGGTGCTTGTCTAACTGGATATCTGTATGAAGAATGCAAATAGATCCATATTTAATACCCTACACATACTCAAGTCCAAATGGATCAAGGACCTCAACATAAAAACAGATACACTAAATCTAGTAGAATAGAAAGTGGGGAATAGCCTTGAACTCAAGAGTTCAGGAGAGAACTTCCTGAACAGAACACCAATGGCTCAGGCTCTAAGATCAACAATTGACAAATGGGACCGCATAAAACTGAAAAGCTTTGTAAAGCAAAGGACAGAGTCAATAGGACAAAATGGCAGCCTACAGATTGGACTTCACTAACCCTATATCTGATAGAGGGTTAACATCACAAATATATAAAGAACTCAAGAAGTTAAACTTCAACAAACCAAGTAACCCAATTAAAAAATGGGGTACAGAGCTAAACAGAATTCTCAACAGAGGAATATAGAATGGCTGAGAAGCAATTAAAGAAATGTTCAATATCCTTAGTCATCAGGGAAATGCAAATCAAGGACCCTAAGGGATTGCAAACTTGTATAACAACTCTGGAAATCAATTGGCAATTTCTCAGAAAATTGGAAATAGTTCTATTTGGATATCAGCTATTCTACTGCTGGAAATATACCCAAAAGATGCTCCAGTATACTACAAGGACACATACTCCACTATATTCTTAGCAGCTTTATTTGTGATAGCCAGAAACTGGAAACAAACTAGATGACCCTCAACCAAAGAATGGATTAGAGAAAATGTGGTTTATTTACATAATGAAACACTATTCAGCTATTAAAAAGGGATATAATGAATTTTGCAGACAAATGGATGGAACTAGAAAAATATCCTGAGTGAGATAACCCAGACCCAAAAGGACATGCGTGGTATGTATTTACTGATAAGTAGATATTAGCTATAAAGTACAGGATACCCATGATACATACCCCACAGACCCAAAGAAGCTAAACAAGAAGGAAGGCCCAAGTGAGGATGCTTGAATCTTACTTAGTAAGAGGAATAATATATTCATAGGAGGCAGAGGGAGAGAGGGAAGAGGGCGAGATAGAGGATGGGGGATGAAATAGGAGAGTCAACATCAGGTGTGGGGAGAGACAAAAGAGAGGGCCAGAGAGCCATGAGAATGAAATCTTCAGCAGCCAGTTGTGGTGGTAGTATGTGCATGCGTGGCAGGGGGTGGGGAAGGGGGGAATCCCTAGGAAGCACCAGAGACCTAGGATTTGGGAGGCTCCCAGGAGTCAATTCAGGTGACTTTAGCCAAAATTCAGAACAATGGGGATATGGGACCTGAAGAGGCCACCTCCAGTAGCCAGGCAGGACATCCAGTGGAGGGATAAGAACACAAACCCACTTAGAAAACTTTTGACCACCAATTTTTCCTCTTTAAAAAAAATGTAGGGACAAGGATGGAACAGAGATCAAAAGAATGGTCAAACTTGAAACTGATTCCATGGGCAGCAACAATACCTGACATTATTAATGATACTTTGTTATACTTGCAGACATGAGCCTAGCATAACTGCTTTGCAAGATGTCCTTAAACTGAATAAATAATAAAAATATGGTCACACAGTGCAGAATACTATTTAACTGTAAAGAAAGGTGAGATCATGTTGGTATCAAGTGAGAGAATCCATGCTCTAAAATGTCAAATATTATATGTTCTGTCTCATTTGATGTTCTTAGCTCCAAATATTTAGATATGAGTAGGTAGCCTAGAGGAACTGAAGAAACTAGGAAAGTATAAACAGGGATCATTGCTAGGGTAGGGGGTGGAGGAACCATATACAGGCTAATAGTGTACAAGTGATGTGATCAGGGAAATGGGGAAAGGGAACTCTAATTAGAGAAGGAGATGGAGATAAATCCAGAAGAAAGAGGGTTAAATAACAGAAATGATTTCTGGAAAAAGCCCTGAGGAGTCATACTGTTAACTCCAAAAACCCAATCCAAACTAAAACAAAACAAAACAAAACAAAACAGACCCTATAATGCACACAAATCCATACAAATTTATATATATAGTTGCAAAATTTTTATTTGTGTTGACAATGTTCAATCTAAGATCCCAGACCAGAGCTAGGCAGTGATGGCACACGTCTTTAATCCTAGTACTAGGGAGGCAGAGGCAGAGGCAGAGGCAGAGGCAGAGGCAGAGGCAGAGGCAGAGGCAGAGGCAGAGGCAGAGGCAGAGGCAGATGGATTTCTATGAGTTTGAGGCCAGCCTGGTCTATAAAGAGAGCTCTAGGGCAGCCTGGGCTACCCAGAGAAACCGTGTCTCAAACAAAGAAACAAACACAAAACAAAAACAGAGAGAGGTCTTAGCTCTCTCTGTCTCTTGTGTCTGTCTCTCTCTCTGTGTCTCATCCTCCATCCATCTCTCCTTGCCTCCCACCCCCCTCTCTCTAACTGTTCAAACTCAGCTAACCAAAATCACAGGTTCTTAATCATATCAATGGTCGATCATTGCTTTCCTCTGAAATGTTCCAAAACAGGACTTCATTGTGTGGATTGTTTTCAGCCTTAAAAAAATCCTCCCATAGACCAATACATTAAAATTCAAACACTACATGGCTTTTCCAGATCAAAGCTCCAAAATCCTTTTAACAGTCCTCCCAAATATAATATAGTCAGGTATGTTAAAGCAATACTTCATGAACATGGTAAAAAATTCAGTCCTTAGTGGTTTTCTATTTTCACCATAATACATAGTGACCAAAAGAAATTCAAGGAGGGAAGGGTTTAGTTGGCTTACACTTCCTTATCACAGGCAGGAACTCACGCAAGAACCTGGAAGCAGGAACTCAAGCAGAGACACAGATGAATGATGACTCCTGGCTTGTTCCCATGGATCGCTCAGCTTGTATTTTTATTTAAAAAGTAAATACAACCCAGAACCATCTGCCCAGGAGTGATGTCTCCTGCAATGGGTTGCACTTTCCCACATCAATCATTCATGAAGAAAATGTCCCTGTAGACTCACCCACTAGCCAATCCTATGGAGGCATGTTTCTCCTTTGAGGTTCCCTCTTTGAAGATGACGCTAGCTTGTACTAAGTTAACAAAAAACTAACCAGCACAACCACTTGTTTTCAAGACGTCTTTTATGATTCTATTCTGGCCTCTAATAATCTTTCCTAGTTTCCTTCTGTACAATCAATATTGTAAGCTTCTACATGTGATTCAGATTCTGCAATTTTTTTTTCAGGGAAATTGTTTAGATTTGAAAGAAGACACCATGATTAAAATTGATAGTTTTTTCTCTTTCGTATTGCAATTTGCATGTAAAAATCCTACTTTTAGAACTTAATTTTAATTTTATTTAATAAGTTTTTGAGTACTTGTACATGAGTACTATATTTATATCATTTTTACTTTCTCCAATCCCCTCTTCAACTCCTCCTGTGTTCCTCCAGAGACCTCTTGAATTCATGACCTGATCACCAGTTTAATTGTCAAATATGTGTCTCTATCTCTATCTCTAATTCTATCTTTAATCCTATATCTCTATCTCTATCTCTAATCCTATATTTCTATCTCTATCTCTATCTCTATCTCTATTTCTGTCTCTTTCTCTGTCTCTATCTCTATCTAAGACCTGCTAAATCCATCTATTGTTGCTTATATGTAGATGTGCTTCGGGCCAACTACTTGGGATTAGAGATTTCCCTAGAGAAGACCAAGTCTCTGAGAAGTCATTAATTGCTTGTAGCTCTTCAACTAATGTTAGATCTTTGTGAGATTTGACCATCCATATTGGCATGGCAACTGGTGTTGGCATTACGTGGGTCTTGTTTGAGAACTTACTTTTCAGTTAATTTTTGTGTGTACATATTGGTGTGTGTGTTGGAGGTGGTGGTATACACATAGTATGGCATGCATGTTGAAGTCAGAGGTCAACCTTTGTTAGGTTTTGTTTTCTACCTTGTTTGCTGTTTAGCTACATATTCAAGGTTAGATAGTTGGCCATTAAGTATCTAAAGGATTTTCCTCTCTTCTTCATATCTTGTCATAGGAATGCTGTGATTATAAACTTCTCTAGTATGTAGCTTTTACATCTGCTACGGGGCTCTAAACTAAAGTTATCAAGTTTGTGAGACAAGTTCTTTTACTCATCAAAAGCCATCTTATTTTTTATAAGACATGTTTTATGGACTTACTATATCTTAGTTAATAATTAGACAACATACTAGTATCCAAATATATAAAGTATCACTTTCCATGAAGACTGGGATTGTATTAAATAACATTCATGTGTGAAATGTAGGGGATTATGTGCCTCCATTTGCTCCCTATGTCCATCATTTTCGGAGAAGTGGCTTCTGGAAACTTAAATTGTTTGCATGCTATTAGGCAAATGATAAAATAAGTAATACGTTTTATTTTCTTTATTTTGTATATGTGTGTATTTTGCCCACATATGTGTATGTATGACATATGCGTGTCTGGTGCCCAGGTAGGTCAGGAGAAGTAAGTGGATCCCTAGGAATTGGATTTATGAATGGATGTGAGATACTATGTGGATGTAGGAAAGTGGGCCTAGGTCCTCTGCAAGAGCAATAATTGTTCTTAAGTTTTGAGACATCTTTCCAACCTCTAAAGTATATTTTATTTGACAAGAGCTATTGTGGGGGTTGATCTTGGTATCAACTTGCCATCTCTGGAAGGAGAGATCCTCAAGTGAAGAAATGCCTCTATTAGATTAGGCTGTGGTAAGTCTGTGGAGCTAATTTCTTGGTTGATGATTGATGATAGAGGCCCCATCTCACTGTGGGTGGCAGCATTCTTGGACAGGTCGGCATGGGTGTGAAAGAAAGCAAGTCAAGAAAGCTTGGGGGAAAGAGCCAGTAAGCTGCATTGGTCTATGTTCCCTGCTTTCAGTTCCTGCCTCCAGGTTTCTGCCTTGGGCTTCCACCTTCAATTCCATCATGAAGGACTATAATCCATGAGCAAAGTAAACCTTTTTCTTCCCTTCACCAAGTTGATTTTGGTCAGTGCTTTATCACAGAAACAGAAAGCAAACTAGAACATTACTTTTCTGGTCATGTTTAAGAATTTGTTTCACACACCAGTCAAGAGTTCTAGTGTCCTTTAATTGTAACTAGCAGGTTCTTATTCAAGCAGTAAAGGTATCTATTGGAAGGATGTTAAGTAGTTTAGAATTAAGGAGACTGAAGAGTCAGATAGTGAATGGATGAGGATTTATGGAGACAGAATTTGTGAGGATTTATGAGGAACCGTCTGCTTGGTATCTCTTCTGTAACTTTAATGCCATTGGACTCTGCTAGTGCTTTTCTTTTCTGTTCAGCCATTTAAAATTTTTATATGCCTTTGCCACCCTCAAAGTTTAATGAGGACAAATGCATGATTAAGCTGGCACACTTACTTTTAGGAAGGTGAGACCTTCCTAATGCCATGTTATCCTTGAAAAGGGGACAGATGTTAGATTATGGTTAGATTTCTTTTAAAAGACATTTGATTCAACTTAAGTGATTTTAGGATTCTTTTCATTTCCCAGTAATTGAACTCATGTATTCTGTGGGAGGCTTGAGTTGGTCCAAAAATGATTAGGGGGAGCTGCACAGGTCATTTATTTCCTATACCATGTGTAGAAACATTGTATGCATGCCTCTGGCATTTCTGAAGGTGAAAAGATCCATACTTTTATTGGATTCTCCATGGGGTTTATAATTTACAAAAAGTTGAATAGTACCTGGGAAGTTCAACTTAACATTTGCCTTTGTTCACTGTTGCCATCTTCTGCTCACTAGATGGTGATGTTGCATGCATTTTCATACTTCACTTAGCTTTACTGGAAGGGATTGAAAAAGTTCCATAATCGAAAGACATATTCTCAATATTGTTTTAGATACAAGAGAATTTTCAGAAATCTCGTTTTTCCCCCTTTTTTACAGATCTGAAACATAATGTCATAAAATTTAAGGAAGGATTTAACTGAAAAGGACTTTTAATTTTTTATATTCAATTACTTTGGTTAATTTTTTAGCATGAAAATTGAAGAGTTTCATTGAGTCATTTCATACACCATGGCATTATATTCTCAAATTACCCCTACTTTAATTTCCCTTGCCTTCTGTTACCCCATCAATCTCCTCAACAGTCTTCTCTGCTTTCATTTCTTATATATGTTTTAAAATCTAGACTCCATATTTGTGAGGGAGAAATGCAATGTTTGTCTTTCTGAATATAACTTATCCCACTTTAACTTGATAATCTCCAAACCAATTTCTTGCAAATTACATAATTTCATTCATCTTTATGGCTGAATAAACTTTTTGTGTACCTATGAAAGAAGCAGCAGTTGCTAGGTTTTTTAATTCACTGGTCAATTGTTCATAACACTCATTCTTGGAGTAGTTCAAAACTTTGCCTTTCTAAGCCTAACCCAGGGAAAGACTTTGCCAATGTCCAATGGGTCTGAAGCATTGAGATTCTTGACTTTCAATGCCCATGCCAACACTACACATTCACTTGGGTCATCATCCAGTCCTTTTACATTCACCCAGACTCGCTCTTCTCCCCACAGTTCTTGATAAACCAGATGGAATAGGATTCACTACATAAGTTAAATGAGGCAAGCATAGGATGGCATAGTAGATACTCTCCTATGGACATGTAATAAAGTTTGTCTCAGCCAGTTAGAACATTGATGAACAGAGTTAAAGAGAGCACTGGGGGAGAGAGACGTGGGGAAAGACTAATCAGGGAGCCCTAAATTAGAGTTAGATAGGCACAAGAACCTCTGTGTTCTACTGCACTGGAGTATGATTGTGGATAATGATAATCTATATTTTTAAATGCTAGAAGAAAGAATTTTGAAACTTTCACCATAAATAAATGATTGATACTTGAAGAAACAGATATTTTTTACTCTGATTCAGACATTGCACTGTGTATATGTGTGTTGAAACATCACATAGTACCCTGCATATATTAATGTTAGAGAAAATTTAGAATAAAAAATGATTGAAAAACAAAACAATTCAAACTGTTAAATTGGAGCTGGTGAGATGACCCAGTGAATAAGAGCGCTTGCCACCAAGCCTGGTGATCTCATTTGATCTTTGGGACCAAAAGAGCAGGAGGAGGACTGACAAGTTGCCCTCTGACCTACACACATGTGCTGTGGAATACAGGTGCCTTTCTGCCCACAGACAAACAAACAAACAAGCAAATATACTTTTAAAAATATTAAATATGAATAGAGTTGAGGTATTTTGCTGTTTTAAATATTCTATATTTCTACTTTTCTAGACATTCTACATTTTCTACTTTTTTAAACTGAGAGTGACTTGGTAGCCCAGACAAGATCCAGCACTTTCTAGGATCCTTTTAGGTAAGGACATGGGATTTGGAAAGGGTCTAGCTGGGATGTTTGCTCTCAGATTTTGAAGGTGGAAAGCCATAGTGAAAATGGCTGCAAAGCAGAGCATCCTTGGAAGAAATACACAGGACACACATCAGCCTTCTAGGGTTTAGTAAGCTGGTCTCCAGCATCCAGACCAACATACAGCTTATAGTGGAAGGATAAGTGTGCATACTGGCAGAAGGAGGAGGAGCAGCTGAACCATAAGAATTGACAGGTCAGGGAAACCGGAAGACACCCCAGACTTCTGACCCTTTCTTTTTGTAATGAGTATATTACTGCCCCGAACAAATATGGCCGACTGAGGGAAGAAGCCTGAACATCCTGGTTATGGTATATAGTCTGAAAACCTCAGGAGGAATTTGGACACATCTGTTTCTTACATTATTTTTCTCTGGGTCTCAGCCTTGTTGTCTTTAACAGAAGCAAAGTGCCTCAAGAGACAGTTCAACATATGATGGCAGACAGACCAATAGACTAAATTGAATTAAAATGCATCTAGTTGGTAGGTGTTGGCGGTGGTCTAAATGAGAATGGCCCCCATAGGCTCATATATTTTAATGCTTAGACATCAGGGAGTAGCACTATTTAGAAAGGATTAGAAGGATTAAGAGTTGTGGCCTTGTTGGAGTAGGTGTGGCCTTTTGGAGGAAGTGTGCCACTGGAGATAGGCTTTGAAGTTTCAAAAGCAAAGTGTATGCCAGGACCAGTCTCTCCCTCTCCTCCTCCCTCCCTCCCTCCCTCTCTGCTTCCCTCCTTTTCTCCCCCCCCCCCCCCACTCTGCTCCTGTCCAGGGCCATTCTTGCCATCATACTTTGTGCCATGATAATAATGGACTGACCCTCTGAAGCTGTGAGCAAGCCCCCTAGTTAAATTATATATATTATATATAATTAAAAAGTGTGACTAAGACAATGTTCATGCACAGGATAAGAAGACTTGTAAGAAGCTTTAAAAAATATGTACATGTGCTTTGTCTGCCTCTCTGAGGGAAGAGTGTGGAGTTTATTGCCACACGAGGGCGGAAAAGAAGTCAGCTACTTGCAAGGAAGTGGGCAGTTGCCAGAACCTGACCATACTGCCTTTTTGGTCTCAGACTTCCAATGTCAAGAACTGAGAGAGCTGCGTCTCAGTCATTTAAGCCACCCAGTCTTAGGCTACTTTTTTATGGCATCCTCAGCTGAGACATTTCTTATTCATGAGTTTATTCAAGACTTTGAAAAAGCTTAACTCGAATGATTCATCTAAAGGTAATGAGCTCCTTCAAACTTGTCCACATTGTCAGCAAGAAATGTGTTTTGTTTATTATACATTTACCTCTTTTAGATGCAATTGCTACCATTTACTATTATATTGGACAGAGAAAATACGGGAGAGATCCTTTGATTCCTGTGATGCACACTTTTCTTGTAATTGAGATAGCTTGAAAGTTGCCCTGATACACGAAATGAATGATTTACAAGAGGCAGAAGGCACTGTGTGTTCTACTCCAGTGAAGGGCTGCTCATTTATGAAATGGATGTTTACTCTCTCCAGAATGCTGGCTCTTTCTCAGAGGTTTCTGTCTAGGATAAAATTTCTCATCCGAGTACCTATGCTTTCTTCTATGGTATGATTATATAGTACTGGATGAAGATCTTTTTGCATTTACTTTGTATGGTTATTGTTTTATTTGCCATTCCAGCTGATATTTAGCTAATTTCCCATCCTAAATACAGGTCTCCTTTGACATCCATGCCCAATGCTCATTGTGAAATATATTTGGTTCTTATAACATACAATGCACTACTAGGTTCTCCTGTGGACTTAGCAGTGGCAGAAAATTGTGCACACTGTGAAATAACTCTTGCTATGAGTAACTGTTTTGACTGTTGACCCAGGAGTTTAATGTATTTCTCAAGATTTCTAAGCTGTGCTAAATTAAGAGCAAAAAAGAATAGATTGTCAAAGAATGTAGGGATGGGATTACCAGAAAATGAAGGCAACACTGTCAGATATTTGCTGCTGTGGTGTTCTGTTTTATCTGTGTTCTCTTCCTCTTACTGATTTTCTTGGTTAAAAACTTTACTGCTCTTCACTCAAGACTCAATGAATTTCCACCCCATGAATGACATCCCACTGTTTGAAAACTACATTACCCAAAATGGGGACTGATTTCTTAAAGGAGATTCCTGTGTCCTCTGGCTATGGTGCATTGGGAAGCATAGTCTTTGGTGTCTGTTAAAGTTTAAAGTATATATTAAAGTGTAATATAAAAAGTGTGACATGAGCTATGTCTAAAATAGTTCATCACTTGTATCAGATTTATACAGCAGTGAAAAAATCCATTAGAGAAGTTTAAAATTTGCATAAAATTGTTCTTTAGGTAAATATTTGCTATTTTTAATATGCCCAGACTTTTAGATTATGCAATGTCTTTGGACTATGGTTGGAGACTTAGAGTCAATGTGAAGAAAGATGAACATGGGTGAATCTTTTTACCTTGCATACATGTATGAAATGATAGTAAATTTTATTTAAAAATTAATAATGGGAACAGGATATTAGCTTGTTCCTCTTGTCACCATGATAAACATTTGTCACAAGGAAAAACAGATTGATCTGTCCCTCTGTTCCAGAGCCCTATATCTGTTTGGCTCTAACTTGTTGGGCTTGAGTCAAGGAAGAACACCATGGTGGTGGCAACATGTGGTGAAGAAGGTTGCTCTTTTGCTTAGAAGCCAAAGAGCAAAGCAAGGGAGATACAAAACGGGGCAAGGTATGCTCTCTAAAGCTATGCCTTCAGCAAAATACTTCACTGCACCATCCAATATGAACTAATTAATGGACTGGCCCATTAACTAGTCAGGGTCATTGTTATCTAAGCATCTCTCATTTACTGGAACCGGCAGCCTGAAAACAAGTCTTGAACACACAAGCCTTTTGTGGAATCACTTCATATTCAAATCCATATCAGTAGATAAATTAGATCACAGTTTTGTTACCTAGGGCTCTTTATGTGACTGGTTTAAGTTGCACACTTATTTTCCAAAGAGAAACCAGAAGTCTTCCTTATTATACAATGCCATTGGTCCAATGCCCAATTTTCCTCCTGAAACATTTGAAAACATCCCATCATTTGAAAAGCATCCCAGTCCATCTCTATCAAAATACAGGAAATAGCAATAAATCATCCCCATATTACCACAAGATATCCTCCAAATTCTGTATCTCTCTTTTCTTTACTAGGGTTAATATCTATGGAACTTAAAACTTTAAATGTTTGATCCTTCATATAAGAATAATTCTTTGGAAATGACATGCAACCCCATGGGCAAAAAACATTCTTCAAAGCAACTAAATCTAGGCATCTTCCTTTGGTCTTTAGCAAAAACATATGTACTGGAAGGACCTGGCCAATCTGTAGGTCTCTCGGTTGAGGGAGGCTCCTAAATTCTCTTGAACAAAAGGGAAACACAAGCAAATATCCACCAAGATATTTTTTTTTCTTTTTATAAAAGTTACCTCTTGTTACTAAAGATGCCATAAAATAAAAATAAAAGGTTTAAGAATTTATTATTACTATAGTTTTGTGTCATATGTATATAGTATGTGCACTGTGATACATGTGTGGTCAGAGCATAACAATTTTGGGAGTTGGTGCTTCCCCACCATCTTGTGGGTCTTGGTGATCAAGCTCAGGTTGTCAGGCCTGACAGTCTGGTGAACTGTCTTGACACCCCAGCTTTAAGAAAGGGAAACAAGAGAGGTAAACTGAAGAATTTTGAACTTGAAGAAAAGTGAAAGGAGTTAGACCTGAGAAGTCCCATGGGCACAGTGTGGGTGTGGTTCCAGCTTCACTGAAATCACAGGGGTTTGATTCTTATGCTCAGACATTATCATTTAGTCAGCAGGAGGTACCAACTGTACCAAGGATTTCCCAGATGATTCTAGCAGGTAAACAGTCTGTGACTATTTTCTCCAGAAGATACTTCATGTTTTAAGATGGAGTTACAAGGAAATTAATTACTGTATTGGGTTGAGTGCTTCCCCTAGAATATATCCATATTCTGTTACATAATTTAGAAAATATCTTTGCAGTAGAAAGGATGTTGAGATGGATTGCCTAGGTGAGTCTTAATGCTTCTAGGAAGGTGGGAGAAAGAGACTTGAGGGGACTGCATGGCTCTGGAGGCAGAGTGATGAGCTCACAGTCTAGGCATGCCCAACAACCTCCAAGAGCTGAAGAGGCAGGGATTGGAATCTGTCCTAAAGGTTATGAAGAGAGTGTGGCCCTGTTGATGTCTGGAGTTTGGAATTCTTGATTCCATAAACTTGAGAAGATGAATTTCCATTCTTTTACACTGTTTTGTTTGTAATGTCTTATTATAGCAACACTAGGAAATTCTTATGTTGCCTAATGCTGCTGTGATAGCAGATCCTTGTGTAAGGAACAAACTTGTTAAATGCTGGTAGCTTCTTACTCCATATGCAGCATGGCCATAACAGCTCCATGCTTTATGTTCCCACGATCCCAGTGTGAGATGCTGGGCTGCAGCAATTGCTTGGCAGACTTTTGTTTGCTAGTTGGAAATATCTTCTGTCACATATCCTGAATCCTAATACAATTTAGGAAATTTTCAGTGGTTCCAAGGAGGTGAAACGGGCTTCCACCAAACTGGTAAATCTATAACTAGTTGATGGAAAGATCATAATAGGATGCTCATTTGCATAATTATTAATTAGACCATCAAAGTCTGGAGCTAGAGTTTCTTTCCATCTGTGAGCTCTGCTCCTCTCCTCTGGGGTTCTATTCTTTAAAACGTTCAGTCCTGAGGGACAAGTCAGCAGCAGCTCCAGATCTCAGATCTTTGAAGTTTTAATTGCTTTTGTCCATTAAGTATCAACACATCTAGTGCTTCTTTGATAGTGACAGTCAGGTGCTGATCCTTGAATCAGTGGCCATGTTAGGGGGATGCTGCATATGGACTGCCTTAGGTAGAGAGTGCATGGATCTGGAATGTACAGATGCCCCTGAAAATGTGACTCTGTGTCACAGCTGAATTTAGATAATGAGGTACTCTGACCTAGTATGATTTACCCTTATGAGTAGAATACTTGTGCATGTTTATTTTGCTGCTATTAATTAGCATTCAGAAACTGTCTTTTGGTGTTTTTCTTCTTTGTTGTGGCATTTTCCCTTGACTGGCATCCTAGCCCAGAATAAAATCTGTCCTTGTGTGACACTTAGCTCATATGATAGACACCCCTAATGCTTCCATAAGGGAGAAAGAACACATCTGAAGAGGGTGACAAAGTTTGACATTGGAGATACATATGTGTGTGTGGGCTTTTTTTTAAAGGGGAAGTTTCTTTTCCTGAATGACCTATATAAAATTAGAGTGTAACTTCTTGTTGTTGGTATAGTGACTAATTCTGGGAGTTATGGAGAATTATACACAGTGAAACAGCTCACTACTCAAGACAGGGATAAGTAAGTGTCCTTTAAGTTGTTCCCCCTTACATGCTTCTCCCATCCCCTCCTTTCAGTCAAAGACTGAATTATTTTGTTCTGTAAAGCTGCATGTCCTGAATTTTTGATGGTCATAATTTTTTGCGGTGCTCATTAATATCCTCTGTGTATTCTGTAAATTTCTAACACATGGAATACCGACTTGATCAGATTTAGATTTAGATTGGGGCTGCTGGAGGTGGGGCTACTTCAGTGATGGCACTATGGTCTTCATCAGGAAACATCCATGGGCCCACTGTCTCCTTTAATTTTTTTTATAACATTAGTGCTCTTTGAAGATTAATGCCTGCATCTGTCACAGGTTACAAAATGGCAATGTTGCTACTGCATTATAATTTCAGACTAAACTCATCATTAAAGTAATGCATAAATATAATACTAAAAAGTCAAGGGGCTGGGAAAGTGGCTCAGCAGTTAATCCTAGTTTTTGCCATTGCTGAGGACCTGGGTTTGGTTTCCAGACCCCACACAGTGGTTTATTACCATCTGTAACTCCAGTTACAAGGGATCCAACGTCCTCTCTTGACTTCTGTGGTCACGAGGCCTGGACATGGTGGACAAACATACGTATAGAGAAAACACTCACGCTCAAAAAGGAAAATAAACAAATCTTTTTTAAAAAGTCAATAGCATATAAATGTAAAACTAAAAGCACTTAATGTGATCCACTCCAAAATATCTTCTAAAATTACACACAGCCAGATAGAAGAAAGGTAGTATAATAGCCTTTCTTCACTTATTTACAGATTGTTGAACTGTCTAGCTTAATAGAAGACAACTGAATTCTCCTATCTTCTCTGCATGTATATCCTCTGGGAAATGCCAGTACACATACATTGGTGGGAATAAACACAGCAAATGGCATTCTAGGCTTATTATTAAGACAGGTTTGACACTTTTGGGTTGAAGCCCCAAGAGAGCAAGCCTCACTTCTCTTGCTGGAATGAGAGTCGGCTGATCTTTGCCTGTGAACATTGGGGGGGATCTGGATTGGGTTGTCCATGTGCTCCTTCTACAGAGGTCACCAAGTTGTCATGTTCCAAGTCTCACCCCTCATCCCTGCATAAGACCCTTCACCTTGATATTAGAATAATTAGAAATACTTAATGGCTGAGATGGACTGGAGTCCTTTTCATGGCACGGCTTACCTTGTTTTTATTTGAATCTTCTTTTATAAAGTAAAATTTGATGCCTCTTCCCGCCTTTCCTTCTAAACTCAACCATAGTAACCATCCGTGTTCTTAGGCTTGCTGCTATGAGTCATAGCCATGCATTTCCCACAGACAGGTCGCAGCACTCCTAGCTCTTAAATTCTCTCCATGCCCTCTTTAGTATATTCCTTGAGCGTTAAAGGTACAGTTGATATAGATGTGCCATTTAGCACTGGGCACTCTGGTCTCTCTCTCTCTCTCTCTCTCTCTCTCTCTCTCTCTCTTTTAGAGAGAGGGTTTCTCTGTATAGTCCTGGCTGTCCTGGAACTCTGTAGACCAGGCTGGCCTTGAACTCAGAAATCTGCCTCCCTCAGCCTCCCAAGTGTTAGGATTAAAGGCATGTGCCACCACCACCCGGCGGCACTCCAGTCTTGTCTTCAGCACTTTGACCAGCTCTGTATCTTTCTGTTGTCCACCATCCACCACATAAAGATGTTTCTGTTACCAAGGTTGAAGGCCTATGTGGTCTGAACATAAATATTAAATATTTAGAAGGCACTTTGACAGTATGATTGTTATGATTATTTAGCAAAATGAAACAAAACTACCATGGGGCTTTGGCCAGGGTTACAGTGTGGAAGACCCTCCTACTTCCGTTCATCCTTGCTCACTATAAAGTCTCTTTCTGGTGTCTCTCTTCAGTGACTCTGCATCAAATTCAGTAGCATACATCTCCAGATTGCATGTTGTCACTGGCCCATAAAGTAGAAGAGATCGGATGTTGCTTCTCTAGGCCTATAGTGGGCAATCTCACCATCAAGCTCCTATATTATTCCTCACTGTCTCTACATTCTCTGTTGACAACATTCTGAGCTCCTGGTTGCATTTGGGCTGCTTTATTGGTCTTTTTTTTTTTTTCTCAGTTAGCTCTTTCTCTCTGCAGTGCCACTGTCTGGGAGTGCAGGACACCTACCTGGCAGCTATTGTTGACAGCAGTCTGGCTCAGACAACCTGTGGTAGCTCTGGGCACTGGTTGATGGCTGCTTCTGCCTCTGATGAGAACTTAAGTTAGAAACTGGTCAGGCAGGTTCAGGGTAAAGAAACAGAAAGCAAATTGTTTTAACTCTTGTTTTTTGCTAGAAGCTGAAAATATCCTTGGTCCTGTATGCAGATGCAATTGACACTGAAGGCACAGCTATGTCATGTCTAGCTCGACATACCACCTCATGCCCACATTCCATACCTCAGCCCCACATCTGCCTCCTCTAAAGACCCTCTGACCAACAGTTTAGTGCCATCTCATGTCTGTGCTTCCATTCCTGTTACATAGGGGCTCTGTCTCTGTCTCTGAAGCTTCCACTTATGATCCTATAATAAAATTCACTTTCGAACTTTAGGATTACTTGGTCCACAAATTTCATTCTTCAAATTCTCAAGTCAAGAACCCAGAGGCCACAAGCGTGACTTTGACAGCTATTCATTTTTTTCTCAAACTCTGGCCCCACAAACTAGTTCTACAATACACTGAGGCTGAACAGCACCCCCATGCTCTCAAGTGCACCCCACTTTTCCTGAATAGCTCCTTCTTCATAGAGATTTTATCCAGGTTTCTTTCCTTTTCACTATTTCTTCTGTAGAGATAGACATTATTATTGTTATTGTTATTATTATTATCATTATTTATCATTATTATTAAGTCTACCCTTTCATTTGGTGGTACAGGTGTAGCTTCGAGTCTGCCCTCTTACTCAGAATTATTGGGCCACTGTGTCTTTTACAAAAGCATGTCTTCCAGGACCTCATTTCAGGCAGGCCTAACCAAAATCCAGTCATTAAGAATTAACTATAGATATACAGACTTGCGTTACTCTGACGGGCCAAGACATTATTTTCTTTGTCATCACTGAAGATTTAGCCCTCCCCGAGTGAAGGTCCCAAAGCAGGAAGAGAACCCCTCAGAGTGCCGATGCCTATGCTGGCTGCTTCTCTCTGGTACTTTCTATTTCAGCTACTGTTGCTTTTCTGTATACTTTGCTAAACCCACCTCTAGCTGACGCAACTACCATTACTATTTTAAGCTCAAGTGTGTGAGTGATGAACAGGAATACAGGTGACCAGGATATGCTGTCATCCCTGGGACCAAGAAACTCCTGAGCCTGGGTAAGAGGTCAAACCCTCACAACAGGTAAGGTACAGGAGGCTATGCAAATGCATAAGAGTTTTGAGGAGTGGGAGCTCAAGTTCAGAGCAGAGTAAATATGCTGAGTGACTCAGCAAGAGATGTGTTTGGGAAGAAATATGTAGTTAAAAATAAAACAGACCAATACAGGAGGGAAAGGGCTTCCCAAGCAGTCAGATAGGCAAGAGCCAAAGGGCTGCGTGAAGTCTGCTCAGTGAATGCTACTTAAACTGGCAGCGTTTGTGGATGGAGACTACGGGAGATATATTGGTGCTGCTTCTTAGACTGAAATTCAGTCTACTTGTCAGCTAGAGTTGCCGAGTTGTTAATACTGAGAAAAATTTCAAAGTATCAAGGCAGGTCCACTCAACTCTTTAGCTGTTAATGCTGTTGATGCATCCAGTACGCCCTCCCCCCGCCCCAAACTCTTGGGAGAGACCTCCTAGACATTACTTAACTGAATTGTGTTTATGAGGAAAATCATCACAATTAGAAATTGCTTGTGTCTATCTTCTTTTCTTGCAGATTCACTGATTTTCTGTGTATATGTGTTTGCTTGCATGCACCACCTGTGTACTTTGTGCCCTCAGAAGTCAGAAAAGTGCTTCAGATCCTGCCTGTGACACAGAGATCCTTGTTCTCACAGAGATGCAGTGAGAGAGCCGGAAATGCTAATCATGCAGGGATGTCTCCTGAAACCGCAGGAGGTGAAATCAATGCCTTCTACCCAGAAAGCTGAGAGTAGGTTTTGTTAACAACCTGGTGACCTTTTGCCTATCTGTAGGAGCAGACTTCACCCAAATCCCCCAGAATGATGATTCCAGGCTCTTCTCTCCTAGATCATTACCCATCCTTAGGGGAGATGTCACAAGTACTTTATGACCCAAGGCAGAGAGGTCAGCGACCACATTAATTTCTAGGCCTTTTAGCTTAAGAACACACCATCATGGTCACATGTACAGTGTAAAAGAGTTTCTATTTAGTCACAACATAAGCTTTATTGTATACCTGGGATTGGACTTATTAAACTTATTGATGCCTGGAAACCTTTTCCCAAATTGTACTGAGTTTTAAATATGCTGACAACGAACCACCTGACACCAGACTCCAAAAAGTAGTCTCCAGTCTTATCTCTTATCTCTTCAAGCACTTAGCTTCCCTGGATAACACCTGAAGGGACTCCCTCCCCCCACCACCATTGGAGTTACAAAGAGTTGTGACCCACCATGTGGTTGCTGGGAATTGAATCTGTGTCCTCCCCAAGAGCAACAAGTGCTGTCGACCACTGAGCCACCTCCCCAGCCCCTCCTTATGCCTATATTAAAGATGAAGCCTATCTCTTCTGGCCTTTTGGCTAAGATATTATGTAAAGATGAAGACTGAAAAACTCAGTACCTAGAATCAAGCTCCAGATTCTCATGAAAGAATGAAGTGCATCTTGCATGTTTTATCCAAATTCAAAAGGAGGTGTTTTCATTATATTCACTGTAAGTTCATGCTGCACAGCAATGTAATGAGTTCTTTTTTCCAGTAAGCCATGTATAAGATGTCCACACATCATTTCAAGTTTAACCCAATTATGCAGAATTATCATTAGCACATTTTATCTTTGCCATGAGGATAGGAAGGATGGGTTTCCAGAGATTAGCAAGAACAAGGAACATAGAGCCTGAGCTGTCTAAATACATGATTGTGACTAATATGGCAACTATAGATGATGACCAGAAACATGGCATGGGAGGGCTGGGCAGGCAGGTCTGTCGCAGTCTTGTGGATGGCCATGGAGTTGGAGTGATAGGCATATGTTTCAGGAATTCTTGTTTGCTCCAGGACGGTGTCATTGTGTTGTCAGCTGTGATAGGAGCTTGGACTGAGAACACAGACCCTCCTTGGATTGCCACTACCTTCTGTAGCCCGGGACAAATGACTAGAAACACAGCCCTGGACTGGGCCATTTTCACACCCCCTTCAATCATCCAGACATTCTCACATTCCCTTCAGTCATCCAGACACAGCCCTTTTCTACTTCAGGGGTCAGTTAATCTGGTCACTCTGTAGCAAGGATCAGTGGCCAGAAGATGCTATCAAGGTAAAAATAAATAAATAAATACATACATAAATACATAAATAAATAAATAAAATCCTTCCTGCTGCTTCAAGGAGGGCAGGTTAACTTCTTTTACAGGAACAGTGACCTTCTCAGGGAAAGTAGGTTTTGAGAGAGAAAAATCTGCAAAATTAAGTGTTTCCCAAAAGCCATCTGGTCATCTCAGAGAGCTCACCAGAACTAGATGCTCGGTGAGGCCAACTCTGAACAGACAGAATATCTAAGCCACAAAACTTCATCTGTCTATAGAAAAGTTAAAATATTAGTAACTGAAAATCAAAATTATCCACGCTGCCTGACAAAGTGTGTGCTTGATTGATGAAGACGATCAAAGGAAACTAAGTTTTCTGGCCCCATCAGAACACAACATGAAGAAATGGCTCCGTCTCCTCTACCAGCCCAGGGCCAGCCCAGGGGCTTCATGTTTATTTCCAAGGGCAGTGATTGCCTCTAAAGGCTGACTGGTATTAGTGGTGCCTCCTCCATTACAGACAGAAACCCCCATAGCTCTCAGAACAGGAACCACCTTTGCTTCCCCAACAATCCAAAATAAAATATTTTTTGTGGCAATGATGAGGCTCAGTGTTCTCACTGTGGGATTTCTTTAAGTTCTAAAATAATCTGGCCTAATGAATATGCTTATTCTGTATATATTTTTAGTTCACATATCTTCTTTTTCCAAGTCCTAAAATATATGAAAATACTTTAGATAAGAGGGTGGTGATGACTCCTTTATATAAAGTGGCTATAACTAGAGATTGTTTTTTTTTTTTTTTTAAGCTGGCAATGCAATACCACTAAAAACATCCTCTCTGTCTGCAGAGAGGGTTTTGGAAATGACGTGTGAAGTATTAATTCCAACTCGTTGCTTTCCACGTGCCATGGAATATTCCTTAAAAAATTTTAAAGCCGGAAAAAAATAGATAATTATCGCTAATGTCAAGATTCTTTTTAGTCATCAAATGTGAATTATGAAACGCTTGTCACGAATCTCTTGGTAATATCACCAGGGAAAGGATGATAAAGAGCCCGACCAGCACCATACTGTTCTGCCTGGATAAAGCACGTACCAAACCATTGCTCTCTTTGTTCAGGTTCCACACTTGACTCCTCTGACTGCGTTTGGGTGTGGCTCTTTGCTGTTGATATATTCATAATTTATCAGAGAGCATAGGAATGGCACCATAAATATGCTTTGTGGTTTTAAGATGCCATTTACAAAGACCTTTCTTTCTGAGAAAGGGTTTGCTATGTAGCTCAGTCTGGCCTGGAACTCATGAGTATGCTCCTGCTTCAGCCTCCTGATTACTGAGATTACGTCCGCATCACCGTATATGACTACTGTTTTCTTTTCATAAAGGAAAGCTCCAAATCACAATCTTCATATTTGAATTGTATATGAGAAAATGTGAATATGGCTCATTAAAATGACATTTTTTCTTTGCTATTTTTTCTATACCAGGCTACTAAACTAAGTGTGGCATGAATATTCGATTTATGAAGGTTTATTAAATTAGGCATAATTGATGTTCAAATAATACCAGTTCCTAAATGTACTGGAGTCCAAATACCATAGGCTTTTTTTTTTTGAAGAGTTTTCCCTCCTCACTGGCCTCATGGGCTCTCTGTGCTTTGAGAAGACAGTGCTGTAGCTTCAGGGGAGAGTGCTTCTTTGTGGAACACTGAACAGAAAAGAAGAGAGCATCATATACCAACGCCATGACGTTTTCCTTGTGGACAATTCTTCAAGTAAGAAGACGTTGTTGAGCGGTTAAGTTAGTTATAAGCCTTCATTTCTTTTGTAAAAAGAGAATGAAGGTTTACTATGGCAATTCTTCTGGACACAGATCTTTGGAGAAATTCTCTCCAGTAAATGCAACTCACTCCCATGCAGGGACAGTCAGTCCACCTTTCTCATGAGGAAGTTCATGGTGTGACATAGTAATCCCTCTGCACGGGCCTTGGGAGGAATTAGTCCAGGAGGTTTTGCAAAGTGGTTTGGAGAAAGCCCGGGAGATATAAATGCTCAATAGTCCCCATCTATTTCTGGGAAGAGGTGCAGTAAGTGCAATGAAACCTCCCTTAAGCTGAAGAATCTGCTAGCTACATCCAAATTCCAGACAAGCAGAGGCCTTCTCTCCTCTGACAATGAAGATAATTTCCACAAAATACAGATCACTTCATGTTCTGGAAAGCTTTATCCAGAATTTATAAGCTAGACAATTATATATTAATATAATTAGTTACTATTAATATAGTAGGCACTCATAAGTAATTGTTGATTTGACTTATTTTAGTCTTACAGTTGCTTTTTAAGGTTCTTACGTGCGTTTGAATGCACCCAAGAAGATATTACCACTAGATGGCACCCTGTCACCATAAGGATTGCGGTGCTGCTGGTGACAGGGAGTTGCTAATTTTGTAATTACCCAACAGTGTAGATAACAGAGGTTTAATTTAAGTAATTTCCCTCTCATTATACTTTACAAGAAATCATGACCTTTCAAAATAATGGAGGAGGGACAGAGACCTACTGTATTATTTTATCCTGCAGAAAGCAAGTTCAATTGATTTAATTCTCACATTGAAGGAGAGAAGGCCAAGCTGTTGGCAGCTCTGTCTCTTAGTGTGTGGCATTAGTAATGGCTGTGGTGGCATTCCTTCTACCGCCTTGTCACAGGAACTGTCAGAAGATGACTTGAGATTTGGAGAAATGAAGGTGCACAGTTTATTCTCATGATGAGAAGGTGCTTTTTACTCTGGAGCTACTGCTTATTTAATTCTCAAATTATGATATGATATGATATGATATGATATGATATGATATGACATAATAAACTAGTGTACTGTGAAAAGGTGTAGCTGCTTCTCACAGTCCCTGAAAGTTGTCATAGCAGGCTAAAGGGCGTTCACTCTTGAAAACAATTTACAATGATTTAAAATGGATGGATTTCTAGAATCGTTGACATTGAAGCCTTAAAGTAATGCATCAGAGTAAATTCTACAAGAAGAGGCCACTGGCTTTTATTGTAAGTTGAGCTATCTTTGAGGGGACAGGGGATAATTCCCCAGTCTGTCAGCTCTCGTAGATAACAATGTAAAGTGATACAGCAGATCGTTTTGCTAAGCTATTTTTTTTATCTGCTCAGTGATCAGTTCTGAACTCAGAGGTTAAGTCCTTTGAAGAATCTCCATAGAAGAGAACGAGTCCTTGACTAGGATGAAGGAGTCTAAATGACCACATCCTTATGATGAGATGCTCTCTTCTACTTTTCTGTGTATCTTTGCACCCATATTTTATTAAGATCATTTGTGCCTCTTTGAAAAAGGAAGCCAGGAGGCCGTTTGACCTGGGAGGACAAGGTTTGCTGTGTGCTGCCTGAGGTTCTCAGCTCTGCTAGGTTCCTCTGGTGCTGCAGCTCACTGTGTGTGTGTGTGTGTGTGTGTGCATGTGTGTGTGTGTGTGCATGTGTGTGTGTGTGTGTGTGTGTGTAAATACTACTTAGATTTC
This sequence comes from Apodemus sylvaticus, assembly GCF_947179515.1. Classification (NCBI taxonomy): domain Eukaryota; kingdom Metazoa; phylum Chordata; class Mammalia; order Rodentia; family Muridae; genus Apodemus; species Apodemus sylvaticus. Next base: position 53,251,436 of record NC_067484.1, on the reverse strand, counting down.
TTTTAAAAAGATCAAAAGGAATGGCTGAGTTTTTATTTGCCCTGGAATGATCATAGAAAGCTTGGGGACTTGGGGTCTGCCCATCAGAGGCTCCCTGGTGTTCTGTGAGGAAAGGCAGGTGCCTGCTGGGCTGGGAACACACTGGTTCCTTCTGGGGTTGGCTTTCTCTCAGATAACTGGTCTGCTGAGCTTACGGCTAACCAAACATCTTTGCTTGGGTTTTATATACTAAGGGGGAGCTACCACCTGCACCTCCTTCACACTGCACCCATTTTTCCTGCTCCTCAACTGCCTTTCCTTGCTGTTTTTTTCCCTGTTATTCATGGCACGATTTAATATACCATATAACTTTTGTTTACTTTTTTGTTATTTATTCTTTCTTTCCTTTCATTAAACGATTGGTGTAACTGCCCTAAGTTTAGAGACATGCTTGGTGCATTGGGTTCTGGGTAACACTTGCTGAATTAATCAATTATGGTTGATGGCATTTCAATCCTGGTAAATAAATACATGTTTTTTTATAAAAAAAATACAGAAAATAAAATAGTAAGAAAAAAACTTAAGGGCTTGTTCTTATTACGAAAATGCTTTGTGATTCATTCCTCTTAAAAGTAGTCTGCTATTTGCTACTATGGTTGCTCAAATACATTCTCCCATATTTATTTTATATGCAGAACAGGCTAGAGAATGCACCCAGCTCTACCCTTTCTTTTCCTAGTTCTTCACTCTTAATCACAAGGCTGCCATGTGCCTGGAGTTATACTTATTAAGCCCCTTATAATCATCTTCCAACAGGGGCTGGCATTAGTTCTGCGAACTGCATTAGTTCTACTACTGTATAGTAAAGCATATTTAGACCTGTCTAGATTATATGATTTCATGTATATAGTTTCTTTGTTTGAATGCAAAACACAGAGATATAAGAAACCCTTTGGCTTGGCTTTGGTGTGTAAAGTGACTTATGAATGTAATTATTACTCCCACAAGGATGTTCTCTTAGCCTGAAAGAAAATTGCAGTCATAGAGGGTGGTAGTGAGTGGAAAGATGGCCTCTTAGCCACAAGGATCACTAAGGACAAAGCAGTCTTTGTTCTAAGCTGTCCACGCCTCTGTCACTGAAACACAATGGTATGAAATACTGTTAAAAAAGAGAGTCCAGGAGTACATTCTTGCATATAGCGGTAAAAATGGCTTCACTCTCTTGATAAATACTACTAATTATAAAAGTGAATTGTAAAAATTAAGAAAGTACCAAGTACTCAGGAGTTTAATTTGTTGTTTTAGAATTAACACATGCTTTTTATAATAAGAAAAATTTAATGTTAGTAATAAAGAAAGTTACCTACCAGTAGACATGTGGGAGCTATTCAGAGAAAACAGGAAAAAAATTCGTATTACTAAGTATTATGAAGTAAAATCTAATTGAAGAAGAACACTAGAATTTTTTTTTTTCAGGACCCATGAGGATCATAAATCCATGGAAACCGAGGAGTCTCATTTTGCTTTGGTGGGGGAAAAAAAAGAACAATGTGAAGCTTTGTTTGGCGCCAGTGGTGTAAATTTGCATTTGTAAAAGTGTCAGTGAAACCTTAGTTTTAGTCATCTTGCCATTTTATGTCTTTCATTCTACTATCAGTCAGTTCTGAACCCAAGAGCCCATAGTAGGGAGTTACTCCGTGACATCCAGAGTTCAGGGTTCAACCACTGGGCTGAGTGGACAGTATTTAAGCCTGCCCTGCTTATGCCCTGAGTACCTTGTAGGACTAGGTATGTGTTTTCCACTATGATCTCACAGTTGGAGATATTGTCTCCCCACCTCCTCTGGTTGTCTAAGTACGATGTGTCTGTACCTGTATACCTATGTGCTTATGAGCACTTTGCTTTTTGAGAGAATGTGTCTTTTGTTCTTTTATGGTTTTGTAAGTTTGGTATAGACATCCTAGGTTAGGTCAGGGTTTTAATGGCTTTTTGAGTCAGAGATTTCCCTGCGCCTAGAATGAACTTGCATCCTGAAGGAAGCTCTGAGTGATGCATGGCAGGCGATTAGGGTCTGATGAGTGATGGAGTGATGGCGGTCCCAGGTGTCTGGAACTGTACTGAAGTAGCAGAGTGTCCAGAGAAGCTGTGCAGTCCACAGCAGTATTCTCAAACACAAGCTTTTAGCAAGACTACCAAGGGGCACATTAAGATAAACTTTCTTCCTATTCTTCCTGATTTGGTGTATCTATATGTAGAATATGAGGTTTTATATTTCTCACATGTTCCCAGGGGTGCTCTTATACCATTTGAAGGCCACTTTTGAGAAGCATTGACTTACAGGGCCAAACTGCATACTTTGATTAGGGAATGGTTGCTTGCCATAGGTCAGCAGGTAAGGGAAGCTGGAGGGAGTTCCTACAGAGGAGATCAGGAAGTTCCTTGAAGTGAAATTCCTTCAAGGAACCCTGCAGAGGACGCTTGGTGTCCTAGTTCATTGCAGCTGTCAACCTGACAGAGTCAACCTGGCCCAGAGTCATTGGAGGGAGTCCCAACTGGGGTTATTGTCCAGATCAGATGGACCTGTGGCCATGTCTATAAGGAACTTTTTTGATTGGTGATTGATAAGAGAAGGTCCAGCCTCTGTTGGCAGTACATCCCTAAATAGGCTGGTCTAGGCTGTATAAGAGAAAGAGTAAGCCCAAGAACACTCCATTAAGCAGCACCCCTCCATGGCTTTTACCTCAAGTTCCTGTTCTTTTAGTGATAGATGGTGACCTGAAAATATTATCCAAATAACTTCTTTCCTCCCAAAAGCTGTTTTTGGTTATACATTTATCACAACAGAAAGCAACTTGTGACAGCTGGGGACAATTCTTTCTTTCTTCTAATGCACACTGGCAGTAGGAGAGGAGAGAAACAGTTCTCTTCAACTTGGAGTCAAATGAGACTTGTAACTGTTCCACTCTGAATTGCTGGATCAACCATTTGTCCTACAAAGCCACTATTGCTTCTAAGTGAGCTAAACCCATGGGGAAAGTTTACCCAAACAGCAGTGAAGTAGATTCCCATCTTCTTCAGGGAATCTCCCAGAGAGTATCATTCCAAGCTATCACTTCCTCTATCCACTTGCAGAAGCCACGGCAGAGGGATCCTGTACCCTAGCTTGGCTGTGAAGATTGAGCATGGGGACCATGGCTGAGGAAGACAATGCTGAGTGAAGGGTTTTCACGTACTGGAGTCACGGCCTTGCAGTGATGATCTGCAGAGGCAGCTGCATTAGTGGTGGTGACAATGCACACACTGGCAGATTGTTCTGTGCGTTCATCTCTTCTGTGACTTTGTCCAAGCCAACTTGTTTGGCCACCTTCCCTGCCTATTCCTATTTCACAGAGAGGTGTTCACTTTCCTGTATGTGGTACTCCTTAGTCTTAGGCTTTGAGTTTTTTCCTTAAGGTGGCGTCTGCTATGGTACATACTTTTCTTATTCAGTTTTGTCTGACTTTCTTATGTCTTACGTCTTTTGTCTGACAAGCTTGTGAAGAAAATTTATCTCATGTTCATCCCAATGCCCAGGATAATACCTGACACATAAGAATACTTCATAAGCATTTATGGAATGAATCAACACCACGAGCCTGCTGTGGTCATCAGTAAATTCACTATTTGCTTACAAGAGCTAAAATTTGCTTCTCCCAATTATTGACGTTGGAGATGTCTTTAAGTATGAAGTATTTCTTAAAACTAGTTTGTTAATTTTGAAGTGTTTCCATCTACATGGAGAAATTATCTTAATAACTCGACGTAGCTAATTTATTAACTGAGACTACTTGTTACTAAACAAGATTTGGTGATGTGCATAGGAGGCAGAGTACTTTTCTTTATTTTTCTTTTGTTGTAACTATGCACTTTGGGCAAATGGTTTGTACCTCAAGAATATTTTAGACATCTTTCACAGTTTTGTGGATATTTTGGGTCATGAAATTTGCACTAGTTTCATTTAATACTTTAAAATCTCAGCTTCATATCCAATAGAGAAAAAGACGTTTGTCTCTGGGAAACCTGGGTACTCAGCACTTGCATCCTCGAGGAGATTCTCTTGGCTGGGGTATGGCCTGCTTCTTCTTTCTATTCTTGCTGTTCCTAGGGAGTCTTCTTTCTTGGCTATATTAGGATTGGGGTAACAAGGGAGGTAACAAGGGGTAACAAGGAGGCAGATGCCTCCTGTATAAGAATGCTATATTTCTTCCATGGCTGGCCACGTGCTTTATACAGCAGGCATCTAATGCCAGGTCTCTGAGTGTACGGTGGCGGTTCCCCAGCCACACAGCAGTAGCCTGGATGACTTCCACGCAGCCTGTTTGACCTAGAGGATTCATAGTTACAGGCTGCAGGATATGCTGCCATTTTCCTGCTAACTTCTTCCCTACTGCTGATTCCTCTGCACTTTCTGCTAAAATCCCCATTGAGGGAAACCAGCAAGTTCTCTCATGGACAGAGTCTGGCTAGAGAACTGGTGTCAGTCTTCTTTCAAGTACTACCAACATCCTCCAGCATCTGAAACTGGACTTTTCTAGAGGAAAAGAACTAAGAAGATCTAAGAAGAGAAGACATAGGACTTAGACATTCTGCTGGGGTTTTGTTTTTTTTTTTTAATTGAAAATTTAGTTTTTGAAAAGTTTACAAGTGTATACAATGAATCTTGATCATGGCCACCTGTACTCCCCGCCTCTAGCTCCTCCCACTCTCCCTCCTACTCATGACTTTCTTTCTTCCTTTCTTTCCTTCCTCCCTCTCTCCCTACCTTCCTCCCTTGTTTTACTTTTTATTGATTCTTTGTGAGTTTTACATCATGCACCCTAATCACACTCATCTTCCTGTGCCTCCAGACCTGCCCTCCACTCCTGCAACTAACCTCCAAAAGGAAAAAAAATCTCATTGTAGAAGCTGTCATGTGTCCCAGTTTATTTCTCTTTCTTTTTTCTTTTCTTTTCTTTTTCTTCTTTTGACATTTCTTTGCTTGCAAATGTTCATTGCAATGAGTCCTTGGTCTGATTTGAGGCCTTAGGCCTCTAGTACACTATTAATCCTGGAGCCTCACCAGGCCCTTGACTAATTCCAGCAATTCATAGATGGGGTAGATGTTGCAGTAGACCAACTCAAAGCCCTGAATCTGGGACTGGGTGGAAATTGAACTGTTCAGCCTACCAGTTCTCGTGCACTCCACCACCAGGGCAAGCTCTCCAGCACTCATTTCTTGGTGAACCCCTTTTTTCTTTTCACTTTTACTTTTTACTGATTCACCCAGTGCTGCTGTCAGCAAGAGGCAGGGTCAGTGGTCCCACTCTCACACCCTCGGGGCATCTCCCTCCCTTGCCCTTGTGGGCTTGGCCAGCTCTATTGTGTTGCCTAGACAGGGTGCAGGGCCCATTCTCCTGAGTTCTGCATAGCAGGCCAGGGGCAGGGCCAGCTCTGCCCATCTCATGACTCTGGGGCCACAGGTAGCAAGGGGCAAGGGATTGGAGTAAGCACTTCTCCCTTGCCCATGTCAGCACATGGCAGACAAGTGGCAAGGCCAGCTCTCTCACACGCATGCCCTAGGGTTTGGGTGAACCTCTTTTTAATTCCCCATGAAGAGCAGCCCCAAATCACTGCAATTCTCTCCTTCCCACAATTCTGCTACATTTCTGTCTCCATGAGACGACTACATAAAGTTGTGGAAATGCTGAGGGGAAACAGATGAAGGAAGAATGCTAGGGTCTTTCCAGTGGGAAACTTGTGTGTGTGTGACAACATCAAAGCAACCTAAGCATCACATGCAATCCTCTGCCTCTTTGGATGCATCTGTGTTTTGAATATGGTATAAATAATGTGTACATGACAATCAAAGTGCTTGGCAGAGAACTAACTGTTAATTACTCTTGCCTTCTGTCTATCTTAATGACCCTTTGACCAGTAAATTAAAAAACACCTGGTGACTGATTTTTAGCAATTCTGATCATCTATCGAGTTGTTGCTTTACCTGATGTCCTAGCTTCCCATCAGATAGGCTAGCCATGTCAATTGTGAGACAGCTGTCACAAAATAGACTCCTGTTTGCCAGCCATCTGGATAGAAATACCTTTTGCATCTAAGCCACACCTTATGTTGAGTTTTTAATGAAACAGCACAGGACCTCAGTTTTGGATACACCTTGATCAGCCAGCCTAGCATGTGCAGTCTCTCAAAACTTCTGTCTAGAGTCCCTTGTGCTTCCTTAGATTAGCTGTTGTCCTGCGCCGCTTACTCCTAAGTCAGACTTCACAGGGGCCCCCTGACTTGGTTCAAGCACAAGAGGTTTTCTGCCAATTTTAATAAAGGAGTTTCAGCAGCACTGTCATAGCAAAGCCTGAGTTTTGTGGGAAAACAAGTCTCCCAGATCCTCCCTGTTGTTACTGCTATGACACTGCAGTATGACTCTCCAGAGAAGCTGTTGGAGGAGGTGTGCTAGTCTCTGCAATTCACATCATTCATACTAGTTAAGTTAGTATGTCCTTCCTGCTGAGGATTTCAGCATGGGAATCAGCTTCCTCCTGGATTCTGCAGCCCCACCCTCATTCCTACCTGCCAGCTAGAACTTCACCTCTGGAGTAGAATGAGTTGGACATCATTCTTTCCACATGTGTGTCTTCCTGTGACTGAGGCTCTGAATGGTTATGGGAGGTCCACTTGCTTTTGTTTGCTTTTGTTACTGGGTGGTCTCTTTGTTAGTGGTGGTGCCCATTTGAGGAAACTGAGGCACGTTCAGCATTGCAATTCTTCAGTTTTCCCATTATCCATTACCCAAGAATGGTAGGGGTGGTGTGGGGGTGGGGTGCTTTCTAAGGATATTAGAAATATCCAGGGCACTGGTGTGGAATCTCGGCTTCTGTGCTACATATCTATCTTCATGTCATTTACTTGCACTGCTGTGCCCATCTCTCCACGACAGCATTATCTCACTCTTAGTTGCATTTCCTACAGCTTTGTCCATCTATCTCTAGCCCCCGCTTCAGTCAGTTCAGGTTTCCAGAAGGAGCAAGTGCCTCTTTGGCAACTACCACTGACCCTGTCTCAGCATGAGAATTGAAGTATGTCTGGGTGCTAGTTGCTGGCAACCTGGTTGTTTCTTTATGGTGATCTCCCCAGGCTTAATTGTGTGTGTGTGTGTGTGTGTGTGTGTGTGTGTGTGTGTGTGTTGTGCATCCATGTGGAGTTCAGAAGTCAGCCTCACTTCACTTCCTAGTAGAGACTTAAATCAATACTGGGCACAAATATAACAGATTTTTCTCAGAGGGAAAATCTGTCCTTGAAGGCACCTGCCAGGGGAAAACATCTATTTACGATCTCATGTGTATGCATGGTGAGGAGTACATATGCTTAACATTATGCACACATAGATAAATCATCCAAAGTTATATAATATCCCATCTGTCAATCAGGGTAGAAAACCATTTCGCTCCTGTTTCTGCTCTAACTTATGTACCTCCACATGAACTTAAGATGACACTCACTCCCCAAAGGCCTCAGGACTCTCAAGTCACATGTTTTCTGAAGCCCACTCTCATTCTATGAACCGTACTCTAGGTCTTGTCCAATTCATTGTTTGAGATGCAAAGAATCTGGACACTGGTGGTTTGAATCAAACAGCATGCTGGACTCATATATTTGAATGTCTGACTCCCAGTCTGTAGTCTCTTTAAGAAGGATTAGGTGGGGTGGCCTTTTTGGAGGAGGTATGTCACTAGAGAGGTTTGATGTCTCAAAAACATACAGCAGACCCAGTTTTTCTCTCTCTCCTTCCTCCCTCTCTCCACATCCATCCATCCATCCATCTATCCATCCATCCATCCATCCATTCATCCATCTGGACATCCTCCCCTCTTCCTCCATTTCCCCTTTCCCCTCCTGCCCCACCTGTGTATCAAGATGTAAACTCCAGCTCCAGTATCATGCCTTCCTATCTGCCACCATACTCCCTGCCCTGATGATCATGGATTAAACCTCTGAAACTGTAAAGCAAGCCCCTAAGTAAATACTTTTTTATAAGTTGCCTTGGCTATGGTATTTATCATAGCAATTAGAATAGTAACTAAGACAGACCACATCATGGGACACCCTAGCTTTCCTCCAGTCATAAGCATATATGACTTTTGAATATAACTGTTTTCTTTCCCAGTTCTAATCTTGCAATTTTCTAGAACTCTCACAAGAACACCCACATAAAGAAAAAGACATGTCCTAACAGCATCAGTAAGCTGTACTATCGCTGGTTTTACCTTATCAGATTGCAGATTGTAATCCAATCCAAAGCACCTCCAGAACCAGCCTATAATTGCCATTATTGAAAAAGTGAAAAGAGAAAATGGTGTGTGTGTGTGGGGGGGGGGCGTTATAGAGAAATCTGAATCTAATACCATGGCAGCTCTGGCAAGGGATCACATCCAAATACCTTCTACATCTATGTGATTGTCTAGAATACATACCTTTAATCCCCCTGGCTAGAAACCAGATATCCCCTTAGTATGCACCTTTAATCTCAAACAATAAAGGTAAAGTTAGTTTGTAGAAGGAAGCAGCCATGTTTGAAAGTGATGTCTCATTGAGGGGTAGACAATATGATGAATCAGAGAAAGATTTGACAGAATGAGTTAGAGATAGGATCTGACCAGCTCTCATGAGGACAGACAGGGAAGAAGGCTACTTTTGAGCAGTGCAGGGAGAGTCAGTTCAGTGTTGTTCTTTTTCAGTTCCTGTAGTAAGTGAAATCAGTGCAGTTCGGTTTGTAGAGTTTAGAGGTAGTTTTTCCAAGCTTAGCAATTCAGTCAGAAGCTGAGAGAAGCCCATGTAGTCAGTTGTATTGGGGAGGAGTTTGATCCAGAAGAGCTGAATTTAACCAGTCAGTCAGAGTTCAGAACAGACTAGAAAAGGGAGCTTATTCAGCAGTAAGCCTCCAAGATGACAATTACATCTGGTAAATAAAAATTACATTCATAGGGTTGTCTCTTAGAAATCTTTTAAGCTATAAGATTCTCAAAGCCTCCAAAATCTTGTATGAAGCTACTGCAAACGCTCTTAACCCAAGTAAGACTCTGTTGAGAAGCTGATATCTAGATTCTTGGGTTTGTCAGCACTTCCCTGAGTACATATTGACCCCTATACATAAATCTGTGTTGAAAATATCTTTTTTTTTTTTTTAAAAAAACCTTCTAATTTTGCTTCATATTAGCTCATCTTGAAATTCTCTTTTGTGTTGTCAAGAATGACAGTTTCATTGGAATAGAAGCTTGGAATAGAGTTGAGGCTTCCCTAGGTAGCAGCATGAAGTTGTGTAACACCTCAGACATGTTGTTTCTTTGAAGTAGAACATCAGATATATAAGTAGAATGATATCCTTTGCAATCTGATTTGCTGAGTGAGTAAAGTTTGCATGGAGCTAACTCTTCTTTCCATATTATAAATCCTTCACAAATCATTTGGACAAAGATGCTAGCAAATAGGAAATATTTTCAGAGGTGATAGTCACTGTCATTTAAGAGGCACTACTGACCAATGCACACACAAACGAATTGCATTGGGACAAGATCCTTGAGGGATTACAGTTTTTAAATATATACAATGGCTAAACCTATTTACAATATTTTAGATTTCAAACCTGGGGCAAATGGCTGAGGTACCTATTTAGCATATCATAGAACTGCCAGGTTCTCTAAGCATCCCTCAGTCCCTCCCTCCCTGTTCCAGGGTCTTCCCTGTTCCAGGGTCTTCCTTGCTGGCATACCCAAACTCTACCTGGAACCTTTCCATCCCAGGTGCTGGGGCTGCAATTCCTGCAGCTACCCTTTCCTGTCTAATTCAGTCTAATTACTTGGCTTTTTTCCCCCTACTCTCTTTGGACCTCCTGGCTGCTGTACCTGGTTCTACACCCCCACACTCCACCCCCCCCCCCCCAATCAGTCTATTTCTATTTTCCCCTTTCCTCCCATGGCTCAGGGTCATGTCCGTTCTGAATTCTCCCAGATGTGTCCCTGCCTCTGGCTATCCTCTCCCTTTCATCTACATTAAACTTTCTCCTTCCCAACCCCTAGGAGCAGTCATGTCCTTCCTTTTTATTTCTTTTTTCTTTTTTTCATTCATCTGGTGCTGAAACTCACGACCAGTCTGAAGGGGGCTTAAAAAGAGAGAAGGGGGATTTAGAGAATGTGACACCGTGGTATGGGGGAAGGGGGTGCCCAGGCAGGTCCATGCCCAAGCACCTCTTCCCCCTGAGGGACCACACGCACACAGGCATGGTATAGAATAGAGTTTATTCAGGGCAGAGGATGGGAGTTAGAGAGGAAGAGAGAGAGAGAGGCAGAGAGAGAGAGAGAGGGAGAGAGAGAGGGGGGGGGAGAGAGAGAGTAGAGAAGTGGAGGAGTGGAGGAGTGGAGGAGTGGAGGCTGCCATGACCACTTGGAGGGAGGGGGAGGGGAGGAGAGCCCAAGAGGGGCAGAGAGGTGGGAGTAGGATGGGAGAGAGCGATGAGAGAGAGAGAGGAGGGGCAAGTAGCCACTTTTATAGACACAGTCAAGTTCCTGTTCCTCTTTATTTCTTTTTTTCATTCACAATAGTGGGGCTTGAACAAAATGACAGTCAAGAACCATTTTATATTTTAGCCTAAAACTTATGTTAAACTGAGAAAGAAGGTATCTAGTCGGGAATGGAGTGCATCACGTGGCCTCCGTGGTATTTCTAAAAGCTGCAAAGTTGAAATGACATCCTCCTCCTCCTCCTCCTCCTCATCATCATCATCATCAGCAGCAGCAGCAGCAGCAGCAACAGCAGCAACAACAAGAACAACAACATGGCCCTAGAATTCAGTTCTTCGTTTCAGTAATATATGAAACTAAAAATAGTGAAACTGGGTTGGCCTTATGTGTAGTGTGGAGCTGGATCCTCAGAAAGCTGGAGCAGAGGTCCGGAGTGTTATGTCTCTGTTGTTGCTGTTCCAGGCAGTTGTCAATCCAAATTGATTGTAGATGAATTTGCAGTGTGACTGACAATTAATTCTGTGTGAAGCCTCAGGCCATGAGACTCTGGAGGATGTACACAGGGAGTGGGCTGCAGGGTACCTACCGGGAGGCGTTCCTCCCAGCTCCCATCCTCTTTACACTTGCACACATCCCCTCCCCCAGGGAGGATGCATTTAAAAGGGTGTTAGAGTAAATGGAACCCCAGTGGAAGTTGTCTTTCCTCAGAGAGACAAGCATTGCAGTTTATAGAAGGCTGGGTCACTGACTAGGAAACCAAATAATTGGCGGATGAATGAATGGACAAGAGTCAAGGGGCTTCACATAGATGTAATCCCTTCTCATTGCTTCTCTCATGCTGGGCGCATTAGGATGCAAACAGAAACAAACCATAGGCTGGGTTGCCTGGTAACCAGGAGGGTACCACAGATTTCCATTTTTACTTTATTTCTGATTCAGGAAAGCCATCCAGTGTGTGTGTGTGTGTGTGTGTGTGTGTGTGTGTGTGTGTGTGTAATTGAGAAAGAACCCTCACCTCACCTTCCAACCCCCACCTCTCTTTAAGTCTGTAGATAAAATATTGTAAAGAACAGAATTGTTTTTAATTGTTTTAAAGCTTAAATTAACATTTAAGCTGTTAGAAAATCAATGGGAACCTCTGGATGAAAACCAGAGGGTGGTAATTAAAGGGCAGCAGCCTCCTGCTTGGAATTCAAGGAGCCAGAGGGAACAACCCCACTGCCTTAGCTAATTAACCCTACAGCTTCAGTATCAGGGTCTTCTGCCCCCTGCCATGTGTTTAAGTGTTCATGGAAAACACCCAGACTTAGAGGTTTCCCCCTCCAATTGCCAGAGTTTGTTTTTTACATAAGCTTGTTTGCAAATTATCTTTTTTTTTGAAAAGAAAAAGCAGATTTTAAAACATGAATAATAAGCAAAAAAAAAAAAGAATCAAATAGAACTTTCTATCCCTCCTAAACATAAACACACACACACACACACACACACACACACACACTCACTCACATTCAGATAAAGCTTAAAGGCAGGTTAAAGTCTTCTCAAGTAATTAACAAACAGCCAAGCCACTTTGGGAATCTATGGAATAAAGAATGAAGTAAAGGGCTAAGTACACCTGTGGCCTGACATGCAAGCAGAGCTCAGCTCTTTGGGGTTGTCTATGCCTTCGGAAGGCACAGCAAGATGCATGAGCACACACACACACACACACACACACACACACAAATATGAAGTATACACTATAAGTATCCAGCCCTCAGTATATCTGACAAGAAGCTGTAATGGCTGTAATGATCTGTCTTTTGGTGCAAAGAGAGTGTTGGGTTTTATAAAAAGATAGGGGGAGGAATATGTTTGGCACAGGTGTGGTATGCTGAGGCATCCCTTCCCCCTGAGGGATCAGCCACAGGACAGTTTATAGAGTAGAGTTTATTCTGGGCATGGGGAGGGGAGTTGAAGGAGTAGAGACACAGAAAGGCAGAAAGAGAGTAGAGGCTAGCTATGAGCATGTGGGGGGAGAGGTGGGAGGGGAATAGGGAGAGAGGGGAGCAAGAGATCAAGAGAGAGGAGGGGGCAAGCAGCCCCTTTTATAGCGACTCAGGCACGCCTGGCTGTTGGCAGGCGACTGTGGGGCGGAGCCTAGGCCAAATGCTAACAGAATGGAAGCTGAACAACTGAAGGATTATCAATAGCTTGCTATCATTTTGCCTCTAAAGCAGGGAGACTGGAGAATATTACAGAACTCAGCTCTTCTGGTTGTTGAGTGTGAATGAATCTGAGGAGAGAGATGTTTAGTTCATGATTTTTCATATTGGATTGATAGATTGTATCTTGGAACATCGATACTTTTTCTAAATGTGGTGAAGTTTAAAGTAAGATGGGCCTTCATCTAGCTGACAATGGCAATCAGTACCTTGGATAATTGACTCTTGATGTACTGATGAACTGAGCTTCTGTGCAGGAAATCTAGACATTTACAAGGTTCAGTTGAAATGAACATAACAGAATCACAGAAACGGGCATTTAGAGCAGGCACTTGGATTAACAGGTTACCAGAAATACTACATTACTGCCTCCATCTTGTGTCTGTCCTCTTTAGTTTGGCAGAGAAAACAGATAATCATTGTCTTTAACTCTTCCTCAGAGATTCCTCAGAGAAATCTCAGAACAAAAAATTTCTAAAATACACTACTTTCTAGGGAAAGGCAGTTAATCTAACAGCACAAAGCTACAGCTGGAGCAGGACTGGAGTCTTTTTTTTTTTTTTTTTGATATTTTTGGGAGATAGGGTTTCTCTGTGTAGAGCTGGCTGTACTGGAACTCATTCTGTAGACCAGGATGGCCTCAAACTCAGAAATCCTCCTGCCTCTGCCTCCCAAGTGCTGAGATTAAAGGCATATGCCACCACTGCCCAGCAGGACTGGAGTCTTGTAAGGAGAATTTTGAGTTCATGGGAGAACACTCCAGGACCACAAGTCTTGTAACCTCAGTTCCTTCCAACTGCAGATTTGTTCTTGGAATATGTTTCTGAGCCCCTCCCAGGAATGAGTTTGTTTCAGACTACTGATTGACACTTGCTATTGTTATTTAGAATGTTTACAGCCTGAACTCCTGCAAACTTTACTCATGTCTTTTATTAACCCTCAGAGTATAAATTGCTTGATGCTTTAAAGTTAGTTATTAAATTAGACTTTAGTTAGCATCTTTCATAGGCTCCATTCTCCCAGGACTGACTCTAGAGTGTGGACAATCCCCTCAAGCAAAGACAAGGAACAGATTTCTAATGATAACTGTGTAGAACCAGAAGGAAACAATAATTCATTTTCAAGTCTCTCTGAATTCTTTTCCCACATCCTAGAAACTTGTCTCCCCACTGGGAAATTCTTTAGAATGGGATCCTCTCTTTGGCTAAATTGTCAGACAATTTAGACATCGTACTCAAAAAAAAAAAAAAAAAAAAAAATCCAAGAATTCCATGATGAGAGAAGGAACAGGTTGAAAGTCCAGCAAAAGGAACAATTTCTTTGGTCTTCCCAAAAGAGATTCCACACGATCCTGACAAATTGACACACTATTTTCCAGGAGAGACTAGAACAGAGACAATGACCCTGGGTGGGTCTATCCCTCTATGAGGATTGCTTAGTTAATCCATGTCACCTGTCCTCTAGTTAGACCTCACTTCTATGTGAAGACACTAAAAACAAATCTCTTTATTCCTCCACCAATGTGGCCACATTGAATACATCTCCCTGTACACTTTTCACAATTACTTTGTCTCTTTACTTAGCCTATTGAAGATGTGTGGCTGAGAGGTAGGCTTGTAAGGGCTTCTGGGGCCCAGAGTCCCAAAATTCTAATAAGAATTCTAGACAGGGCATAGTTTGATGTCATTCCTTTGATGGGGAGAGATTGCAAGCCTTTTGCATTGATTTTTGGAGGATAGCTTCTAGCTCAAGACTCCTACCTTATTGTTAAGCACACCTATTTTGCAAATAAGGTTACATTCCCATAGGCAAAGGGAGTGTGACCCAGGTGTCTCTCCTTAGAATATCTCCTGGTATGCTGGGTTTGTAGAGTTACAATGGGAGCAAAGTTTGTAGGCTGGCCAACTATGAAAAACATTAATGCTGAAGGTTTACAGATGCCTTTGGCCCTTGGCTCACCAATGTTAAAGACACAGCTTGGGTTATTTATAAATTCTTCATATTCATGGTCACGATTTCGAATGAACTGTAAACCATCAGAACATGTTATTGCTTTCTCCTTATTTCTGTACACGTGGACTTTGGGTAAGATGAGTACCAGCGGGACTGGAGATGAGAAAAGATGTCACGAGATGGCATAATCAAAGCATGTCTAAAACGAAACATGAGCAGGTCTGCCCATATTTCAGTCTTCTGGGCAAAGGAAACAAGCAATACCTGCAGTTAGATAATTAGAAGTTTTAAGGCAAAGATCACAGGTTTTTGCTGCCCCATCAGACTAGGCTCAAATTGTCCTAGTCTACCAATTAAAGGAATAAATAGTGATAAAAACCAAAACCAAAACCAAAACAAAATCAAGTGAGGACATTTATTTAATGTGGCCACATTGGGTAGAAGAGAGGAAGAGGCCCAGTTTTTTCTGGCATCTTGTTCAGGACTCCTCTTAACTCCTCATTCCTTATGATCTCTCTTGAAATAATTAAGATGAGATATACAGGGAGCATAATGTAGAAGATAGTTTGTTGCAGATAGAGGATAGTGCACTTTCAGGACCAAGAATGAGAATTGACAAGACCTTTAACCTTTGAGAGCAATGTAGCACCCTCAGGAGGTGTGAGTGGACAATTGTCAAAGGTCTCATTCTTTCATATCACATTTAGGCAGCCTTTCTATGATTTCCAGAGACTCTAGAACACACAGACTTTCCTGAGTAGTATTTTGTTGTCCAGGTGATTGACAGACCCATTTAAATCAACTCTTAAGGTAGGAGGCAGTGATACCGTATAACACCCTCCCCAGTAAAGAGGCCTCTAGCTATTCTAGCTAGATAATAATCTTGTAAGATTTACTTAGCTATATTACTAACCTTCTAAGCCTGCTAGTTTCTAATTAAGTACCTGACACAGTGACCCAAATTCCATCTTCAGGTTCCTAACATGAGATTTGAATTTAAATAGAGGCAGACAAAAGGATGCTTAATTAAATAGTTTTGGTTTAGGTGTGGTCTGATTATTCACTGTCTTCTCTTGTCCTATAAGATAGTTTGAAGAAATCTTTATTGTTTGAGGAGACAAGGTGATCACCTTTGTTTCATGGTGAAGCCTCCACCTTAAGGTTAATTGTCCTCATCTTGGGGTCTTGCAGGTTTTGTTTTTGGAATCTAAGGTGACTGGAGGCTCCCATTAATGACCTCTCTTTGCCTTCAGTTTCACAGAAATAATATAGTTTACGTAGACACTCTTGACTGTTAACATGCTCTTAGAGTTACTTCCTATTGTGTGGCCAAAAGCATCTTGGGAGGAAGGGGCTTATTTATAAGTCCATCACTGAGGGAGGCAGAGGCAAGGGCTGAGGCATTGTGGTCCTTGACATGGCCATAACCATGGCAACAATACATATTCACTTAGACTTTACTCAAGCCCTATCCCTTCTTCAAAGTTGGTCTCCCCCTTCCCCACCTGCCACTAAGTAAACGACGCCATTATTACTATTAGGCCCAAGCTTAAGGCTTGGTTTGGATTTTCTTCTCACTTTCATGTCCTGTCTCTTGCAGTCTGTGTCATTCCTCTCTGTGCTGCCATCTCTCAATCTACTTTTGACCCCTGTTAACTTTCCTGGATGGGCTTTCTAAAGCCTAAATCAGATCAATGTCAGCCCTGCCTGAAACACTCTTAAACTTCTATTCAATGTGGAATAAATCCAGTCTCCTTGACACAGAGGAGAACATTTCACCTGACTTCGTTCTTTTGTGGCTTCTTTCTTTCTTTCTTTCTTTCTTTCTTTCTTTCTTTCTTTCTTTCTTTCTTTCTTTCTTTCTTTCTTTCTTTCTTTCTTTCTTCCTTCCTTCCTTCCTTCCTTCCTTCCTTTCTTTCTTTCCTTTCTTTTCTTTTCTTTTTCTTTCTTTCTTTTTTTTTTTGGTGGCTTTTTCACACACTCCAGCAACACTGGATTTGTTTGACTTAAAATGTGAATGTGCTGTACCCATTCTGGTGTCTGTGTCTTTGAAATAACTGTAGTGACGGCCCCCCTGGGTTTTGTTGTTGTTTTGTTTTGTTTTTATGATTGCTTTCTTCTCAATCTGTTGCCAATTAAAATATAGGCATAGGTGTCAACGTTTTTCTAGAATTCTAGTTTTAAAAAATGGTTTAACTCTTTATTCTTACATTTTATCTATTTGTGTGTGTGTGTGTGTGTGTGTGTCCGATTATGTGTGGTCTTTCATGCACGTATGGATTTCAGAAGACAATTAGTGTATTTCTTCTTTAACGTGTAAGGTCTATCATGTAAGTTCCAGAGTTCCAACTCAGGTTGGCAGGCTTGGTTTTGTAAGACCCCAAAAAACCGAAGGTACCCCAGCACCCCACACCCCCGAAGGCGATACCCAATCACTCCCGAGAAACGGTCTCGATGCAATAACATGAGGATGTCTTTACTTCAGAATACTGGGTTCCACAGCTATATACCGTGCAGGGTTAGAGGACTGTGGACCATGAGTGCCGAATTGCAACAGCTTTTATAAGTTTACGACAAAACCTGCAAATCACAAACCAATCATTTCTTAGCATGGAGAGCCCGCAAAATGCTAGCCAATCGATTTGTACCATTCCATAGTTTTTAGGCCAATCAGTTTAAATTATCAGAGCCAGTGCTCAGTGGACCGATTAGTTTCCTATTTTCTTAAATGTCTATAGCTGTGTGAACTCCTGCATAGGGGTAATGGCGTAAGCAGTTTATAGAAGCAAGATAAGCTTAGCCCATTTCCAGTTACCTTATGGGACCAGGATCACCTATTCAAGGCCTTTCTGCTAGCTCTAAACAAAGGGCAGGCTCTGGAATGTGACCTTTTACCTAGTTTCTAACAAAGCAAGATAGCATTTTTAAACTTCTGACTTCTTGGGGTCATTAGAGTTAGGCTGTATTATTTTCTATCCTTTCAGTTTCACATACCTTTACCTGTAAGACCCCACAAAACAGAGGGTGCCCCAGCATCCCACACCTCGGAAGGCGATACCCAAATCACTCACGAGAAACGGTCTTGATGCAATAGCATGAGGATTTCTTTATTCCAGAATTCTGGGTTCCACAGCTGTACACCTCGCAGGGCTAGAGGATTGTGGACCACGAGTGCCGAATTGCGGCAGCTTTTATCAGTTTACAACGAAGCCCTCGAATCACCAACCAATCATTCCTTAGTATGAAGAGCCTGCAAAATGCGAGCCAGTTGATTTGTACCACTCCATAGTTTTTAGGCCAATCAGTTTAAATTATCAGAGCCTGCGCTCAGTGGACCAATTAGTTTCTTATTTTCTTGAATGTCTATAGCTGCGTGAACTCCTGGATAGGGGTAATGGCATAAGCAGTTTACAGAAGCAAGATAAGCTTAGCTCATTTCCAGTTACCTTATGGGGCCAGGATCACCTATTCAAGGCCTTTTATGATCTTTATTCTTGTTCAATAGAATTAGCAAACACAGTCCATAGAGATTTCTTGGTGTGTTAGAAAAACTAGGTCTGTATTCTTCTATGATGGAAGTACCATTCAGGTTGCAAAACTCATCACCTCTCTAAATATCTAAATCACTATCTAAATAAATACAAAATCTCTAAATATACTAACCTTGCTTTTGGCTTCTGTAGGTCTGCTTCTGGCTAATTTTTCTTCTTTACTGAAGTATCTCAACCCAGGACTTGGGTGGTGTGTGTGTGTGTGTGTGTGTGTGTGTGTGTGTGTGTGTGTGTACATGTGTGTGTGTACGTGTGCTTAAAGGCTCAGGGTTACATTGGGGTCCTGAGTACCCAGTGTAGTTCCTGGCTGACTAAGAAAGGCTTTCTACTGGTTTAAACCCATGTCGGAGCAGTCTTCTCTTGTGAATAATCACAACACTGACAATTACTCTGCATATATAAAAATTGTATTTGCACTATCATTTATGATCCAAATAATGTATTATGAGCAACTCATGGGACCTCTAGATTGCTCAGTGAGGAACTGTACTGGTCACTGAGCCTGATGATTTGAGTTTGAGTCTTGGAAGCCACAAGGTAAAATGGAAGGAGAGAACCACTTCTGGCAAGTTGTCATCTTGTCATCTGACCTTTTCACCATACAAGTACTAAGACATAAATCCCTTGTTCATGCAAATACACACACACACACACACACAGAGAGAGAGAGAGAGAGAGAGAGAGAGAGAGAGAGAGACAGAGAGAGAGAGACAGAGAGACAGAGAGAGAGACAGAGACAGAGACAGAAAGAATAGGAATGAAAAAGGAAGAAAGAAAAGAAGAAAGAGAAAGAGGAGAAGGAAAAGGAAGCGAAGGACAGATATGTATGGGGAGGGCGAGAAGGGGGAGGAGAAAGAGAAAATGGCTGTGCTAAAGCAGCATGGCTTTGAAATTGCTACTCAACTCAAGTTTCCTTGATCCCAAATTTGAATTTCTTCACTTGTTAAAATAACTTTCAGGCCCCTTTATCTTCTAATCTTGGGTTCTATATTTTAATTTCAAAATATCTTTCCCTTTTATCTTTGAATGAATGCTACTTCTGTATATTGATATATAACATATTTTATAGTTTCCATGCTATATTTGATGTAATGGCTTCAGTTCCCTCTCATTATTTTTTCTTTTCCTCCTCTTCTTTCCTCATCTTTCCCCTTCTTGTTAGCACTGAGGCTCAAATCCAGGTCCTCATCCATGCTAGCAATAGCTCTACCCCAGAGCTCTATTTCACCTGTGTGGACACACCAGACTACTTCAAATATTTCTGGGTGATGTTCTTTCTGGACAGCAACTGTCCACATGAAAGACTCTGTGAGACTGCTGGCACTTTGAGGTTCCAGACTTGCTCTCATGAACATTTTTATTCACTTTACTTCAGCTGCTGCATTTTGTTTTTTTATACAGGACCAGGCAAATTGTTGATAACAGTATATCCTGAGAATATGCTGGACTTGTGAAAATTTTATATATATATATATATATATATATAAATTTTGATATATGGAATCAAAATTAAGAATATTAATGCTTGCTCAAGGTCATTTATTCCCCAAAATAGACATGCTGAATTTGGACAATTTCCATATGGAGCGACTCAGAACATCTTTGAGACTGCCATTTTGCCCTCTAAGAAAATATCTAAGCATTTAAAATGGGAATAGCAAACCTATTAAGTGGGAAGTGAAGCCTTAGAAGAATGTTGTGTTGATAACAGAAAGAAAACTCAAGAACAGAGAGCCTGACTTCACTGATCTCAGTGCTCAGTAATACATTCTTTAGAGACAGTGTCTTCAGCTGCAAACCTAGATTTTTATTTTGTAAAGAAGAAATAAAGCATTTAAACTCTATTATTGGCCTTTGAATTGTTTCTGTTTTCTTTCTTTTCTCTTTTTCTCTCCCAATTCTGAAACCACAGTCAATTAGGTACTTCTTTGCCTGACATATTGGAAACCAGAAGGGAGAAATTCAAACAGAAATTTGAACTAAAAATGTCATTACAATACTTCTTTTCACATTTTTCCTTTAAAATTTACAGAACACATTTATTTTTGTATATAATTAATTATGACATGCTTTAGGCTGGGCCTTATGTAAAATCAATAGTGGACCTGCTTTATTGTTAATCCCTACCTATTTTATGTATTTACTTTAATCTCTTGCAATTGGTAGAAGGGCTGGAATGGATTCCCCATTCCTTCTGATTACCAATTCTGTTTTCTGAGACTTGATGCCTTGTTGATTTGTGATAGCTGAAAGATTTTTTTCCCCTTCAGTTTTTAGCCCTACCATCTGGATTCATTGTATATCCATGGCATGAAAACGATACATTTCTTTTTGTGGTTAAACCTGACTTTTTTTGGATTTCTGGTGGGCAAACCTCCCATTTCGATATCTTTATTTTGAGAAGACATATAGAACCCAACAAATACCAATGTGAGACAGCAGTGCTCATGTTAGAAACATTTGAAGATGGGAAATTTCGTGGATGGTAAGATGGTTCTGGGGAGTGGACACTAGGAGTTTCTAAGATTGGATCTCTTCCCAGGGGACTGGCATAAGTCTCTGTCACTGGCAGAAGAGAAAACTCAGATCCTCCTTGACATTCAGCAGCAGCGCTTAGTTGGTAAAACTTTATGTGTGGCTGTGTGGTGCAATGGGATGGGCTACAGGCAGAAAGAGCTACACTGGCTTGTGAAGTATCCATAACAACTGAGAAATTCAGGAACAGTAGTAATATGGGTTCTGATGACATAATTTCACTTAATTGTTTTTTGTGTTCTTGAGAGAATATCTCACTGTGTAGTCCAGGCTGAACTCAGACTGATTACCTTCCCAAGTCAGCCTCTAGAGTGCTGGGATCACATACTTGGCTTTGTTCTGTGGGTACTGGGGTTGAAATCAGATTCTTAAGATTGCACAGCCAACACGTTACCTAATGAGCCATCTCTCTGGTCTCATAAATCTTAATTTAAGAATGCCTTTCTTTAGAGAGGGTTTGAAGCTCAGTCAAGGCAAGTCTTCTATGATAAGGTCATCTCCTTGTTAGGGAGAGAATGACCTCTGACATGAGGCATGGAGAAAAATGGATAGATGTGCTCAAGTACTTCAGCTATTGCTTCTGCCTCTGCTGGTGTTTCACCTTGACTTCTGTCTGTAATATTCTATTACCTGGGAGTGTAAGCCTCACTTATTCAACTTATTTTTTTTGGTGGTGCTGGGGGGTCAGAATGCTTTATTACAACAGAAGGCAAAATCATACATATATTTACATATATTTGTTGTACCTGATAGTATATATCACAATAAAGACAATACAATGGTAAATTTAAAGCAAATAAAATTTTATGAAAGGAAATGAAATAATACTTAATTCTGCAGTGAATGTTTTTATATAATGATAATAATATAAACATTCACTTTATATTTGATTATACATTGTCTTGTTAACACACTTGGTGGTCTATGGAAGGGCAATAAGAGCTTAAGAGGGTTGGTTACATTATCGCCATGTTGGAAGTCAATAGGTAGTATCTGAAAATACTGTTCATAAATGGCCAATTAAAATGTTATTCAGAAATATGGAAGCAAAGGCCAGAAGAAATACCTTAAGTAGTTGGCTATTCACCCCAGTGAGTCCTGTGGATACTTGGGAGGACCGAAAAAAGGTTGGAGTTCTTTTTTATTATGTGTCTTTTCAATGCTATCTCTTTTACTTGAATGAAAATATAAATTCATTTAATCAGTTCTGTGGGGGCATTTAGTAGTTTTGTGATCAACTGAAACTGATTCTTAGAACTAAATTAATTGGGCCTGGAGAGGCAGATCACTGGTTTGAGCACTGGCTGCTCTTGCACAGGACCCTGGTTTGGTTCCCAGCATCCACATTGCAGCTCACAACCAGCTGTTAACTCCAACATGACAGGACCCAACATCTCCTTCTGGTCACTATTGGTTACTGTATGCACACATGATCAAACATTAAAAATAAAGTCATTTTAAAGAATTACATTAATGAAGTTGGAATCCAGGTCTTGTAGTAGGCAGCACAAGGGGACTTTTCGGATATGTGTGTGCACCACAGAAGGTGCTGAAGCAGACATTGAAGGAGTCTGTCAGTAGAGGGCTGCACGTTTACTGGAGCTTAGGGGTTTAAGATAGACATTTACGGAGCTCTTCCCCATTTTTCAGATATGTTTCTGAAAAACATGTGAAATGTTTTTCACTATTACACTATTGGTGTAATATTGATGCACGATCAATATTGCATCTTCATAGAGTACAGTATTTGGAAGTTAGTAAGCAATAGATTTATTATTTGATAAAAGCTGAGAAGTAAATTATAACTCTAGTTTCTATTTTGTCTTCCAAGTATCACTTTGACCACTTTAAAAATCAATTTAGTTTCTATAATGCAATACTGTAACATATTTAGGTAATATTATTCTATTCAATTACAGAAAAGTAATGGGGAAAAATGAAGTCTTTTCAATAAAGAACATAGTAGATATTGGCTCAGCATAGACACTTACTTTAGAAGCACGTGCACACGGGCTGCATGCTTACAGGCAGTTATGGCTGCATTTTTCTGAAATGACACTCTTCAGTGAGTTCAACACACTCACCATACTTAGAATTCTTACAACAGAATACATGAGTATGACCTATTGAGAGTGCTTGCACATATTTTATAGGTGAAGAAATGGAAAGGCAAAGCAACACTAGCACCTAGGTGAGGAGTGATAAGATGAAAAGCATTGTGCAGATGAGGTCAAAGGCAGTCCCTCTCCTCCAAACCTTCGCTCTTTTCTCTGCCCTCTTCCCAGTGTCTTATGTGAATTCTTAAGTGAATGTTCTCCACTGTTCTATCCATTAATTGGAAGATTCTGGGACCGTTTCAGCTGCCTGTCTGTCTCATATCTTCTTGAGTCATTTTCTTTCATAATTTTTCCATAATCTATCCTCCTTTCCCTCTTCTGGTTGTATTCTGACTTATTGGGACATTTAATTCTTATTTTCACCCTTTTATAATCTAAATAACATAATTTACTCAAATCATTGTGGGATTAGCAGCTCCCTTCTGATTTAAATCCAGAGTAATAAAATTACAATTGAGTTTTCAGCAGTTAGAGTGCTAAGATGTTAGTATTTTGAGAAAGAACAAATCACAGTAGACAGGCAGCTGGTTACACATGGAGTACTGGCTGGTAGGGAAATGGTGAGGCTTGGGAGTCTCTGTGAGAGCAGGAAATGAACAAGAAACCTTCAGTCAGAAGGACAAGTGGGGAGAAGGGTATCTGAAAGTAAATAGAGGACATAAGAGAGGGCTAAAATCTTCTTCCATTGATGTGAAATAAGACCTACCCATTAAGGAACAATAAATATGGCCAACCACTAGCCTGGAGAGCCCCGAGAATTGTAGCAAATGGTTTAAACCACAGGGTCTCTAAGCTGCGGTAAATTACCAGCTCCAATAAAAGCCACAGGACAATCATGCAATGAAGTAGATCATCTTCAGAGGGGAGGACTTTCACTCTCTGTGTGATGGCAGTTGTGAGACATGAAGGTTGTACATTCCTTTGTGATTTAAAAGTGTATTGTAATGGAATGAACTCTTGTCATCTCTTGTCCTAAAGATCTATTGATTTTGTGCCATAATAAGCAGCCTGTGATTTTGAGTAGAGCTTATAAGATCAGAGTTTCTTTTCTTTTTCTTCTGCTGAAGATTTTAGTCTTAGAACTGGGTAATAGAATAGGAGCCAAATAGTAGTGTAGGACGCATATGTCCCACATTACACCCATTATGTTAACCTTTTGGTCAAATTCCTATTTTATTGTTATGATTCACCATACATTCACTATGCATTCTGAAAAGAGATCAGACATCATAGCAGCTTAATGTAACTGTTTTTTAAGGGATCAGTGTTTCTGAATAGAGCAAATAAAGTGTCAAAAAGACATTTGAATAGGATTATTCCTAAAGATCTGCAATTGTGTTTGTAAGAAAGACAATGATAGAATATCTTCTAACTCCAGAAGTTAATATTATATCTCATTTTATTTTGAATGTATTTATAAGAATATCCTATCAATTTGTGTTCATATATGTAAACAATCTATGCTATTAAGAAATGTTAGTGAAAGGAAAAGCAACACTATTCTCAGTAGTTCAGAAGGCTGGAAAGGCTCCACGGTGCTGCTACATGACAGAACGCTAGAAGATCTACAAGTAGCTTCAGGGAGGTAGTGTGTCTTAGGGTTTCTGTCTCTGTCAAAAGATGCCACAACTAAGACTACTCTTATAAAAGAACACATTTAGTTGAACTTGCTTACAGTTTCTGAGATTTAGTATATTGTCATCATGGCAAAGAGTGTGGTGGCATACAAGCACACATAGTTCTGAAGAAGCAGCTGTGAGTTTTACATTCAGATCCACAGGCAGAGAGAGGGAGGGAGGGAGGAAAGGAGAGAGAGAGAGAGAGAGAGAGAGAGAGAGAGAGAGAGAGAGAGACAGACAGAGAGACAGAGAGACAGAGAGACAGAGAGAGACAGAGACACAGAGAGAGACAGACAGAGACTGGGCTTAGCTTGGATTTTTGAAACATCAAAGCCATCCCTAGTGGCACACTTTCTCTAAAAAGGCCATATCTACTCCAGCAAAGCCACACCTCCTAATCCTTCTCAAACAGTGCTACTCTCTGATGACTAAGCACGCAAATACATGAACCTATGGGGGCCATTCTCATTCAAACCACTACACAGAGTGAACACTTACTTAATTAAGGGGATAAATTATTCCTCTCATTACCTTAGATACATTCAGGTGAATCAGACATTTTTGTTGGATGGATTCCTGGCCAGTTGACTAAGAGTCTCAGTGAGATAAGTCCTTAAGGGAGGAGAGAATAAATTTTAAACTTCATATCTTGACTCTCCCATTTATTAGCAAATGACTTGCTAATGTGCTACATTGGAGTTTTTCTTAAATATGCCATGATTTAAAACAATTTCTGTGAAATTTCAATTTCTGGATATTACATGGCTATCACGGTGATGAATTTAAAGCAATTGTGGTAATCTGCACAAGACGTGTACAAAATTCATCCAGCCAAAAGCTTAGCATAGATGGGGTAGACTAGTATCAGGCCCCACCCATAGCTGAGGAATGTTTGTCAGTGATAGTTGCTGGTGAACGGGGGAATAACTCTTATTGAGGGTGTGACCATTGGTAGTTTTCCCATGTGACAGCTGATGGCCCCACACTCATGTACAGATGGGCAGCACTAACTAGATTTAGTGAGTTATTGAAAAATAGAAGAAAAACATAAAGTTGGGAGGGGTCATGTTGGGGACAAAGGGGAAGGGTTAGAGGGGGGCACCGGGAGGTAGATATGATCATATTTCATCATATGCATATATGAAATTACCAAATATAAGAATTAAGAAAGCCTAAATATTTTTATATTTTGGAAGGTAATTCTTTATTTCCTATATTCAGATTCATAAATCTACTGTATAAGTCATACATTTGTAGCATAATTTCTTTTAGTAGTTAGAAACAGTGCTAAAAATATATCTGGTATTTGCATAGACCCATACATGTAAAAAGGAGAGGCAACTTGAAAATCTATAATGTCCCAGCCACTGTCTGAATAGGAGAGTAAAGGCCTTTCCTCACAGTCCAGAGAGAGACAGAATTTAAATCAGAGCAGAGCATAAACAAGGAAAATTAAGCTCTTTTATAGTTTTAGGGAGACATTTGAAGTCATATGTTTATCATTTCTTTCATTTTATTTTAACTGTCAGTAGTCCAGTTCCTGTAGCATCTCTGTAGGTTTTCTTTGGCCTCTCTGCTAGTCTCTGTTCTTATAGTGGAAGGTTTGTCAGACTTCAGTGGACTGTGTGACCCTCTGTTCATTTTCTTCTGCACAAGGACTGGTAGAGGCTCTTTGAAAATGGGGCTGCGTGTCCCTTTCACAGCTGTGGTTTCCTACATGTTCCAAGTGGTCTTGCAAGTTCTCTGTCAGGAGATGAAGTGTCTCCCTCCACTACTTGTGTCATCTGATTTCCTTCCACTCTGGCTGAGGAGGACAGACCAATTTATCTAGATCTCTTCTCCCTTTTTTCCTCTCACTTACACTACAAGAAGATGATGGGTTATTTCAGGCGCCCTTTCTGTGATGCCCCCTAGGCTGAAATGTGGGAATCCATAATGAGAGAGCAAAGGCCGCCACCGTCCTTGTCTACCCAATGCCCACTCACTCAGCTAAGCATATTGGTAGTGATTGTAGATTCCTTTCCTTGTCCTGAATATTTATAGGTGTTATTGCTTCTCTCCAAATTTTCTATCAGCCTGGCAGCTTTCTTGTAGCTTTCTGCTCTCTTCATAATTCTGTGCTTATTTAAGTGAATTATAGCACACAGCTTAGAACAAGAATCAACTTTAGAGGTTATTTAACCCTCTCATTTTAATTTCTTCAATGAATAATTAAGTAATTTAACAATTACAAATGTCATATATTTTCAATGCAGGAAACTGAGGACAGAATAAACAAAAACAAGTTGCTAAGAAAAAAAAATGTATTTTGCATGGGAGAGGAACTTGACTCTCGTGTAACTTGAGGTGCAAGGCTCCAGAGTTTGAGTGGTTAATCTGAGGGTATTGAAACCTGCTTCTTTTTTTTTTATTCGATAT
Source organism: Apodemus sylvaticus (assembly GCF_947179515.1). Lineage (NCBI taxonomy): Eukaryota > Metazoa > Chordata > Mammalia > Rodentia > Muridae > Apodemus > Apodemus sylvaticus. The sequence goes on along the minus strand of NC_067484.1, from coordinate 53,224,516 downwards.
ATTTTTTATTTACATTTCAAATGATTTCCCCTTTTCTAGCCCCCCACTCCCTGAAAGTCCCATAAGCCCCCTTCTCTCCCCCTGTCCTCCCACCCACCCCTTCCCACTTCCCCGTTCTGGTTTTGCCCTATACTTCTTCACCGAGTCTTTCTAGAACAAGGGGCCACTCCTCCTTTCTTCTTGTACCTCATTTGATGTATGGATTATGTTTGGGGTATTCCAGTTTTCTAGGTTAATATCCACTTATTAGTGAGTGCATAACTTGAGTCACCTTTTGAGTCTGGGTTACCTCACTTAGTATGATATTCTCTAGCTCCATCCATTTGCCTAAGAATTTCATGAATTCATTGTTTCTAATGGCTGAATAGTACTCCATTGCGTAGATATACCACATTTTTTGCATCCACTCTTCTGTTGAGGGATACCTGGGTTCTTTCCAGCATCTGGCAATTATAAATAGGGCTGCTATGAACATAGTAGAGCATGTATCCTTATTACACGGTGGGGAATCCTCTGGGTATATGCCCAGGAGTGGTATAGCAGGATCTTCTGGAAGTAAGGTGCCCAGTTTTCAGAGGAACCGCCAGACTGATTTCCAGAGTGGTTGTACCAATTTGCAACCCCACCAGCAGTGGAGGAGTGTTCCTCTTTCTCCACATCCTCTCCAACACCTGCTGTCTCCTGAATTTTTAATCTTAGCCATTCTGACTGGTGTAAGGTGAAATATCAGGGTTGTTTTGATTTGCATTTCCCTAATGACTAATGAAGTTGAGCATTTTTTAAGATGCTTCTCCGCCATCCGAAGTTCTTCAGGTGAGAATTCCCTGTTTAACTCTGTACCCCATTTTTTAATAGGGTTGTTTGGTTTTCTGGAGTCTAACTTATTAAGTTCTTTATATATATTGGATATTAGCCCTCTATCTGATGTAGGATTGGTGAAGATCTTTTCCCAATTTGTTGGTTGCCGATTTGTCCTTTTGATGGTGTCCTTTGCCTTACAGAAACTTTGTAATTTTATGAGGTCCCATTTGTCAATTCTTGCTCTTAGAGCATACGCTATTGGTGTTCTGTTCAGAAATTTTCTCCCTGTACCAATGTCCTCAAGGGTCTTCCCCAGTTTCTTTTCTATTAGCTTCAGAGTGTCTGGCTTTATGTGGAGGTCCTTGATCCATTTGGATTTGAGCTTAGTACAAGGCGATAAAGATGGATCAATTCGCATTCTTCTGCATGCTGACTTCCAGTTGAACCAGCACCATTTGTTGAAAAGGCTATCTTTTTTCCATTGGATGTTTTCAGCCCCTTTGTCGAGGATCAAGTGGCCATAGGTGTGTGGGTTCATTTCTGGATCTTCAATCCTGTTCCATTGATCTGCCTGCCTGTCACTGTACCAATACTATGCAGTTTTTAACACTATTGCTCTGTAGTATTGCTTGAGGTCAGGGATACTGATTCTCCCAGAATTTCTTTTGTTGGTGAGAATAGTTTTAGCTATCCTGGGTTTTTTGTTATTCTAGATGAATTTGTTAATTGCTTTTTCTAACTCTGTAAAGAATTGAGTTGGGGTTTTGATGGGTATTGCATTGAATCTGTATATTGCTTTTGGCAAAATGGCCATTTTAACTATATTGATTCTGGCGATCCATGAGCATGGGAGGTTTTCCCATTTTTTGAGGTCTTCTTCCATTTCCTTCTTCAGAGTTTTGAAGTTCTTGTCATAAAGATCTTTCACATGTTTGGTAAGAGTCACTCCAAGATACTTTATACTGTTTGTGGCTATTGTGAAGGGGGTCATTTCCCTAATTTCTTTTTCAGCCTGCTTATCCTTTGAGTATAGGAAGGCCACTGATTTGCTTGAGTTGATTTTATAACCTGCCACTTTGCTGAAGTTGTTTATCAGCTGTAGGAGTTCTCTAGTGGAGTTTTTTGGGTCACTTAGGTAGACTATCATGTCATCTGCAAATAATGATAGTTTGACTTCTTCCTTTCCAATTTGTATCCCTTTGACCTCCTTATGTTGTCGAATTGCCTGAGCTAGTACCTCAAGTACAATACTGAAAAGATAAGGAGAGAGGGGGCAGCCCTGTCTAGTCCCTGATTTTAGTGGGATTGCTTCAAGTTTCTCTCCATTTAGTTTGATGCTGGCTACTGGTTTGCTGTATATTGCTTTTACTATGTTTAGGTATGGGCCTTGAATTCCTGTTCTTTCCAAGACTTTAAGCATGAAAGGATACCCAATTCCTTCTACGAAGCCACAATTACGCTGATACCAAAGCCACACAAAGATCCAACAAAGAAAGAGAACTTCAGACCAATTTCCCTTATGAACATCGATGCAAAAATACTCAATAAAATTCTTGCCAACCGAATCCAAGAACACATCAAAACGATCATCCACCATGATCAAGTAGGCTTTATCCCGGGAATGCAGGGTTGGTTTAATATACGGAAATCCATCAATGCAATCCACTACATAAACAAACTCAAAGAAAAAAACCACATGGTCATTTCATTGGATGCTGAAAAAGCATTTGAAACCTGCTTCTTAAAGAAGCGATTAGACCACAAGTGTGCCCCGTCATGAAAGTTCTTACAGAAGAATGACCACACAACATTGGGCCATCTTCCCCTTTCACCTCTGTCACATGAAGCCACAGCAAGAGGGCCCCTACCAGACACTAAATTGCTAAGATTGTCTTGAAATGTGAGAAAAGTTAATTTTGAATGACCCAAATTGTGGTACTTTGTTGCAGCTTCACAAAGATAAACTATAACAATGATACACATATTTATACTTGGAATTTAATAAATGTAGTATAAACACTTAACTCTCTTTATTTTTGAAGATATTTCAATCAAATATGTTACACAGAGATGCATCTTTTAGTTGAGTTCCAGCAATAAAGATACAGTAGAGTTTCAACATCCTCCTTATCTCTTCTCTGCCCACCTCCACAGTCTAGTCTTTTTTAGACATAATCACCATCCCTAATTTTAGTAAAAATATTAAAAATCCAGGCCTGGGATTACTTCCCCACCTTAGATCATTTGTGTTCCTGGATGAAAGACACACATAGCCTTTGTGGTTTTACAGAGCCTTAGATAGCACAATAGCTGGGCAGCTGCCTCCCCTCCATGCTGCTAGAGTCTGCTTTCCTAAAGATAACCCCAAGTTATCATTTACTATTCACTATGCTCCATCTGGGCTGCTCTTAACTCTAACTGGCCAGCCCACATGGCCACATTTCAGCTATCCCATGCTGGCTCTCCTTCTCCCTCCTGCATGTCTTCTTTTATTCCATGGTGACTTTTTTCTTTTCCTCCCTCCTGGTCCTCTCTCCAACAAGTCCATGAAACCTCAACCCCACCTATGTCGCTTCTGCCCAGCTATTGGCTGTAAGCATCTTTATTCCCCAATCAGAATTAACTTGGGGGCAGGGTTCCAGGGGCTGCTAGCAGACTTCAGGTCTTGGAGGCCAGCACTTAGCATTACAACAGGCAGAAAAAGACAAAACCTCAACACCCATTTAGTGGACACACCTTCATATCTGTTTCTCCATATTTACATATGTATTTATAGAATTTTACATACAATTGCATCGGCATGGCATTTTCTCTATTCTTCTGAAAGCTGCATTCTTCGCAGAGTAAAAGTTTTGGATCCTTTTTCTGTATCAATCTGTGTGTCAATCATGCTCCAAACAGAAAACAAATGATGACCTCACTCAAGTTGAATAATTTGAGGGAATTTCAACCAACTACATTTTATAGCTGGGGTATAGTGAATTCGCAGGAATTGATGGAGTATCCTGAAATTAGTTATAACAGAGACGCCATTACCACTCTAGAGAAGATGAAGGGAGGGGAAGGAAGAGGACTTACTGGGATGGGAAACTTTAGAAAAGGAGACAGACACACAGATGGTAAGAGACAGTGACAGAGGAAAGAGAGTTGGCTGGCATGGGGTACATGGCAAGGCTGAGACCCTCAAGCATGGGAGGTAGCTCGTCTAAACCAGTCTTACAAGGACAAAGCCACGAAACTAAGTTCTTTCTCTACCTTACATTTTTTTCTATCATGGACTGACCATTTTTTGCTTCGTCACTAAATGACACACAATAATCTCCAATTTATTAATATTGGTGATAGAGCCTCTGAGAAATCATCAAGTAGATGTTGCTATAAGGGCTGTGAGCCCTTATGATGGGAATATTGTGCCAGACACCAGAGTGCTTTCTCTCATTCTCCCATACACACATGCTGTATTAGGGCACAGGAGGCTGTCTCTTCAGGGCATGAGAAGAGACCAACCCCTGTTAGATCTTGACCTGAGACCCTCCCAAAGAATAGAAAACAATATTGTCTTTAAGTTCACCTTGACTTTTATATTTTATTATAGCAAGCAAGACCACTGACATATTGTCCTTGAATTTGGAGGGGGATCCTCATTGATTGAATTCATTAGGAAACTGAAAAGCAAGATAATGTCCTGATAGATGCAGAACAGTGTTCTCACCGTGGCACTGACTTGGTCATTCTTTCAATACATTCTCAGTGCTTCCCTATGGCAAACATTCTTCTAGGAGATAGAGAATGAGATTAGAAAAGTCACAGTCTCTCCAAAGACCACAGAGATGTAAAATATTCCTAGCTTGCACATACCTGAATTGGTTAAATTGTTTGTCATAGAAGTTTTAGCTGCTTTATGATGTAAACAATGCTGTGTGAATACTTTGTACATCTGTGAAATAATTTCTTGGCAACAGACATCAAGGAGTAGATTGCTGAATTAAGAGGCATGCTCATTAGTGTTGAATAGATTAATTTAATGTCTATTAACAAGGTTTAAGACCAGCACACTTCCTTACAAATAATTATTATTGATCTCATAAAGCATTGTCCCACTGGCGTGGGGAGGGTTGGAGATGTTAGATGATTGAGTTTGTTCCTTCCTGATGACAATAAGTAAAAGTATTTCTGGCAATTTATATTCGTCTTTTGTAAGTCATACCCATTCATATAATTTGATGAATTTCTTTTTGTTTGTGTGGGTTCACTGATTTCAAGTTTTTGAAGTATTCTTCATATACTTTATGCTTTTCTCATTCATTGTATGGCTGATTTCTTTTTCTTTGGTAACTCGTCTGCTTAGACATTAGGTTGTACTTATAATTGGGGCCTCTCAAAGGTTGAGCAATGTTTGATGGAGCTCATCTTGTAATTATGGTGATTCCCTCTTCACTATTCTGTGAGTGCCCCATCTCTCTAAAACATATTAGCTACAGTGACTTGGGGCGTGGTGTATATGTCTATTTTTGTTGGTGGAATATAACAATAGCTATTCCCTTGGGAAAAAAAAAACGTAATCTCTGTTTATCCTGGGTGTTGCCAGTCCCTTGACGCTCACCCCTTTCTAATTTCTCACAGCACTTCATGTGTTCTCTGTCATTGTTCCAGTCAACTAAAAGATGTCTTTGCTGCTGAGACTGGCATGGGGAGGTTAGAGGACACATGGGTTGCTTCTGCTGAAAAGCGTCAATCACACTGCCAACTGCAGGGACCCTGCCCTCTTTATACTTGCTCTCCTGAGCTACACTGTTCACTTTGATGGCTGTGCTTCTCTTGGTTGTACAATCAGTGGATGCTTCCCATTTCCTCCTAATCCTGTTTATCGTGTATTTCTCTTGTCTTTCTTCTAAGTTTTTTTTTTGACTAAGAAAAGCTCTTCCATTTCTTTTCATGCCTTTTAACAATTCAAATATATTTTTATGTCCCTGTTCCCAGAGTTCTAGTCTGATGACCTAATTCTGGAGTATTAAGTCTAACCACCTGCTACCTCTCCAAGTGGTACTGTTGACAGAAGGCATGGTGAGGCATGCAAGAAATTTATTTTTGGTTTGGGCAGATCAGGAAGATAGCTAATCCAGAAAACTGTCTTCCTTGTACTGGCAACAGATTTAGGTTTATATTGGGGAAGAACAAAAATGGGGAGCCAAGAGGGATGCATATGCATGGCGTAGGTCTGGCTGCTGGGACTGGAAAAAGCAACTTTAAGAGATCAAATTAGTTGTAGAAAGTTGAGGGAGTCAGGACAAGGACCAGATGCTTCTTTAAATCCCCCAATTATTAAGGAGCCTCCGCTACATTTGATCATGACCAATTATTGGTGGACAGAGACAGAAGGCTGGAGATTGATCTAGACACAGGAGTTGCCAGGTTTTCGCCCTCTCCCCCTGTAAAGGACCAAATACTAAATGCTTTGTGGACAGATGGATTCTGTCGGGGATGCTCAGCTGTGTGTTTGTCATGCAAAAGCATCCAAAGACAATAAGTGCAGATGAAGGGACTTGGCCATGTTCTACCCAACCTGACCAGCCGGCCTCATTTCCAGACCTCTGACCTCTTTTCTATGTAACAGATACGATATCCAGCCCATTTGAGATTGAGCTCTGCCCAGCGTTGCTGGAGCCTGTATCTTCTTATTCATCCTCTGCCTTCCATCATCTTTACTCTTTGGGCAGCATCAAAGAAAGAAGCCTAAATGTCAGCATTCTCAGAGCCTTGGAAGCAGAGCACTTCCCCTTAATTCCTTTGTCTATCGCTTTCTATTTCTATCTATCTATCTATCTATCTATCTATCTATGACATGAAGGCAACCCAAGTCCAAGGTAAGTCACCTCCTGTGGAGCTTGAGGGGACAGCCAGTGCTGATGAAATTTGACTGGATTGTTGACTGATTGAGCTGAGGACAGGAGACTGTGGTTCATAGTCAACTTTTCCTGTTGTAAGCTATTTAGAAATCTGGCAAATTTAATGGTGCATAAAGTCTTTGGGCTCCCTAGCGGCAAGGTTCTATGTTTGGAACAAGCCCTGTTATCCAAGTTCAGCTCATATGTCCCACTAAGAATCACATTTGATATCATAGTGAAAACTGCCTTCTTTTCTGTATAGATTTGGAGTAATATGTAAGGGTGTAAGCTTGAGGGCATTTGGAATGAGGTTTGAGTCTGAGTTTTGTCACTTACAATTGTGTAACCTTGAAAAAACTGCTTAACTTTGTTTGATTTGGTTTGTCCTAAAGCAGAAATAATAGTGACCATCCTATAGGATTGTCTTGAAGACTAAGTATTTTATATGTTAAAAAGCCATTGTAAAGGGAGACATAGACATGTCTGTGGAGCATAGGAACCCTAATGCATTAATTTTTCGGTGCCCCCCCCCCCCCTTGCCGTAGTGGTTTGCTAGTTGAAATGCACTGAGTGTAGAGCCTTTTTTAGAAACAGTACCCACCAGGAATGTTAACTAGCAAGCTTGGGTTACATTTAGCAGGATACTAAATGTTAATTTATTTCTGTTTAAATTTTATTGTTCCTAGGGGCTTTATTTCAAGTCAGTGCATCTACTTTTAATCTTCTTACAATTATCTAGGAGGATAAATTAAGCTTTCTTTCCACTGAGGATATTTAAATGAAGTATCCCATTTGGAATCACATCTGTATGAAACATAGCCTTACCTGCTGTAGACCTGGGGAATGAAGAAGTGAAGTGGATCTCACTTGTTTGTTTAGTGCTTTAGTAAGGCCTGCTTCCTGCTTCTTATTCTTGTAGCTCTTCCTCCCTTCCCTCCCCCTCCCTCACCCCTCCTCCTCCTGCCCCTTTTTTTTCTTCACCTTTTAGTTCAAAGGAGGAAGCAGGGGTCAGAGCCTGGTCTCTGGATCTAGATAACATGGCCTGGAATTCCAGGACTGCTAGGTATCTCTATCTGCTAGCTCTGTCATTTTGAGTAAGTTCCTTAATTTTTCTTCATCTCACTTTTAGATTTTTAACTAATAATGATTCACATCTTAAAGTAATTTTAAGAGCTAATATTTTACAGGTTGGGTATGGTGGTATGTGCCTGTGATCTCAGTACTCCATAGGCAAAGGCAGAAGGAACAAGAGTTAGCAAGACCCTATCTTAGAAACAACCAAACAAAAGAGAACAGAGGACTTAGTTCATGTGAATACATAGAGTAGTAGGTTTTTGTTTGTTTGTCTTATGTCTGGTGCATGACGCAGCAAGAGCTCATTAAATAGAAGCTAGTAGATATTATTGACAATAGCATGATAAGCACAGCACTAAGAATCTAGCTTATTAAAAGACAAAAATGGACAGGTATTAGATTTTTTTTAAAAAGCAATCTACTCTTTAGCATCAGGTTAAGAACTGGAGGTACGTAGAGACACGGTGGACTTGAGGATACAGGAGCGAGGACTGAGTTCCCTCACTATACTCCCCTATACTCTCACAGCAAGAAGACTTTGGGATGGAAGGTGTGGGACCTTTCTTCCACAAAGTTATCACACAATTAGTTCTACAGCACACAACTAGTGGATGTCTTCTCCTTTAGTTCTGATATTATCTACCTGTAGACAGTATGAGATCCTCTGAGGAATAAATTCAACTCCACAGGCTAATAAATTCATCCACAGTTTGATGAGTTTGCTGGAGTGACTCGGGGAATCCTCACACTTACTCAGTTATCACCTGGGATGCAGCTGAGAAGAGAGATTCATGCATGAGAACAAGGAACACAGGAAGGGGCCATCTCTAGGTGCTCTAGAACCACCATGGATGTTACAGCCCAGAAGGCCTACCCCAAACTCAGTTCTAACTTTTTTTCCTGATTAATTTTTCATTTAGAGAAAAATTCTTTTCATATGGTAGAATGCCTTCTCATGCAATTCTTTTTGTGTCTTAATCTTTCTTGTGACCATCCCGCATCTTAAAGCTAGCTAAACTGCTCGTCATTTTGTTAACCCAGGAATGGCATTCTTACAACCCTGGAAAATACAAGTTTATCGTTTCAGCAGGATATGGAGAAGACCAAATGTGTGTTTCACAACCCCACAGTGGGAGAATGCTTAAGTAATAAAGCTGGTGTTTAATTTTAGAAGAATCTTCCTTACAAGCAGTTAAGGCCCGCATTATTTTTTGTGTTCTTGTTCACAGACAACAATCTCAAGCTACTGCCACAGTGAAGAAGAGATGAGAAGTGAGGATTTGACCTTGAATCTGTCTCCCTTTATGTAGGTCATCACAAGTCCTGGTCCACCCATCTAATATCCAGGAACCCAGCACTCTGAAAAGGAGTGGTCATTGGAAATCTATAAAGGGATTTGCTGTTTCCATAGCCCTGCAATGCCACTCTTGCGCACTGATACAGTTTTCAGAAGTTGAGGACCTGCTATCTCAAGATACGCTGAATTGGTAATACTGACTATTTCAAGCTGAGATCACTTAGTCAGTTATGACTTTAGAAAGGACCACTCAGCTCATCTTTTCCTACATGCAACAAACCATAAGGATTTTCTTCTGAGATGGGTATTCTCCCTGTACAAAAGCAAGGAAATTGGTTTTTAATTTTCTTTCATAAAATTATTTTTTTGAGATTATAATATAATTGCATCATTTTCCTTTTCCCTTTTCTCCCTCCAAACCCTTCCATGCACCCCTTTCTCTCTTTCAAATTCATGGCCTCCTCTTTTTCAGTTGTTTGTGTTGTGTGTGTGTATATATGTGTGTGTGTGTGTGTGTGTGTGTGTGTGTATGTGCATATGTGTATTCTTAATGATGTAAATACAACCTGTTCAGTCAATATAGTGATATTTGTATGCATATGTTTTCAGTGCTGATCATTTGGTATTAGATAGCTAATTAGTATGTTCTTTGCATACACTGGTACTTGGTGCTATATTGAACCTGAGCAAATGAATTTGTTTATGTCTTTGTCTTCTAATAACTTCAATGTTCTCCTATACATCTCTTACTGACATCATTAGAATTGATCATATTAGCCTAGAGATTCATGTGTTTTGTTATTTTTCATGAATTCTTTGTTCTTTTTAAGAAATAAAAAAGTATAAAGTATCTGGCCCTGATTATATTTTTGAAATTCACTTTCTTTTTGAAAATCTCATGTTCAAGTAACTTAATAAAGTTTGCATGTGTCCTTCTTAATAATCAGCATTGTGTGACCTCATTTCAAGATCCAGCCAAAGGCTCCATTTAAAAAAAAAAAACTAATAGGAAACTGGGCACTGGTGGTAGCATATTCCTTTAATTCTAGCATGCAGGAGGCAGAGGCAGACAGATATCTGAGTTCAAGGCTGGCCTGGTATACAGAGCATGTTCAGGGACAGCCAAACACAGAGAATCCCTGTCTTAAAAAACAAAACCAAGCCAACCAACCAAACAGAACTAATAGGAGTTATGATGGATCTTTTGTCTACAGCTTTAAATCTGAATTGAATATAGAGTAATTAGCTATGTGCTTGGGGACTGATTCCTATAAGTTCTTCCCAACTAAAGTGTAAGCTCCCTTGGCTAAAATAAGACAAAATAGTAAATACTCAGTTTTTGACCTTTCTGGACCCCAGGAGAGAATCCTTTTTGTTCTTTTACTGAGAACACTAAAATTCAGCTGCTCTGTAGGGTAGAGCTTGGGAGATGTGGAAGAATTAATTGTATTTGTACATAATGACATTTACTGTCAATATTTCATGGGCTCCTGAGTCATATGTTTGCTTATTCAATGATAAGATATTGGAACACTGAGGTTGTTCAAGATGAATCACCAGGTTTGTTCTCCCTAACCTAACCTGAGGCATCTTTGGACTTGCCTTTTTCAGATATCAGTGCCTGATATTGCATCTATCCTATGCTATATCCTCGAAAGACTCTCCAGGATGGTTTGGAATTTACTAACACAGTTGTAATTTTTACCTCTGGCAAAAAAAAAAAAAATCAAGGAGAATCGAAAGGACTATATAAGAAGCCCTAACATATCTGGGCATGGTGGCTCATGCCTGTATTTCTAGCACTTGCAGGGGTGAATACCTGGCAATCAGGAGTACTAGGCCAGCTTAAGCTACATGGCAATCCATGACGAGCAAACCAGTAAGCAGCACTCCTCCACTGCCTCTGGATTATCAACTGTTGCCTCCAGGTTCCTGGTCTGTTTGACTTCCCTCAGCTATGGACTGTTACTTGACAATATAGATAGAAGTAAATCCTTTCCTCCCCTACATTGCTTTTGTCATAGTGTTTCATCACAGCAAGAGTAAGTAACCCTAATTAAGACAAGTTGGTACCAGCACAGTAGGGTATTGCTGTGACAGACCAGACCATCGTTGTAGAAGGTTTGTAGAAAAACTTCAGAACTTTATATGAGAAAAGCCTGTGAGTGTTGAGATGTTCTGTAGGAGCTTGAAAGATAACAATGTTGAGAGCTCTATCGGATATAGGGTTGGTGAAGATCTTTTCACAATTTGTTGGTTGTTGTTTTGTCCTTTTGATGCTGTACTTTGCCTTACAGAAACTGTAATTTTATGAGATCCCATTTGTCAATTCTTGATCTTAGAGCATAAGCTATTGGTGTTCTGTTCTCCTGCATGCTGACCTCCAGTTGAACCAGCACCATTTGTTGAAAAGGCTATCTTTTTTCCACTAGATGTTTTCAGCTCCTTTGTCGAAGATCAAGTGACCATAGGTGTGTGGATTCATTTCTGGGTCTTCAATTCTATTCCATTGGTCCACTTGTCTGTCATTGTGCCAATACCATGCAGTTTTTAACACTATTGCTCTGTAGCATTGCTTGAGGTCTGAGATACTAATTCCCCCAGAAGTTCTTTTACTGTGGAGAATAGTTTTAGCTATCCTGGGCTTTTTGTTATTCCAGATAAATTTGAGAATTGCTTTTTCTAACTCTGTGAAGAACTGAATTGGGATTTTGATGGGGATTGCATTGAATCTATATATCGCTTTTGGCAAGATGGCCATTTTAACTATATTAATCCTGCCAATCCACGAGCCTGGAAGATTTTTCCATTTTCTGAGCTCTTCTTCAATTTCCTTCTTCAGTGACCTGAAGTTCTTGTCATATAGATCTTTCACTTGTTTGGTCAGAGTCACACCAAGATACTTCATATTGTTTGTGAGGGCTAATATCCAATATATACAAAGAACTAAAGAAGTTAGACTCCAGGGAACCAAATAACCCTACTAAAAAATGGGGTACAGACCTAAACAAAGAATTTTCACCTGAAGAAATTCAGATGGCTGAGAAGCACCTTAAAAAATGCTCAACATCATTAGCCATTAGGGAAATGCAAATCAAAACAACCCTGAGAATTCACCTCACACCAGTCAGAATGGCTAAGGTTAAAAACTCAGGAGACAGCAGGTGTTGGCGAGGATGTGCAGAAAGAGGAACACTCCTTCACTGCTGGTGGGATTGTAAAATGGTACAACCACTCTGGAAATCAGTCTGGTGGTTCCTAAGAAAGCTGAACATGACACTTCCAGAGGACCCTGCTATACCTCTCCTGGGCATATACCCAGAGGATTCCCCAGCATGCAATAAGGACACATGCTCCACTATGTTCACAGCAGCCTTATTTATAATAGCTAGAAGCTGGAAAGAACCCAGATATCCCTCAATGGAGGAATGGATACAGAAAATTTGGTATATATATACAATGGAGTACTATTCAGCAATTAAAAACAATGAATTCATGAATGTTTTTGGCAAATGAATGAAACTGGAAAATATCATCCTAAGCAAGGTAACACAATCACAAAAGAATACACATGGAATGCAATCGTTGATAAGTGGATATTAATTAGCCCTGAAGCTCTGAATACTGAAGATACAATTAGCATATCAAATGATTCCCATGAAGAAGGAAGAAGAGGGCCCTAATCCTGGAAAGGCTTGATCCAGCATTGTAGGGGATTACCAGGACAGAGTAAAGAGAGGGGGAATGATTGGAGAATGGATGGAGAGAAGAGGACTTATGGGACATATGAAGAGGGGGGAACTGGGAAAGAAGAAAGCTTTTGGATTGTAAACAAAGAATATAGAAAATAAAAATATATATTAAAAAAAAGATCAATCATGGTATGCACTCACTAATAAGTGGATATTAGCCTAGAAAATTGGAATACCCAAAACATAATCCATTCATCAAATGAGGTACAAAAAGAATAGAGGAGTCACCCCTGATTCTGGAAAGACTCAGTGTAGCAGTATAGGGCAAAACCAGATCAGGGAAGTGGGAAGGGGTGGATGGGAGAACAGGGGGAGGGAAGGGGGCTTATGTGACTTTCGGGGAGTGGGGAGCCTGAAAAGAGGAAATCATCTGAAATATAAATAAAAAATATATCAAAAAAAAAAAAAGAATGTTGAGAGCTCTGCAAACTATGAAGGCCTGCCTTGTAAAGTTTTAGAAGGAAGTTTAAAGGCTCTATCAGGAGTATTTACTTTTTTAAATTAAGAATCAGTGTTTCTGATCAGCTGGGGCTGAAGAATCAGCTGTTTAACAGAAGACCAGAACCAATAATAAAAACTTTACGTTACTGGGACACTATATGCTGTTCAGCTGGAGCTAAGAAATTGAGAAGAGACCAGTGACTAAGAAGAGGCCAGCATCACTGAGGTGAAATCTTCTGGGGAGTATTTTATTAGAGTCTGCACACAGAAGCTGTGTTGCAGAGGTGGCCATGGTTATATGTTGCACTAGCAGCTGAACTTGGTAATATTTTATGAGTCCCAGGTGGTTTTGAAGGCTTGAAGTGTCGTGGAGAACAGCTGAGGCTTGGCACTGTTGGACAAGGCTGGAATCCCTGATGAGGGCACAGGAGAGGCTATTGGTGAAAGTGTAGACCAATTGCAACAAAAGACCCCAGCATTTTAGAGATGCCAATATTGTAGGATGATCACCAAGAGCAGCAGCAACATATGAACGGACCCATCAAGATCCTATAAGACAAGCTGTGTGTGCTGTAGAGGATGGAGTTGGAGAAGTCCCTCTGAAGTCCAGCAGACTGTGAGTGAATCATGACACTGGATGTTGAGTTACACTGTTTGAGTTTTGGTTTTCCTTTGTTCAGATTGTGACTAAGTCCTGGTTCTTCTCTCTTGAAGCAAAGAAGCATTTAACGTATTTTTGCTTATATAGGATTCCACAGTTGAGAGACCTTGAATTTTAAAAGAGACCTTGGATTTTGCTTTTTTTCAATGAGACTGAATTTAAAAGTGTTTGAATTTGTAAGGACTATAGCGTCTTTTAAATGTATAAAATGTTTTGTATTGTGATTTTGTTGTTAATCTTGGGGAAGAACAAGAAAGAAAAGGCTGTGGCTTAGCAGTGTGTGTTTGAATGTTAAGTTGAGAAGTTGTCAGTTGTGTTGGGTAGTTTTATGTGAGCTTAACACAGGTTAGCATTCTCTGAAAGGAGGAAATCTCAGTTGAGGAAATGGTTCCATAATATCTGGATGGAGGGCATTTCCTTGATTGCTGGGGAGGCCCCAGGTCATTATGGGTGGTGTTGTCCCTGGCTGGGCTTGTGAGCCTGGATTCGACACAAAAAGCAAGCTGAGCAAAACATGATGTGCAAACCACGACACTACACACCACTCCTCCAGGTTCTCTGCACCAGTTTGTGGCTCCAGGTCCCGCCTTGTGGAAGTTTCTGTCCAGAATTCCCTCAGCAATGGAGTGTCACCTGGAGTATTAGTTGAAATAAACCCTTCCCCCGCAAAGTTGCTTCAGTGATGGGGTTTCATCACAGCAGTAGTATTCTAACAGAGTCAGAAAGAAAGAAAGGAAGGAAGGGGAAGGCAGTAAACAAACAAACAAACAAACAAACAAAAAACCCTGAAAACCCAAATAGTGACTTGATATAGTGAATAAATAATAAATGACAGGTATAAGTTCACTTATATCAATAATTATACAGAAAGACCAAGATTGTCAGGTAAGGCAACAAAAGCAAGACCTAAACATGTCTTTTCTGTAAAACACAGTTGCTTAAGGATATAAAATAGCATGAGAGTAAAGGGGTGCAAAGGGTTACCATAGAAATAGCAACCATTAATTAACATGGCTGGAACAGCTGTGCTAATTTCAGCCAAATAGACTTTAGGTTTTATTACAATGTTACTAGACAAAGTGAAAAATATTTTCTAGCAACACAGAGAAACAACCTTTATAAATGACTGACTACCCAACAGAGTATCAGAGTTCATGAAAAAAATAACAAGTCAGGATTAAAAAAAGAAAATGATAATTGAGCAATTAGAGTTGGAAGTCTCAATAGCCCTCTAAAAGCAATTAAAAGAACTATTAGAAAAAATCATTAAGAATACAGAAGAAATAAAAAACCCCACCAAACCACTTTACCCATTTGATGTCTTTAGAGCATTTCACTCACTACCACAAGATATGGATTCTTGTTACTGCGAATGTCTATGCCTTGATCAAATACTGGGCATGCTGTGTAAAAGAACATGCGATGCTAGTGGGAGCCCTGGCTGACAATGGCCCTCAAAGGACACTGTCAAAAGCACAAAACAGCAACCAACAAATTGGGAAAAGATCTTCACCAACCCTACATCTGACAGAAGGCTAATATCCAATTTATACAAAGAACTCATGAAGTTAGACCCCCCAAGAACCAAATAACCCTATTAAAAATGGCATACAGAGCTAAGCAAAGAATTTTCACCTGAAGAAATTTGAATGGATGAGAAGCACCTTAAGAAATGTTCAACATCATTAGTCCTTAGGGAAATGCAAATCAAAACAACCCTGAGATTTCACCTCACACCAGTCAGAATGGCTAAGATTAAAAACTCAGGAGACAGCAGGTGTTGGCAAGGATGTGAAGAAAAAGGAACACTCCTCCACTGCTGGTGGGATTGCAAGCTGGTACAACCACTCTGGAAATCAGTCTGGCAGTTCTTCAGAAAACTGGAGATGACACTTCCGGAGGACCCTGCTATACCACTCCTGGGTATATACCCAGAGGATTCCCCTGGCATGCAATAAGGACACATGCTCCATTATGTTCATAACAGCCATATTTATAATAGCCAGAAGCTGGAAAGAACCCAGATGACCCTCAATGAAGGAATGGATACAGAAAATGTGGTATATTTACATAATGGGATACTACTCAGCTATTAAAAACAATGAATTCATGAAATTCTTAGGCAAGTGGGTGGAACTGGAAAATATCCTAAGTGAGGTAACCCAATCACAAAAGAACACACATGGAATGCAATCACTGATAAGTGGATATTAATTATCCTAGAAGCTCTGAATACCCAAAGACACAATTGACATATCAAATGATTCCCAAGAAGGAAGGAGAGGGCTCTGGTCCTGGAAAGGCTTGATGCAGCATTGTAGGGGATTACAAGGACAGAGAAATGGAAGGGGGGTGATTGGGGAATGGACAGAGGGAAGAGGGCTTATGGGACTTATGGGGAGGGGGAACCGGGAAAGGGGAAAGTATTTGGAATATAAATGCCTTTTCAGTGTTAAAGAGAGGATTGCCTGGTGGCATAGTGCTGATTCTTAGGCTGATTCTCAGGCTTGTCATTTAGAACTACCATTAATACATTTTCTGTCAAGCTCTCTCAGCAGCAAAAGGTTGTTCCCTTACCCCAGTGTTGACTCAAAGATACTGGGGTGTTTTTATCTGTGATAATTTCACCCTCATCTTTAAGAAGTCTTGAATGCTCATGCTACTAGAATTTCCTTTTAGGGGCCAGAGTAGCGTGTCAGTGTGCGCTTGATGTACAACTGTGAGGTCCTGAGTTTGGTTTCCTAGCATGTCCAGTATAGATGAAAAGGTAAGTGCTGGGTTCATTGAGAAACTCTGTCTCAATTTCTGTCCTCTACACAGTGTCAATTTCTGGCCTCTACACAAAACATACACAAAACTGAGCACACCCATAACCATGTATCACCTGCACCCATATGTACATACATGGATCCTGTCCACAGCATTCAGTGTGGTTTGGGAGATGGTTTCAAAGAGGTGTTCTGGACCCATGTTGTGTTCTCAGGAGACTCAACTGTGGCATGCATTGTTTGAAGCAGGAGGACCACTGATGATTGAGTCATCGGCCACCATGGGGCAGCTGTGATGTGTTGAGAAGAAATGAAAGGCTTTGAGGCCTTCAGGTCCAAAGCAACAGCAACTGGCTCTTGATATTTATACAACAATATTATACAACCAACCTATGTTAAATAAATCTCAATCAGACTTTAAAGTTAAACTATGGTTTAATAATTTTATTTAGATCTAGGACAAACAAGAATTATGTCAGTTTTTTACTTTTTGCCCATTTTAAAATTGTTTTGTTAGTGTTAAGTTGTGGGAGCTTGTATTTTCTAGCACTGGCACTTTTTCAGATGAATTGTTTACAGGTGGTTCTCCCATTCTGTAGCTTTTTTCTGCACCCTTGATTGTTTTCTTCACAGTTCAGAAGCTCTGCAGGTGGTTAGAATCCTATTTGTCTGGTCTTTCTTTTGTTTCTCGCACATTCAAGATTCGTAAAAAAAAAAAAAAAAGAATGCCCAATTTCCTCTACTTACGTTCAAAAGTATATATATATATGAAATACTCTCTGTATATATACAATATATCTTATTTTTATAATCTTTTATCGGTTTAGATCTTTCGCTTAGGTGTTTCATCTATTCTGAGCTGATGGATGTAATAGGATGAAAGATAGAGGTCTACTCTCTCTTTCTGCTCCTGGCTCTCTGATGTTCTCAGTACGGTTTAGGAACGGATCGTCCCTTCTCCAGTGTATATTTTTGGTGCCTTTGTTGAGAACCACTTGGCTGTGGATGTGCAGATTTATTTCTGGAATCTCTGTCTGTCCCATCAGCTTTGGTATCTGTTTTCACGCCAGCACCACAATGTCTAAACAACTTAGATCTGTGGTATGACTTGAGTTCAGAAGTGGCGATGCATCCAGCTCTGGGTTTCTAGTGATTCTTTCTTCTTGGGACTGATTTGGGTCTTTTGCATTCCAATATAGATTTTATTACTTAAAAATCTTCCATGAAGAATACCACTGACATGTTGGTAAAGATGGTGTGACTATTTTTAAATTGACAACTTAAAATTTTATTTTGGTTAATGGTTTTACTTAGATCTGACATTGCCTACTTGAGAGTTCTACTCAGATATCTCAATCAAGCTGCATTCAGATTTAGTATTTCCCAAGTATCCTCTCGAGTGTCCTCCTGTTCAGTACTCATGCCAGGTGCCCAGGAACAGGCTTCGTGTTTGCATATTCCTTGACCTCTGTGATTTGCCATCACTGTCTCCCAAATATCCTGGAGCCCACGTCCTTCCGTCTTTCTTCTGTGGACATTTTTATCTAAGTTATCATAATCTCCCACCTGTTCTGAAAGGACTTCCTGCCATAGTTTTCCCTTTTGTAATTTTACCATGCTAAAATCATTTGTCCTCAGTGAAACCAGAGTGGTTATATTTAAAACATGATGAGATCTCATTTCTATAGGATAAGGCCTGATCTCCCCGCCCAGGTCTGTGCATCCTAGATGCCCAGCCACTGCCTAGATGCCCCAGACTCCCTTGCTTACTCTCATGCATGTCTTAGTGGCACCAGACATTTGGATCCCTGGCTTAGCCCATTCTTTTGCAGCCAAGTGCTTTTGTGTTCACATACAAAATGCATTTCCCCTTCCACCCATTATAAAGTGCTTTTTATTTCTAATTTTAAAAGTGACTTCGTCTGATGGATTACCAGATGGCATCAGGTGTTCTGTTCTGGGTATGTCCTCCTGGGGCATCTAGTTGTGTTCACTGTCCCAGTTAGACAGAAACTCTGAGGTTCAGGAAATACATTTCTCTTTTATTTTAAATCACTGTATCCTAAGTACCTAGCAGGAAAGGGTTTGCCACCAGTTTTATTTGTATGCAAATAATCTCATTATTTGGCACCCATGGACTCATTCCTTACTTTGATTTCTTCACTAGCACTCCTTCAACCTCCATTAGGGCTTAAATACTTCCAGTTGTGTGCATTGCATGAACCCAGTTTGGTTTGGGTTGAACAGGATTTTTTTACTTTGTGGTAGAATATAAGTACTGTGCTCAGATTTGTGTCATATTCTTGTTTCAGAGAGAAGCAGAGCATGAAAATAAAATAAAATGATTGATCCATGTGTCCCTCACACTGTTGAGCAAATGAGTCTCTATCACTGACTTCTCTTCTAAACGAGGCTTTAAATTAACATTTGTTCTCCAGCAAAGTCTCATGATAGCAACTTCGCCTTCAAAGATTCAGGAATTCAGTTATTTTCACTGGAGATTAGAACATTTATCTCAGTTTGTGCTTCCATAATGCTAGTGATTCCATAGTAATGGAACATAATGAGGGAAGTTAGTGACAATTTGTTGGGGCATAGCATTAATGATAATAACATAAATACTGAAATCTAAGATTTGTTGATTATTCCAGGAGCTGTTCGAATCACTTAGCACTTCTTACCCTATTTAATTCTTATCAAACCATTAAAACAAGCTCTGTGATTAACTCCATTTACGTACCAGGAAACTTTCTAAATGTCATCTGAGTGTGATATGAAGGAGCATTGGTCTCAATAACCCCTGAGGAAATAGCTTTACTTCCACCACAGAGCAATGAAAGATCCTGTCTCTTTCACAAGTTTTTTTCTACCCATCAACCCCATCCCAGGTTAGAACAATCTCACTGTGTGTTCAGAGCCTCCCATCTCTTTCCCACTCTTCTTCCCAACACCCATGGCTTAGTGGAAAACTCTGGTTTTCAGAAAATCCATCTAGTCTAACCATGAATTTAGTTTTGAAGGCTCTGGGCCAATTAAAAGCTGAAGGGAGATGTTTTTAAGCAGGATGGCTGAGGTGAGCACCCTACCTGGGAATGAGAAGAGGTTGAGTAGGCCATATTAGTTACTATCTGTATCTCTGTGACAAAATGCTTGACAGAGAAAACTTAAGGGAAAAAGGCTCATTTTGTCATATCATTTCAGAATATTTTCAGAGGACCATGGGGAAAAAGGCATGGCAGAAGGAGTGGCTCTGTCCATAGAGAGTATGGAACAAAACTAGTTCTACAGTACAGAACCAGAAATAGACAAATCCTTCAAAGTCTAACCATGTCTTTTTTTTTTTTTTACCAGCCAAGCCTTACCTCTTGATGACTTTATAGACCTCAAAATACTACCAGAAGCTAGGGAGCAGACCCTCAGTATATGAACCTGGAGGTGACACTCCAGATTTAAATGTTCCTGATGGTTCCCGAAGATTCTTGACCATTTCATAGTGCAAAATGCAATTAGTACACATTCAAAAGTCCTATAGTCTTTAGCAGTCTTGATGCTGTTCAAAATTCTGAAGTTCAAAGACTTGTCTAAATTCAAGGAAAGTTCCTGTGTTGCAAAGAATACCCTTGGTGTCTCACAAAGAAACAAAAGAACAAAGTGAAAGAACTGCAGCAAGGCCATTCTTTTTGTAAAAAAAGGGACATCACCACCCAAACTGGGCTAGCAACTAGTACACTTAGTCATAGCAGCTTCAGCCTTATAGCCTTGGGCAAAGGGGAACTTGGCTGTTCCTCATTGGCGAAGGTTTAATTTCACCTCAAATTAGTCTACCCCAAACTGACTAATTTGGGAAGCTGTACAAAGTAAAGAAGGAAACGTGTGTGTGGTGGAGGTGGTATTGATTATAGTTGGGGTGTGGTGGTGGTGGTAGTAGGCGTGTTGGTGGAGGTAGTAGTGGTTGGGGTAGAGGTAGTGGTGGAGATGGTGGTGGTGATGATGGTAGCAGAGGAGATGGTGGTGGTGTTGGAGGTGGAGGTGGCGGTGATGGAGGTGGCTGGTCTAAACCTTCAAGTTCCAGGAACACAACAGGGCCTTTGTGTAACCAAAAATCTTACTAGGTAGAGAAGATGAAAAAGATTTGAGATTTGAATTTTATTGCATAAAATTCTAGCAACATCTAGGAGATTTATGGTCATTGAATGGCTACTTTTGATAATAAGCAATCAAACAAAACAAACAAACAAAATGTTTCTCATACCTGAAAAATAAAAATAAAGGTCATATACTGTCTTAGGTGTTTACTGCTCTGAACAGACATCATGACAAAGGCAAGTCTTATAAAGGACAACATTTAATTGGCTGGCTTACAGGCTCAGAAGTTCAGTCCATTATCCTTGAAGTGGGAGCATGGCAGTATCCAGGCAGGCATGGTGCAGGCAGAGCTGAGACGTCTACATCTTCATTCATCTGAAGACTGCTAATGGAAGACTGGCTTCCAGGCAGTTAGGATGAGGGTCTTAAGCCCATGCCCACAGTGACACACCTGCTCCAACAAGGCCATACCTCCTAATAGTGCCACTTCTTGGGTCAAGGATATATAAACCATCACACATACTTTTAAATGTACAGTGAGTGGTACAAACATTCTTATTCCCAAAGGGAGGAACGAGTGAGCAACAGGAGAGACTGCTCCAAAGCAAGATTGTAACTCCTTAGGGAAATCGTAAAGTCCCATAGCTCCATGTGCTGCAGCATCTGGGCCATTGAGGTGTCACAAAATGAGCTCCGAGAGGAGCAGGCAGCCCGACCTCATCAGTTGTGGCAGCACTTGTGCCTAGTTTCTTGGCCTAATTCCACTCAGTGCTGACAAGATTTCCTAGCAGAAAACCACACTTCTGGACTCTTCTGTTGCAACTTAAATTTGATTTTCACATTTTCAAATACAACTTGCCTTGGGTTCTCCTGTACAGAATCAGCAAACCTGCACCCCCAGCTGCCTGCATCCCCAGCCACCAGCCACCAGCCCCTCCACCCCTAGCCACTGTGCACCTGGCCTGGACTTACAGGCTTTTCCCCAGAAACTTTGATGCAAGACTCCATAAGGTTGTGCTTTATAAACCTGCGAAATAATACTATGCGGACAAACATCAAGTTCTATTATCATCTTGAAAAGTAGCTGTCCCCCCACCCCCTTTAAGGTGGCTTTAGCAGCTTGAGTGCTTGGATGATTGAACTGAGAAAATCACTTCCGTTCCTGGCCTTTCTCCAACTGGGCACCCTGGAAATGGCCTCTTTTAAAGTACGCTTTGTCTCCCCTTTTAAAGAGTGGTTTCCTTTCAAGTGAAAGCACGGCTTTCCTTTCATTTGTATACCCTGGACACTTCAGTGGGTGCATTTCACTCGTTGCTAAGTGCAAAGTTTAATGGCACACATCTTAGCAACTGTCTTAGCTTTTCAGGATCTCGCTTCTCCTGTAACTTTAACTCCTGTCCCCACTAAATAGCACTTCATTTTTAATAGCTTAATTTTTTAGTTACTATTAAAATTAAAATAAATTAATAATAAATTTTAACTATTAATAGCTTTTCATTAAAAAAAAAAAAGCTCGCCTCAGTCGTTATTTTCACTATAAATCTTGGTAAAAGTAGCCAGCAATCATACAACCCCCTGGATGCTGTGCTCTCCAGAAACTTCCTCCTCCGCCATAGTCCATCATCTTTGAGTTCATCTCCATTATAAACCCATTCTTTGCCAGAATGTGACAGGAATGCTCTCTAGCTCGGTTTCTGAGTGCTCGTGCCCAGCTGTGACCCTGTGAGCACATTTCATGTTGAGTTCTGGTTTTCTGCTTTCCTGTCAAATGACCACTAAAGCCCACTCCAGCTTTTTATGACTTTTCTAGGCCACATGTCCAAACTCTTCTGCATTCCAAAAGCCTGAGGAATCACACAATCAGGTGATCCATCACAGTGACAGCCTACACTGTGGCACTAATTTTCTATTCTTATTTACTGCGGCTGTGATAAAATTCCCTATAGAAGCAACTTCCTGGAGAGGTTGGTGGGCTGCGTGGATTGGACTTGGTGGATTATAAATAAAAGGGACACAAAGTTGGAGGGGGAAGGAGTGGTGGATCTGAGAGAAATTGGGGGAGGAATAGGAGGTGAATATGTTTAAATACATAGTGCATATCTATGGAAGTCTTAACTGATCACAATACTATATTTTAACAATAGGTGGGAAAAGGATGGATACAAGTTCGATCAAGGAGCAAGCACACAGTGAGTAGGTACAGTTACCATTAGGAGCTAGAGCTAGTACATAGCATGATGAGTAGAGGTAACAACTTCATTCTAGACATTTACAAAATCTACAAGGAAACAGTTTTAAAGTTTTCATCATAAGGAATTGATAAATATTTCAAGTGGTAAATGTGGTAAAAGCCAATTACATGTCACTCAGTGTATATCTGTATTGACTATTATATGGCCCCTCATTAATATGTAAATTTTCTAATTTTTTGTTTCAGTCAAAACAAAAGAAGTAAAGCATGGTTATAATAGAAAAAATGACCACAGTTTTGTTTCCACAAGAGAAATTGAAATTACAATTGACTTTTTCAAACATGATTGCCTGTGGCCTTTGCATTTTATCATTTGATCCTATTAAAGTGAAGTCTTCAGCATATTTGTAAAGTGTAATTTTCAAAGTTGAAAAGTCATGGTTCTCAGACAAGAACAAAATGGGCCGACACCATTGATTTTTCTTAAGCATTGATTTTTCTTAGCCTACTGACTAATGAGGGAGACAGGTATTAATTCTGATTTGAATGTAATTTAAGAGCTAGGACCTTTATAAGCAGTATAATAATACCATTAGCATGCAATTTGATTTCTGAATTATTTACAAAACGATCCAATACACAGCAGGCCATAAAAGTCTGAGTTTCTTTGTCCTATTGAACAGACAAGTCTAGAATCTTTAATCAATGGCAATTGTACATTCTCCTTTAGATAATCCACAGGAGGCTATTGGCATCATATAATTCTTAGAGCTTGTGCCATGCAGTTTACTAATGCAGCTGTCTGAAGGTGTTTACGAAGTCCTTTGCTTCCTTCTCCGGTAGCCTTCCCCTCCCATGCCGGGAGCCTCCCAGCCTGGAGTGGGTTGAAATAAGACACAAGAGCCGGACTCAGGTTTAGCTTTAATGACTGATGGTCTTCAGACATTCTAGCTCTCTAACTCTACTAAATGCTTGTTGATAGCTTCTAAAAGGTCCTGAAAACTTTCTTGCCCTTTCTGAGGGTTAAAAGCTGCTGGCTTAGATGATTAACACCTGTAGGCTAATGGCAGGGATTAAGTAATGTAGCCTTTGTTCTATCTCCGCAGAAACTGCACAACTCTTTCAGCCTGCTAGTTGAAGTCAAGCAGGAAATAAAAGGGACACTTTGAAAAGTGATTTTAGCATTTATTTCTAAGATCTAAAAAGTTTCCTATGAAAGCTCTCTAAGAAAAAGGAGAAAGGGTCTTCAAAGTAAAGGGGATAAGGGAGTCTAGAAGGGGTAAGGAATGCTGAGAAAGGGGCATAAAGAGAATCCTCTTCTCTGTCCTCAGCACATATGCACCATTCAGAATACATGATCACATGGTAAAAAGTTCTTTACAAGTTCACACAAATTCAAATCATAAATTGAATAAGAAATTTACAACAATTTTACAAATTGTAAAATTTTACAAATTTACAAGAATGTTTATATACATAACCACTAGGAGTAATTATCTAGCTAAATATTCATCACCTGTCACCAGCTCTGCAGGTTCACAAAGAGTTAAAAACCATAACTCCTGTGACGGAGGTATCACTAAAATTTTGTATAGATGAACCCTGTCAATATTTTGTCTTCTGTCCTAGCACCTATAGTAAACTGTTAGTTCCCTTTTTATGACCTGTGGTTAACAGTTTTACAACCTCTTGGTATGTACTCTGAGTAGCAGATGCCTGCTTGCTATCTCAGAAGCAATTACTTTGTGACAATAAAGACTAGCAGAGTTCTCAATGCAGTTTTGATCATCAGAGAGA
Organism: Apodemus sylvaticus; assembly: GCF_947179515.1. Lineage (NCBI taxonomy): Eukaryota > Metazoa > Chordata > Mammalia > Rodentia > Muridae > Apodemus > Apodemus sylvaticus. Next base: position 53,199,763 of record NC_067484.1, on the reverse strand, counting down.
ACCTACTATCACTCCTACTATAAAAGAGCTTAATAATTACTAATATAATTTTAGGAATTCTTATAGAATTATCATTAAGGATTAAAAAATAATTTGTCTATATAGCATCCCTGTCTACAAGACAGGGTCAACATCTTTGTTGTTCTGCAGAGATTTGCTCAAAAGGGTAGCCTAATACCTAGTGATTGTGATATATATTTAATAATAACAGGAAAAGCACATTTAGGAATCTTTCCTAAAATGGATTTCTCCTGGGCCCTGCTTACCAGAGCAAATCTGTCATAGATTTTAATACAAAATGGACCGATTCCAGGAAGATGACCTGCTAATCATTAGCTTCTCCTATGATGGCTCCAGATACTCCCTGTCTCTTTAAGCCCATAATGCTGCCATTTAAGTACCTCTGCTGATATTTCTGTTCATCCTTTAGGCAGTATCCCCCTTCTCTGAGAACCTAATGCTGTCATCTGAAGTTCTGTGAAGAGAACATGTATAGCCCACCGTTAGCTCCCATTTCCACTTCTTTGACATTCTAGCATTAATTTCTGAGGCACAGCAGGATGTTTTGTGGTACAGCATGCTCCTCTGTGAAGTCAGAAGCTACTCCTTGTTCTAGCTGAACGAGGACTCCTTCTGTTAGCTCATTCACTAACCAGCACTGAGAGAACACCGGGCTGAACTTCAACCATCACTCAGATGAACTAAATCCTCTCAAGCCAGCGTAACAAGAAATAGAAATACAGAGGCTCACTCACTAAAGGTGCACCAGATATCCATATAAAAAGACATAAGCAATGATCTAACTTCAGATGAAAGACACACACACACACACACACACACACACGGTGAGGAAAAGGGGAGAGAGAATAAACAAGAATCTTCCCTTCAACGATCATATTTTGCTGTTATTCATCTATTCACTTATTTTTTAAGACTTCTGGTTAAAATTATCTCCAGTCATGCTGCTTAGTGGTTGACACTTTCTGGCCACTGATTATCTCCTTATGACAACTCTTCCCCACTGTACAATTATTTCTATAAAGGAATGGTTTGGGGATTAGTACAGGGAGGGGTTTACTTTGGACATGTTCGTTCCCCAAATGTGTCTCTTGTAAAGGCTGGTACACCCTAAGTAGTGGATTTGGTCCTTTGGTTCTTTGTGTGGAGAGCTCCTACGATAGCTAAATGACTTTACAAGCAGGGATGTGGGTAGAAGTGTATTTCACTTCTGGGACAAGCCTGGTCAGGCTCTAGCACCCATAAGAGACACCAGTTGAATATGCCTTTGCTTGTTTTAGATTTAGGAATGCAGTCTTAAAATCCTGACTAGAGCTAAGAGCTTTAACAAAGGTATTCTGTACACACTGGCAGATGACGGCTGCCTAATGCAGCAGCAGTCACGGGCTGTCACTTAGTTAATTACCCAAAACTCTTCCCTGCAACCCCCTACCCTCTCTTCTCATGAGTTTTGCTGTGTAGGAATGACTCCCATGTTTGGTAAAACCTTCACTCTTGCTTAGGTTTGGATTTCTCTATTCTGTCCTCATCATCTGTAATGACTATTCTTGGTTTTAATTAAAATCCAAAAATAAACGCACACCTGTGAGGAACTTCTGCTTAATTTGAATGGCGAAGATCTATCTCTAATCCAGATCTTTAAGGTAGGAAGACACACCTTTAATCCGTATCTAATTAGGGCCATCCCTTCGGCTGGAAGCCTATATAAGAATAAGGTAGAAGGAAACTTTTGCTCTTTGCCCACATGCTTTGGTTTTGCTAGCAGGTCCATTCTGTCATTGGCATTTGAACCTGTGTCCTCAGGACTCCAATGTTTACTGAAGATCATCTGAGACAATCAGTTTCAAGGACTGAGCAATTTCTTGAGTCTTAGACTTTCCATTTATAGCCAGCCATTGTTAGGTTAGCTGAGCTGAATCTTGTAAGTCATTCTAATAAATCATGTGTGTGTGTATGTGTGTGTGTTACAAGTTTTGTTATTATAGAGAACCATGGCTAATCATTATAAAAAGTGCTGCCCTCAGTCTTTCTGAAAGCCATCAACATTTCTGATCAAACTTTTTTCACTTGTACTATTGTTCTGATTTATCTCTATTAGTATGGATTTAAAGTCTTTCAAATGAAATGCTAACATGTGCCTGAGTATGTATAATCAAGGGGACAGCATCAAAGCAGAAATATGAAATTGAAAATATTGTAGTTTGTCACATCCCATTGTTTTTCTGTAAAAGAAAGCACATTTCATATATTATGTGTGTAACTGGGCAACTCTCTGAGCAGTTTTGATTCTTGGATACAGTCTCTTCTTTCATTGACTAGACTTGAGTTGGTGTGTCTTATGTGGCTGAGAATGACATTGAATTCTTGAACCTTCTGTCTCAGTCTCTTGCTCCCCACCCCAGTTTTACATGGCTCTGAGTGAGAATAAAAGTCAGAGCTTTGTGCATGTGCTCTACCATCACCAGACCCATTTTCCTTTATATCTACTGACTTCATTGGTTCTTTATGTATGTGTGTGTGTGTGGGGGGGGGTTTATGAACTATTTCCTATTAGTTAAATCATCTTGGTTGTTAGGCTGAAGGTTTTCTTCTTTGCAGGCATAGTTTTCCCATAACCAATTCAGCTCTATGTTTTCTGTGCCCTTTTTGGGGGGAACAAATTCCCATATCAACAGCACTTATGCTATAGGTCTTCTATCCCATCATTATTTTGATTCTCCTGATGAATCTTGAGTTTTTGTGTATGGCAGACATTTTCTGGGACCGCGTACAGTCACTTTGGCTGCAACTCTTTCAAAAGCACAAATGTAAAATTGTTATTATTTATTTGTATGAAGAATAAAACTTCATACATGTATGCAATTGTTAGGTGATTTCAATGTGCCAAAGTAATGCTTCTCCTCTCTCTGATAGTTATTTAAAAATAATGTTTTTATTTTTTCATCCTGGTTTTCTCAAAAGGAAGCCAGAAGGATATTTACATATAGATTGGTTACTCCTAAGAGTTTTGAAGAGAGACAATGTGACAGGGACCTTTCAGCTGCCAGTCCTACAGTTATTTGAGTCAACCCTTGTGCTGGTTAGTATTTTGTTCTTGTTGTTGTCTATTTGAAACAAAGTAGAGCCACCTTCCACCTCTGGGAAGCAACCAAGAGTAATAGCACCTGTAATCCCTGACTATGTTCTAAACATGTGTCCTCATGCTCACACAGAAGTGTAGTTCTCACTCTGCATCAGGGAAACTTTCCTTTGCAACTGAAGAGTCCATTACTGAAGAACACACAGTTCAAAATGATGAGTTGTGGAGCCCAGCCACAACTGGTATTTCTTTCATACAACTTCTGCACCCAAGGTTCAAGCATCAAGCAATGTGGAAAAGGGACACAAATATCGTAGGAGGCCCAGGAACACGGAGGTTGCTCTGAGGTTTTATCTCCTAGGATGTTCAGAAGCTGCACTCAACATGGCTGCCTAAACATGACCTGAGTAAGGATTGCTCCAGTAGACATGCTAGCATGGATGGGGTAAGCTAATGAAGCTTCAACCCCAGATAGAGAACCGCAGGCAACTAATGAAGGCTAAGAGTGGGAGAATTGGTCTTTCCAGGAATGAGTACAGCAATTGGTTATCCAGTACCAAGTGATCAGCCCTGAAGACATATAAATATACATACAAGCAATATTATACAGATTGAAAAGGCAGTATTTATACATTTAGGAGTTTGTACACACACACACACACACACACACACACATTAAAACAAAGAAAGAGAAAATGACTTTGAAAGACAGCAAGTAGGAGTATTTGCAGGGAGCAAAGGGAAATAGTCTAGTTATACTATAATATCGGAACATATATTTAAAAGCTCACTTGGGAAGAGGAAACTTTAATTGAGGAATTGCTCTCAACAGGTGCACGATTAACATGGGAGGGCCTGGCCTAATGTGGGTGGTACCATCCCTGAGCCAGTAGTTCTTTTTCTGTAAGAAAGTTAGCTGAGCAAGCCTTAGGGCACAAGCAAGTATTCCTTCGTGGCCTTGCTTCAGTTCCTGCTTCTAAATTCCTAGTTTGAGCTCCTGCCTTGGCTTTTTTCAATGATGGACTGAGATCAGGAACTGAAAGCCCCATACCCCTTCTCTTCCAAATTGCTTTGGGTCAGAGTATTATATCATAACAACAGAAAGCAAAACAGGGCAACCCCATTCAGGCCAGGATTTATGTATTTGGAGTACTTCTGTGAGGCTATACTATCCCAAAAGAATGTTGTGTGGTAGAAGGGACATGGACTGGAATGCTTAGCAGTCTATGTATTTCTTTCTATTGCATACTGAGTGTTCATGTGGAGGGCACTAACACATATTGGCTTTTGTATGCTTAGAATTCCCATATGCACCTCCTCCAAGGTTTCTCCTTCCACCCATGCAATTTTTCTTTCAATTAAGCAATTTTAAGGTGACTCAGGAGATGCTGGTGAGAAGGCTTAGTCTGTAAAGACTCTGGTATGAAAACCTGAGTTTTGATTCCTAGCATCCATGGAACAGCCAGTCAAGATCTTTAATTCCAGTGATGGAGGAAAGAGGGGATTAAGACATGTGGATCCCTGGAATTCCCTATTTAATCAACCTAGTTGAATTACCAAGCTGGGAGCAATGCATGATTATATCCTATTGCCAGCCCCCTTTCTCCACTTAACAGACCAGGTCCCAGCCAAGAACTGGTGCCACCCACAGTGGACAGGGGCTTTCACTTAATTGATGCAATGAAGATAATCTTCCACAGGTATCCACGAAAACCCAAAGGTGATTCTGGAATCTGTCAAACTGACAATGAATTCTATTACACAAAATTGCAAAGCATTAGGTAGGTATTAACTTCTGAGTTCAGGCTTTTGATAAACGTATACACAGAAGGTATTTCTGAACATCTGATGGAGAACTACCTAGGTTTATTTTAATCTTTGGATGTATATGTGTGTTTATCTGCATGTGTATGAATATATGCATTGAGTGAAAATAAGTTAGAATTTATGTATGTATGTATGTATGTATTTATTTATTTATTTATTTATTTATAGATAGTGTCTTGGTCTGTGTTTTAGTGTGTTTAGTTTGACTCATGGGCTCATCTGTCATTCAATCTCTCTTGACTAGCTGGGACTACAGGTGTATGAGCCACCATGCCCAGATCAGAACTATCTTTATCTTAACTGAATGATCCTTTGCTATGAGGAGCTCTTCTCTTGGATTTCTAGACTTTGATATATAGTCTGTTTGCATCTCTAACATTTGTAAGTAAGAGGCCCAGATCAGAGTCAAGCCCTCTTACTGGAGAGGTCATGTGTGTTTTGCCTGAGAATGTCTAGTGCTCTAGGGAAATGATAATTTGAACTGAAGTATAATTAAAGAAGAAACAGGACTGAAATGGCCATTATTTGGAAGTCAGGGAGGAGATGGAAGAGAGAGAATGAAGACTAATGGCGGAATGCATTTGTGAAGCAGTTTCTGGCTTTGCTTGAATAATACATAAAGCTGTAATTAAGATTTAAGATGATGCTCATGGGAGATGTTCTTTTGAGCCAGAATTCAATATTTCTTGTGGTCATTAAAGACAAGATGATCAATCTTCTTTTTCACTCTCTGTTGGAAGTAGGGGAGTGGTCACTGAAACCACAGAGAAGTTGCTGAGGCATTTAGATGAAGAAAGGAGCTTGCTAGGAGTGGGTGGAGCTGGAGGGAGAAACTAGAGAATCCATTAGCTGAACTCTAAGGCAAACCCAAATGAACTATGAGCTTCTAGTGTGTTTAAGGAGAGAATTGAATTGGGAATTTGAACTTGGAAGTTCTTTGTCTAAACATTGACTTTCCAACCTATGAATTGGTATTTGTTGCACTCAGATTTTAGATGTGAGATCTGTACAGTAAGGATGATTCAGGCTGTGCAGGTTGAGTACACGAAGACAACTGCATAGCTCCTGGGTGAGTGATGTCCATTCGCAGCCTCCAGGAAAGCTCAAAGCTGCTGAGAACCAGAGATCAGAGTTGTAAGAATTAAGTACTCGCTCACTTCTTTTTGTTTGCACACAATGAGAGTAAATTGAGTCAGGCAGCTAGTTCCGGTTCTGCCTTAGCCAGGACATACCTGGCCAATTTGCAGAGCACAACCCAGAAGTTTCTATCTGAGGCTCTGTTTAGTGTTAACTTACCATGTCTGTCATCTAAAGGCATGTGCTTGAGGCGCACTGTCTTCCAATAATGGTGTATAGTTGGAGAGAATCACAGATGCATTGTGTGTGTGTTGTAAGCATTTTCTCATGTATGAGCCCACATATGTATGCATGTTGGAGGCCAGATGTCTGACAATGGGCTCACCTTTCATTTCTCTTCACTTTATTTACTGAGCTGGATATTTTCACTGAGCCAGGGTTTTCTGCTGAGCCAGGAGCTCACTGGTTTGCCTTGTCTGTGTAGGCAGCTTGCCAGAGATGCCCCTGTCTGTACCTTCCAAGGGTTGGGCTGCTTCCCTGGCTTTTATATCAATCAGTGCTGGGGATCCAGACTTCAGTCTTACCCATATGCATGAAGTTCTTTAGTCCTAGAGACATCTTCCCAGCCCAGGGATATTTGACTCTACAAGCTATCATCTCTTTCCATGTTGTCTTCTTTGGCCACTTCACCAGGCTTAAACTCCTTGTCTTATTCCTTCATTGTCTTATTTCTGCCAATCTCATGCTGCTTGAGGACTGCTTTTCCTTCAGTTTCCTTTCCTTACTTATTCTTTTCCTGAGGTACATTCCTTTTAGTATTGCAGATTTGTGTGGAATCAGCTTCATCACCCCGAAGGCTGGTTCTTGACTCCTATTGGCAGTTAAAGTGGCAATTGTGATGGGTATTCTTAATTGTCAACTTGACTATATGAGGAATTAACTTTTCTCAATTAAACCGTTTGAAGTGCTAAGATCCACTGTGTTAGATAGGGTTTTATTGATGAAATAAAACACTGTGACCAAAAAGCAAGTAGGGGAGGTAAGGACTAATTCAGGTTACATTTCCATACTGCTGTTCATTATAGAATGAAGTTAGGACCAGAACTCAAGCATGGCAGGAACCTGGAGGCAGAAGTTGATGCAGAGGCCATGGAGGGGTGCTGCTTACTGGATTGCTCCCCATGGTTTGTTCAGCCTGATTTATTAAAGAAGCCAGCATCAATGACACTACCCATAATGGGCATGGCTCTCAGCCACTGATCACTAAGAAAATGCTTCACTGCTGGATCTCATCAAGGCATTTCGAGCCTCCTTCCTCTCTGATGACTCTAGCTTGTAGCAAGTTGACACAGAAACAACCAGTACACCCACCGTACACCAGATCCACCTTTAACCTGGGCCACTCCTTTGGCTAGCAGCCTATATAAACGACTTGAAGAAGGAAAATCTTGCTCTTTGCCTGCTTGCCTTCACTCTTGCCAGCAAGTTCATGCCTTCACTGGCATTAGAGCCTGCTTCTTCAGGACCCTCCCATACAATGAAGACCACGGAGTCATCCATAAGTTGAACGACTGCTGGATTCTTGGACTTCCTGTTGGTGGGCAGTCATTGTTGGATCAGACTATAGCCTGGGAGCCACTCTAACAAATCATACATAGTATTCTATCAGTTCTGTTCCTCTAGAGAACCTTGACTAATAATTAATCTCTGTTCCTTCTGATTTCTTCTCAGTCTCCATGAGGTTTCAGCCCCTGTTCCCCACTGCCCTTCACCTTTTGGATCCTAGCATATTTGTTTACTTTTGGCCTGGAGTTGCCTCCTATTTCTGAGTCTTTGATCTTGTGTTTACCTGGAGTTTTGTTACCAAGGTTCTCTGGATGTTCTTTATATGAAAAGATTCTAAGGTCATTTGGGCAAGAGCTTCTTCTTTCTTTCTTCCTTTCTTTCCTTTCTTTCCTTTCTTTCCTTTCTTTCCTTTCTTTCCTTTCTTTCCTTTCTTTCCTTTCAGGTGTGCACTGGCACCATGGTTAATCTTTTTTTCTTTTCTTTTTTCTTCATTTTTAAAAATTTATTTATTTTATTCAGATACACCAGAAGGCATCAGATCCCATTACATACAGATGGTTGAGAGCTATCCTGTGATTGCTGGGAATTGAACTCATAACCTCTGGAAGAGCAGTCAGTGCTCTAAACCTCTGAGCCATCTTTCTAGTCCAGGCAAGAGTTTCTTTTTTTTTTTTTTTTTTTATTCGATATAATTTATTTACATTTCAAATGTTTTCCCCTTTTCTAGCCCTCCACTCCCCGAAGGTCCCGCAAGCCCCCTTCTCTTCCCCTGTCCTCCCACCCACCCCTTCCCACTTCCCCGTTCTGGTTTTGCAGAATACTGTTTCACTGAGTCTTTCCAGAACCAGGGGCCACCCCTCCTTTCTTCTTGTACCTCATTTGATGTGTGGATTATGTTTTGGGTATTCCAGTTTTCTAGGTTAATATCCACTTAGTAGTGAGTGCATACCATGATTCACCTTTTGAGTCTGGGTTACCTCACTTAGTATGATATTGTCTAGCTCCATCCATTTGCCTAAGAATTTCATGAATTCATTGTTTCTAATGGCTGAATAGTACTCCATTGTGTAGATATACCACATTTTTTGCATCCACTCTTCTGTTGAGGGATACCTGGGTTCTTTCCAGCTTCTGGCAATTATAAATAGGGCTGCTATGAACATAGTAGAACATGTATCCTTATTACATGGTGGGGAGTCTTCTGGGTATATCAGGCAAGAGTTTCTTAATGTACTTACATATTACCTGGAATCTTGTTAAAATATAGATTTTGTTTTAGTGGGTTTTGGGTGGGCTAAGGGGTCTGCACTTCTGAAAAATCTCAGGTGTTTCTCATCTGTGGGCAACCTTTTGAGTTGCAATATTCTATATCACATATTAAAATTAGGAGTCTATGAAAATGTCCCTGTTTTCTAAAGAAATAAAGAAGTAGGAGATGGAGAGAATTTCCAAGATTTGACTTGGAATTTAATCATATGAAACCAGGGAACACCTAGAGATCCCAGAACAAGCTCCCCACTCATTTTTACTTTTTCCACATTTCCTTCCTCTATCATACATATTAACTGCCAACAAGGATTTAGATATTGTGGGGGTGTAGATGAAGTCTTGAGTGGGCATGTATTCTTGACATGAGCATGCCCATGTCAAGGGCCCAAATGCCTCAGGCCCACAGGAATGGCAAAGCCTTCCTTAGTCAGGCTCAGAGGAATGGCAAGGTCTTCCACTGGTCTGAGATGGATGCTGAATAATAATATATGGCCTTAGCTATAACAAGGATGTGCAGAAAGTATCAGCTGCAGCCTTCTTGTCTTGGATGCTGGTATTAAGTACAGAAACTATGAGACACAGCTTCTTCCTCCCAAAGGACTGCTACATGAGACTACCCATACAAAAGTTGCTTCCTGATATTAGTTAACCTGAATCCTCCTTCTTTATGGTGTTTATAATGTCTTCTGGGCTAGAGATGGGGGCAGGTGTCCATTTCTTCTTTCAGCCTTAAGACCCTATGGAGCAGACTCATGTAGGCCCTGTGCATGTTGCCACAGTCTCTGTGAGTATATATGTGCATTGAATGTGATGCAGTGTTTAGAAGGCCTTGGTTTCTTGGTGTACTCCATCTCCTCTGCTCTTATATGTTATCTTCCATGCTGTATATAATGACCAAGGTGAGTTTCTGGATTGATGCTGTTATCATGTCTCCATTAGAATGTCCTGGATCAAGTTTGTCTCTGTTCTTTTCTGTCTGTTTCTTGTTGGCTTAAGATGTCAATCACTCTGTCCCTTCATCTCCATCTTTACTTCTTTCTCCCAGTTGGAGATAAGATACTGTGGACATATATATGTTAGTTATTGAACTGTCTGATTCAAGCTTTCACATTTACGAGTTGCTTAACTTGAGCATCTTAAATAACCTCTGTGCCCTTTAGCTGTCTTATATGTAGGGGAAGGGTGCTAACAGTTCCTAGGACACAGGAGCGAATGAGCTGCCGAAACAGAGTAGGCTTGCGAATATTGCAATTATCTTTTCTTCTGCACTATTTCTCAGTCATCTCTTTAGGAAATACTCACCAGGACATTATGCGTCACATGAATGGACCTAACAGGCCAGGAGTCATGATCCATGCCACCTTGTGTCAAAGGACTTCTGTACTGGTTTTCTTCAAGATTTATTTATTTTATGTATATGAGTACTGTAGCTGTCTTCAGACATATCAGAAGAGGGCATCAGATCCCATTCAGCTGGTTGTGAGCCACTATGTGGTTGCTGGGAATTGAACTCAGGACCTCTGGAAGAGCAGCCAATGCTCTTAACCGCTGAGCCACCTCTCAACCGCTGAGCCACCTCTCCATGAGCTTCAGTTCCTTCGCTCTGTGAGCAACTTGAGAGTTTGTGTTGTTCAAAGCACATTCTCAGCAGCTGTGCTGCTTAATGTTTGCCAATTTGATATAGACTGTAGTCACCTGGAAAGAGGAAATCTCAATGGAGGAATTGTTGACATCAGATTGATCTGTGGACATATTCTTAATTGTGGATTGATGTGGAAGTGCTCATCCCACTGTGGGTGGTATTATCCCTGGGCAGGTGTGCCTGGACTCTGGGGGGTGGGAGAAGGTAGTTGGGCAAGGTAGAGGAAGCAATGGAGTAAGCAGCATTCCTCCAAGGTCTCTGCTTTAGCTCCTGCCCTGGACTGTATCCCAACTTAGTTTTGGCCAGTGGTGGTTTCTTTGTTTTTTCTTTTTTTTCTTTTTTTTTTTTTTTGGTTTGTTTTTCACACAGCAACTAAATGCAAGCTAGCACACTGGGTAACACTTGTGATTATAGGTCATGATTGTTGTGCTGCCTTGGATATATTGTACTCAATTTGTGCTATCTCAGACCAGTTGATACCATTCACCCTTCATTGACTTCCCAAGTGAAGGATGTCAGAGAAAAAACTGTGCTCAGAGTGCACCAACACCATGATTTTTTGTGTACAAGTTTTAATAAATATACTGACACTTGGTTATACATGTGTACTCTGCATGATCATTTTTACCTATACCTTAGACTATTAGGTTTTTTGTTTGTTTTTTTGTTTTTTAATTCCTGAAATATTGCTAAACTCTGTTCTGGTGAAGTAGATTTGAGACTTGGGATGATTCCCTTCCTCTTAGATTTGTCCACTTTAAAGACAAAAAAGATGAACTTGCAAACCTGGTAACATTTGGGATACAGTGTGGTGAGTGAAATGAGCACAGCTCATCAATAGTGTTAATGAGTTTTCTTTCACTTTTATACTCTAAAGTTGTATATTTCTTGAGAATATTGTATCAGTATGGTCATCCATATTTCCTTCCAGAGTCACTATGAAATGAGACTATGTAACTATGAGATAGGTGGTTGCTTTGGCATCTTAAAAAAAATCCCAACATTTTTGGGTAAACTGAAGGGACTATTTCACTGCTCTTTGAGGAAATTGAGTTTCATAATGTTTGACAAGTTGCAAATTCTCCTGCAAATAGAAATAGGTTACTTGTCCATTTCAAGAAGGATTCTAAAAGTAAAAACAAGGCACACGTCTTTATCAATGTTATCTTGAATGGTTTTATATTTTCCATCATTACTGTTCTGGCTTTTAAATTATAAATTATTGTAATCAAATCCTTAAAATCTTTTATCAGTTAAAATATTATAGGGTTGATAGTTAACAACAAATTTGTATTTATGAGATAGCCTACCAGCTTATGCAGAAATTAATGCACATTATAATTCAAATAGATATCACTCACAAGCCTATTGGTAAAATACCCCTCTCTATAATTCTCATAAAATCCATAATTGGTGCTTTTTACTCTAATTACTGAAGAAATTTGCCATGTGAATGTGTCAATGGGTGGGGCTAGGAACTGTGGCTTGTGTTGACCTGATTATGTAGTACTGCATACAAGTTAAAGTGGTACATTGGACACATGGAAAATGTTACTTATGGAATTGTGACTCCCACACCCTGACAAAGATTTTTGCAATCCGAGGTCATAGTACTTGTGAATATGACCTCTCTTTTGAAGCAAAGATCTTTGCAGATAATAAAATGCTAGTGAGTTAATTAGGGTGGACATTTTTATTATTTGAATCTGAGGCATGCCCTAAGTGCACATATATTAAAGACATGGTCCTCACTGTAGTGTTGCTGAGGGGGTAAAACTTGGGGCTTGATCATGTTAACCCTAACAGTGTATTGACCTATTGATTGGTTTGTGTTGTAATGAGGTATTAAGAGATAGGGTATCATCAGATGAAGCACTATGATGGAATGCTAATAGTTTGCCCTCCCTTTTGTGATGGATAGTCTTGCCTATTAACTTCCCTATATCTGGAATCAACTAAAACCTAAGCTGGAGAGTAACACCTCCACTTTCACCAGATTTATGGAAGCTACCATTTTGAATTTGTATGATACTATCAGTGGACACTTTACCTCAGAAAGGAAGTTATTTTTAGTCTTTTTCCTCACTGTGTGCTTGAGAAAGCTTCACATTACATTGCTTTCATATTTTAAGCTTATCAACAGAAAATATCTACAAGTTTGTAGTACACTGTTTCTCTTTCTGTTTCTCAGGGTGCAAAATTCACCCTGCCTGAAGTGTGTGGCATACACTGAAGCTCACCAAATAATACATTCCTTGTCTTATGTTTCCTAGACCCCTCTCAGCCCTGTGGTTCTGTGGATCTTCAGGGGATACTAACTGCATTTCCTTTCAGTTCAGGCAGAAAGAAAAACACATGCAAATTTCAAGAGAAGCCACCTCACTGTTCAGACTGTATGGTGGGTTGCAGGATGGTGGGTTTCCTGTTTTGGAGATCCCAGGACCTATGTGAAATGGGTACATGAAAACTTATGAGTGGTACATGGCGTGAGTGAGAAATAAGTTGTGTTAAACCTCAGGGACTTTGGATTAATTTGTTATCACAGTGTGACCTTGTTTCCCTCAGTGATTATACATGCTCTCTAGACAAAGCAAACCAAGAGAGAATGTCCTATCATAAGAATGGTTGTCCTTCTCATTCTTCTCTTAGTGGCCAGTGCTTGAGAATGTGCCTTACCCTCTATTTTACATGCAAGTTTTGTGCTGAAACAGGTTAGCCTTTTCTTTAATGACAGGATTCAGGATATGCTGTACCCAAAAATCTGGCAAATAGGCAATAGAAAAACTGCAGAACATAAGCAGGCCATGCTCTGATTTCTCTCCACTGTTCTTCCTGAAGCAGCTGGTAAAACCTAGAGATTATACTTTAGCCTCTTTCTCAAGTATTTCTGAAAAATTATAGGAGAGGGGTCTCTCCACACCTGAAGGAGAAGAACATGCTTACCTTCAGAGTCACAGAGACATCAATAGCAATCAGCACCAGTGGGGCCTGTATTTTCATCCATCCATCTCCATCATGCCATGTCCCCTTTGCTATGACTCTCTGACAACTGTCTCCTCACACCATACAGACATGCACATTGCATGCTTCTCTCTGAAGACCCCTACATCACATACTGCTTACACGAAACACACTGGAATGTTTTGATCTTGTCACTTTGCCTTCTATTATAGGGCATTCTTATGAACCTGGCAATGTTTCTCTTGAAAGTCATCCTAAAACTTGTAAACAATATAATCTTCATCCTTTTAATACTAGTGACTTGATTCTAGGAGCCTGTGGTATTCATGTAGGGGACCAGCTGCTGTTCTGCATCCTGTTTCCCCCCTCAGGGTTTCTGGGTACATCTCCACACCAGGCTGGAAGGATACAGCAGAGTCGGGGACAGGTGGGGTCTTCAGGATCCTGGTTGGGCAGGGAGTGAGTACTGGGGCAATACAAGCTTCTCTGAGGATTTTAGTGTTACAGATTTTTTAGATGATGCTCAGTGAAACATCTCTCTTAGGCGATCGTCAGTGAAACAGCTGGTATGCTACACTTTATTCTGGGTGACCAAAGGGTATATATGAGTCTTGGAGAGTGGGAAGGAGTTTTCAGGGTAAATGGGTGACCATAAAACAATTGGCTAGGGTTTAACATGCAGGAAATGCTTAATTTGCATGGAGAGGCATACTGGGAATTCTGGATACTTGCCGGGCAGTTTCTTATTGAAGCTGAACTTTTAGGTTTTTGCCATGGTCTTTGTAATCTTCCTCAGACAGAGGGTCAGGTTCCTTAGACAGGAAGGGAAAGTCCTGCTGGAAAAAAGCAGTCATTCCTTTTGTGCCAAACTCAGAGGAACTATCTAGATGTGGTAGACTTCAACCTAAAGTTGGAGGGTTTCCCAACAGAAGTCTAGAAGTCAAATGGAATGGTAACCTCTGCACCTTCGCATGAGATACACCTACCTCCACGCACTTTCTTTCTTTAGTGATAAGACATAGCCCCAAATAAATATCATGCTAAAAGAAAGAAGCCAAGCACAGAAGAAGAAATGTTATATGATTCTACTATATCAAAGATCAAAACTAGGTAAATTCCCAGAGGCAGTAGAATAATAGAAATCAGAATGTGACGGGGAGACAGTGAGGAGCTTAGCAGAAAGGAACTGTATGAAGGCTTGGGAGGTGGAGAAGGGGGGGCTGGGATGAGTCGTGAGTGAACTTGATGCCACTGCACTGGACACTTAAAAGTTGTCAAAATGATAACTTCTATGTAATACAAGTTTTTACAAAATAATAAACAATGAGGACAAAAATAAAAGAAAACCGTGCTACAGAATCTAGAAGTAGACAGTTTAATAAAGGCCTGAGGCCTCAGAAGGCACTTCCTTGGACTTGCTAGATTCCAAATAGTTTGAGGACAGGAGCCTTAATTTGTTACCACAGGCCCCACTGAGCCCATTAGAGTTTCTTGAATGCAGTTAGGACTCAGTGAATCCTAGCAGAATTGAGTTCCGTGATGGCCTACAGGATTTCTCAGTTTAATGCCTCCTTTGAGGAAGCAAACAAGTGGACTTTCTGATCCAATTAAAGGGAATGCTTTTAAAGGGTGCTTTGTGGGAACAGTTTGTGGGGGTTGCCAAGGTTTGACTGGATGCTTAAAGAGCTTGAGAGAAAGCCAGGAAAAGCAGAGAGAGCAGAGATAGCAGAGACAGGCTGAGAGGAGAATGACAGGAATTCAGTGTGATGAGAGGCTCTTGCAGGAGGATGCCCATAGGTTAATGGCACAAAGATATTGCCTGTGAAAAAGTGTGTTGTTTGACAGAAGCTAAAGGACATGGGAAGAGACTTGTTTGTAATTGATTATAGAGTATCTCTACAGTACAACAGGAAAGGAACAAGAGAAAGTCCTTTCCAAGAACAGCATTCCTCTCACCAAAGAAAATGCAAGTGGCAGCAGCAGACGATCTCTAAAGTAGCTGGACTTTATTGAAATCTATGCAGTGAGGCTCTTCTGGAATGTTTTTTTTTTTTTTTACTCAAATGACACCACTACAATCAAGAAACAAGCCCCCCTCCTTCTCCCATCCTCAGGAGAAGAATGTACCATCTATATTTTGCAATGCAGACAAAAACACTTTTTTTATAACTGGAATTTAAGCAAATATGTTCTCTTTTTAGATCATTTGATCATTTATTACTAGCAGAACAAGTATGTTCTCTTAAAGTTCATCAGCAGTGCCATCAAAATGGCTTGGCTGGTAAAAATGCTTATGTATATGCCTGATGACCCAAGTTCATTCCTAAAACTATCAGCTCAAGAGGGCAGGCACCAGCTCCTGAAAGGTTCTAACTTGCTCATTCCCTAAGGACCAATCAGATTAAAAGTCACATTGTTCCCCAAATCATATTGTGCCTAGTTGCTGTTTCTCTATTCTACCCCTGAAAACTGTACAAAAACTGGCCTAATGGACTTCCCCAGGGTTGCTGCTCCTTTGGGTGCAGGACAGCCTCAGTGCACAGAAGCAATAAACTCTTCTTGCTTTTGCATTGATCCCTGGCTCGGTGTGGTTCACTTAGGGGGAGCCCTAGTAGCTAAGGCTCACCAGAGTCTTACTGAAAGATTCAGCAATGACTGACATAGATAAAGTTCAGATGAAAATCCCTCTACTAGTCCTGATATCCTGTTTCCATTAGTGACTGTGGTATCTAAAGATAAGGTTTGAAGTATCTTCTTATAGGTATAAATATAGAAATCAATCCCTTAATAATAAGAACTTGATTCTTGGAGGAGTAAAGACATGGAGAACAAATAGGCGTAAACCTAGAAATCAGAATTTTAAATTGAAGTTTATACAAACAGAGTCAAATTCTTTCTACATCCCTGTGGGGAGGGCTGTGCCTCTGAGATAAACTTCTATTGTGTTACGCTCACTGGTTAGGATACCATGGTGCTCCTGCCTCAGCCTCCTCTGTGCTACAAATATCACATATTCTACTTTTTATTGGATTCTTTCTAAGTAGTGAAATGGTTGAAAGGAAAAAGGTAAACAAGACCAGAGACCTTATATCAACCTTATATAACTAAGTTCCCTGTTTGTGAAATGAGAAGTAGATTGTATCCTTGGCTACTTTAAGGAGCAGAACCCTATCAGGCAACCTTGAGCTTTACATATTAATGGCATGGCAGTTGTATGTGACCACGAAATAGCAGAAAATGCTCTTTATAGAAAGTCACCTGTTTGAAGTCACATATGCACGCTCACATTCCTAACATGCAGGCAGCACCCCAGCTCATCATCCCTTGTTAGGTTGATGTCCCAAGAGATCAACATCTTCTATAGAACTGTAAAAGTTTATATTTCCCTTTATCTTCTGTTCATTGAAGTGAGGAATCACTGGAAACTGAATTAATTTCTTTCCAATGTAGACTATGTCTGGTATTAAAGAAAGGGGAGTTTGAAGATCTAAAGCTGGACGCAAGTTAAGCTGTAGACTTCTCATTTAAATCATGGCTCACACACCAGTCCTTAGTGCTATGTATTGCAGTGGATAAGAATGAGAGAGAGGCCTCTTCTTCTGAATATTTTTAATTATTGTTCTATGGAGTGAAAAATATACATTACATATACTTGTACTTCAGGTGAATAATGTTACCTGCTTCAGCTTATTGTTTTGTTTGCTCAGGTGTTTCTGAGTGTCTGACCTGTGACTGCCATGCCTCCCTCTGTCTTGGGTGAATATGTTCCCACACTTTAAATAATGGAGACTAAATTGGACTCCTAGGTTTCCCAGGAACTCTGTGTTCCCTGGAGTTCACAAGAGTCACGTGGGGGAGTGACAAGGGGCCTCATTCTCTAATGGCTCCAAGTCAGTTAAGTTTTCAGTGAAAGAATCAAATGTGTTTGGCAACGTAAAAATGCCAACAACAGATACATCTCCAGTTCTTTTATCTTTCTTTCTTCTGTTTGATTTCAACATAGGTAGCTTCCAACATACAATGTTGTTCTTGATTTTTTTTATCATTAGTTTTATTTTAAGTGTATGGACATTTTGCCTGCATGTATGTCTGTAGACTACATGCATGCATTGTGGTAAAGGAGGCTAGAGGAGAACATCAAATCCTGTATCTTCTTTCATTAAAGTGAGAAATCACTGGAAATTGAATTATTTTTTCCAATGCAGAATGTATCTATTGTTAAAGGAAGAGAGTTTAAAGACCTAAAGATTCTGTGGAACTAGGGTTTGGGGAATGCAGGGTGCTGGGAATCTGATATTTAAACTTCTGTCCTCTGAAAGAACAGCTAGTGCTTTAACCACTGAGCTGTCTCTCCAGACTCAAGTGTTCTACATTAAAAAAAAAATAAAATTGATCACTAATACTGAGGTAAAACATTTGCTTTATTGCTTGAAAAGTGTACTGCCAATCATCTCAGTACTTACTAAATGCCTTCTTTTTCTCAACATCTTATCATTTATGTCTGGTTCTTTTTAACAGTTTTTTTAAATTGCATAACTATATCCTTGTCTTTGAACTGGAGCAGAACAGATAAACAAAAGGACTTGAATTGGCAACAGACCAGCGTATGCCTTTCTTCCTGTCCTTTAGCTAAACTGTCTGATATAAAGGGAGCTAGCACTTTTGATGAGCCGATTTAAGACTGTCAAGGACAGGAAGCCATGCTGATGTTTGTACATCACACAAACAGGTAAACCCACTGATATCTGTGCAGATGGTGCCTTGCAGTTCCATGATGCATCTGATCCCTTTGTTTTTCTTGAGCTAACATCTGAGGGCTGTTAGAACACCAGCTTGGATGGCAAGAGGGAAACCATTAAAGTAAGTAGTTTTGGAAATGTGTGGAGATGTTGATGGCTGACACACCACTGCAGCTCATCTGGTGCAAAGCTCAGGGTGACTTCTTTGCTATGTCACTGTCTCCATTTATCTTTTGGGTTACTTCCTTACCTGGCACATTTCTTTTCTTCTTTCTTCTGATAGCATCCTCTCAACCAGACTAGGAAAGTCCTTCATTTAACATAACTGCCAATCTCTTGAGGTTCTAGGAAGTTCTTCATCTGGAATTGCAGAATGAAAGCCACCAAGTTATGCTCAGAAAGACTTAGGTTAAAGGGCACTGCTAAGGGACTTAGAGGCAAGTGTTTGGGGAACACATGTTCTGGATGTATCAGGAGAGTTGAAGACGTGAGGCAGATGTTTTGCGACCTCTAATGTGTTTATTCTGTAAGATGGAGCATGGGAAGGCTGGTAGAATTTGTAAAATTGGCATAAAACCACAGGGGATGAAATTGAAAAATATATTGAGAGGACAAATGCTTTTAAGTCTAGTAACCTTTTTTTTTTTTTTGAGAATTCATCTTTGAGGTTGTGAAATAAATATCCATAAAAGGGTATTCATTGTTATGTTATTTTTATAAGAATTTGGGCAGTGAAACATTACTCACTAGTCATATGGTTAGCGTGTGCAGAGCTGCAAACAATGACAACAATAAGACTGAGAGGAGGTCGGTGGGGATTGGATTGGGTCTACATTGCAGAACATTATATAGTTGCATGAAAGGAAGAGCTCAGCGATAGATATGAGAAGATGACCAAGATACATTGTCAGACAAGGAAACTCTCACAATGTGCATAATGCATCATTCTATTTAAGTAATAATAATAATACAAAGAGGAATAAGTGTGTGTATGTGTATGTGTGTTCTAGTAATGCACAGAAAGGATACTGGAAAGAGATACAAAACCTAGTTGAGAACCACAACCACTTACCAAGACTGTCAATTTGGGTGTTATAAAGGTTAACATGGATTGCTAACTTGAAAGGATCTACAATTACCTGGAAGGCAAATATCTGGGCATACCTATGAGGGATTATTAGATAAAGTTAGATCTGTAGAAAGACCCACCTTAACTGTGGGCTGATGCCTTTTGATGGACCTCTGTCCTAGGCTGAATAAGAAAGTAGAAATGGAGCTGAATACCAAGATTCATCTTGATCTGTTTCTCTATGGCCAGTGTAATGAGTCCAGCTGCCTCAATCACTTTGCCATCATGATGGGCTGTGGACCAAAATAATTCCCCTTATGTTGCTTTTTGTTAGGTATTTTGACGCAGCAGCAGCAGTAGCAACAACAACAACAAGAACCAATAACTAATACAGATAGTAAGAATTGAAAATACAAGCAAGTATCCAAATGATTTTGACCATGTTTTCACTATTCTTTGACCATTCCTTTTCTTCTCTGGGATCATCTTGGCCAACCCTATGGTTTGATTGTTCATTATAGGAACATTATAGGAATTCCCCAGAGACTCACTAACTTCGTTTGAAGGCATGATGATGAGTTTATGCTGAAGATTCATTGAATATCTTGGTCTCAAAATCCTTATTTTGATAATTCCACCAATCTTGGCCTGTTGGATTAGGATTTTCTTCAATTTTATGAAGCTCCTAATTGATAAATCAGTTTTAAGCCATACTTTAAATCTTCAGTAAATTGTTACTTTATTTTATACTCCCTTAGACACTACATGTTTTGTAGTGTGATGTTTTCTAGTCAGGCAGCAATCAACTCATGCTGTCATCTCTTTGATACAGTACAAAGTGGTTATTTTGAGGCTTTGTATATATGTAAGGCTTGAGATAGTTGATGGAAGAGATGTGAGAAGAGAGATAATTTCTTTTACCTTTTTCTTCATCGAGTATTTATTTATACTCTAGAATAATGCAACTGTATTACCTATTAAAATTAAGTGAAGTTAAATATAAACGTAAAACAAATTAAGGGTTAACAAATCTTCAAATTTCCTTGAATTTTACTGAATTTCGACACCTGTGGTTCTATTATAATCTTACATTGTTCATTGAGAAAATAGTTTCCAAAACTGGTGCCATATTGCAGGTGGCTGCTCAAGTTTTCATACTGACTACATTTGGAACACTTTCTACCTGCCCAGTTCATCGATCATAGGTATTTCTAGTGCTTACTGTAATTCATATTTTTCAGAGCTAAAATGCATTCTGTCTAGAGCCCAGCACTATTTTGACATCATTTTAAATATTGTGATTTTTTAAATATGCACTTGTAATTCTAATTGGAAAGCCAGTTACATTCAAACTATTCTGCTCCTACCCTTTAGTATGATTTTCATTGAGAGTTCTATATTCTAGAATAATGATTCTGAATTGTGACTGTCAGAAGCATCCAGGATGGCTCAGTAAGAATTGCGTATAATTTGTGAAGAATAGCCCAGAGAGATCCTTGAGCCTCAGTGGGATGACACTTTAAAGATGTATTGTTGGAATTAAGGACTAACAAAAAGGAAATTGGTAAAAGTAAAGAGAAATTTACAAAAAATAGTGAGAATGACAGCCAGCTCTAGCAGGTTTTGACAGAAATAAAGTTTCTTTCCCCTTTTATAGTTTTAAAAAGTATGGACACAAACACACATATGTGGGGGTGTGGAAGGGAAGAGGAAGGGAAAGAAAGGGAAGAGAGAGGGGAAAGGAGGTGAGACAGGGGGAGGGGAAGAAGGAAGGGGAAGGGAGAGGGAGGGAGGGAGAGGGGAAAAGAGGAGAAAGGGAGGGGAAGGGGAGGGGAGAGGGGAGGAGAAAGGGGAGGGGGGAGGGGAAGGGAAGGGGGAAAGAGGGAGGGAGGGAAGAAGGGAGGGAAGGAGGGAGAGGGAGAGAGAGAAGAGAGAGAGAGAGAGAGAGAGAGAGAGAGAGAGAGAGATCAGCCCATGAGGGTATGCTAGGCTAACCAGTATGAGACAGCAACCCTGTGTGTCCTGCCTTTCTTAGTCTAAGGGCTAAGGCAGGGATGTGGTTCAGATAACTAACAGTTTAGACGCCATAAAAAACAAAACAAAACAGTTTTAGTAATTTTTACTTTACTAAATCTGAGTTTAGAAAGAAATGTTTAATTCTTAAGGCATTACTGCCTAACTGTACATTTACATAATAATACCTTTTGAATGACATTTATAGTTTAACTGGCATCTCAGATACACCCTTCCTGCTGATATTCATTGTTCTCTCTATAGTGTGTGATTTCACAGAGAATACATTCTTTCCCTCAATAGCTGTTTTTTTTTAAATTTAATTAATATTATTTGACATTTACTTACATCTTTCAGAAATAAGTAGTTATCTGGTTTCTCATCGACATTAAATCCTATTGCATATTCAGGAGAGTTTTTTGAAACTGGTCCCCATCTGTTAGGCACACCCTCAGTTGGCTGCTTCAGCGTAATTCTTTGCTTATGAGCCTTTCTCCTTGCTCATAATCATTTTTTTCCCTCTCTGTAAACTGACAAAGGTTGACATTTTTATATTGGCATATGGGATTAAAACTTCTAAAACTTGGGTATTAGATTTTCCTTTGTGGTTAGAGAAGTGGTTGGATTGAAATTCTGTTTATCTGTCATTGATTCTGATTAAAAACTTGTGGTAGCCTGTTTTCCACAAAGGAATGGCATTGCCAAGAGTCTGAGCAGACATGGAAGCCCTGATATACAGCCTGCCTGGGGGACTTTGAATGTAAAGTCGAAGTGACTTATGGGGAAAAAATGCTCTTAAGCGGGGAAGAAGTGCGGATGGTGCTTAGAGTCTGTCTGCCACTGTGTTTTGTATATATATCTGCACCTTTGATGAAAGAGAGGTTGTAGAAAACAAGGGGCAAGGGATTCACAGCCAACTAGCTCTGCACACTATTGTACCTGTATTCACCTGAAGTTGTGAAATTATTTTGTACTATTTGCTTTACATAATTCAGGATTGATAGGCTGGTGGCCGTGGTGGTAGAGATCAAAGATGCACTAGGGTATGCACAGCAGTTAACAAGGTCTCATCTTATGTCGTGTGAATAAGACTCCATTTGTTCTCCCAGATTCAAGTGTGAGATTTTGCTGGAAGCAGAGGAGCATTTGAGAAATTGGAGTGGAACAGTTCTGAGGTTGGACCTATTATCATGAAACAAAAATTTAAATATGGAATCCATTTCCCAGGATGAGGTACAGGTTGGGCTGTCTTACAATGGTTGAAATATAGAAAGGCTTTAGAAAAGGATTCCCTTAGTAACTAAATTTGAGAGATGGGGGGAAAAACAATTGCCATTAGCTTTAGGGCTAGGCACCAAACTTTGAACTGTTCACCAACTGTAGTAAGATTTATTTTAGAGTGATGTCAGTGGAAATTGTAATGATCTCCAAGTAGTTATAGGAAAGTAACATGCTTTCTATAGGAAGTATTGATATAGATGAATGTCAGTGCCTTAGATCTAGAGTCTGCCCATGGACTTCTCTGAGCAGACTTCTGAGATGAGATCATTAAAGTCCTCAGAGCAAAGAGACACAGCACACGCTACTCAAATTGCATCTGCATTTTTTAAAGCTAGAAGGTGTGGAGAGCCTAAGAGTAGACTTCTCTCTTCACAGATGAAGTTCCCAGCTACTAGAACATATCTTCCACATCCCCAGGATAATGTGCTTAGAGCTCTGATTATCTGATGAATAGAATAGGTAAAGAGCTGTAGGTCACCAATGTTCTCTTCCAGTTTTGTGAAATGGGAAATCCTGACAGGAGGCTTATCTTCACTGGCCTACTGCATGCTTGTACGTTTCCTCCCTTCTCTTTAGAAGGAAGGTTTTGTGGCAACTGATTTAAATACTTTGTATAGGACTAGGCGGTGAGTTATCAGGTAGAATGATTTAGTCCAGTTATTCAAAATTGTTCCTAGTAAAAACCATTTTCTATACTTCCTGCCTCTCTTGTCCAGAGGTTGCTTCATGATAAAGAATAGATTTGTTGTCTTTGTGGTTATTATCTGTAGGTCATAGTATGCTTAGAAAAAAATTCCAGATCTAATATAGCATTATAGATTTATTTATTGAAAAGTAATAGAAGTATAGAAGCTAAGAAAGTATTATCAAATGTATTATCAATAGTTGGTTTTTGAGCCTGAGCCATTGGTGCTCTGTGCCAGTGTGTTTGGGGCTATTTCCCACATGCTCTTCTATTAGATTCTGTGTATCTGGCTTTACATTGAGGTCCTTGATCCACAAGGATCTTGAGCTTTGTGAAGGGTGATAAATATGGATCAGTTTGTATTCTTCTATATACAGACCAGTTAGACCAGCACCATTTGTTGAACATACTTTGTTTTTTCTACTGTATGGTTTTGGCTTTTTTTTTTTGTCTAAAATTACATGTCCCTATGTGTGGGTTTATGTCTGGGTCCTCCATTCTATTCCATTGATTAACCTGTCTGTCTTTGTACCGATACCATGAGTTTTTTTTTTTAATCACTATTGATCTATAGTACAGCTTGAGGTCAAAGATGATAAGGAGGAGGATGCTTCCTAATTTCTTTCTCAGTCCATCTATCATTTGTATAAAGGAAGGCTACTGATTTCTTTTTAGTTAATTTTATATCCAGCCACTTTCCTAAAGTCATGAACTATAAGAGTTCTCTGGTAGAATTTTGGGGGTTGATAATATATACTTTCATCTTTCATATCATCTTCAAATAATGATACCTTGACTTCTTTCTTTCTAATTTGTATCTCCTTGATATCTTCTTGTTGTCTTATTGCCCTAGCTAGAATGTGAAGTACTATATTGGGAGATTTATTGGGAGATAGGGAGAGAGTGGACAGCCTTGTTTTCTCCCTGATTTTAGTGGGATTGCTTTAAGTTTATCACCATTTAATTTGATGTTGGCTATTGGTTTGCTGGATATTGCATTTATTACATTTAGGTATGTGCCTTGAATTCCTGATCTCTCCAAGACTTTTCACACGAAAGGGTGTTGTATTTTGTCAAAGGCCTTTTCAGGATCTAATGAGATGATCCTGTGATTTTTTTTTTCGTTTTTCATTTGAGTTTGTTTATTTAGTGGATGATCTTTGTATATTGATTCATCCCTGTGTCCCTGAGATGAAGCCTACTTGATTGTGGTAAATAATGTTTTTTGATGTGTTCTCAAAGAACAGTTTGTGCTTTCATTTTCTCCTCCTTTTGACCTTAATATCCTACCAGGTGCCAGATGCTGTCATTTGGTGAGTCCTTTTCAAAGGCTCCTGCACTGAGTGGATAGTGCTCCTCAGGAGTCCTGGAAACTAGGACAGAGGGCCTTGTGGGAAGAATACAGGACCTCCATCTCTCTTCTCTTCCTCTGTCCTTTGTTTCTTTTCCTTGAGCTGAGTAGTTTTCTCCTCTGAATATTGTCTGTCACTGTTATCCATCACCTCTACAAGTCCTAGAGCAATGAGACCAAGTGAGCTGAAACCCTTAAAACAAGCTATTTACCTCTGTAAACTGATTACCTCCAGTGTTTGTTTCAGTAACAGAAAGTTCATCAACACTAATCAGCACTAAACACTCAATAACAACAAACACATTATGTAACAGTTATTGATGTAACAGTATAACTGAAGAGGCAGAACAGGTATCAGTATCAGGGAAGACATTTTTAGAGATAGCCTGAAACAAAACCTTAGTGCCATTTGCAGAGCTCTGTGTGGTGTCCGGGCTCCCGGGTGGCAGTTTCTGCCTGGATGCTAACTTTACTGATGCTTCATGTCAGGTCTCTTCCTACCCTGTGTGTCTGTTCTTTACTTTTAAAGTGAGTGGGTTGGACTAGGTGACTTGCAAATCTCTTCCTGTGCTCAAACCCACGATTGTGTAATACCTTACTTAGAACATATGGGTGATTTGAATGATGAGAATTTGAATGAGGCTCATCAAAATTTGGAGAATACTATCTCTTTTCATGCCAGAGTAAGCAACGTGGGAGAATACGTGACATTCTCTTGATTTTTATCAGGTTAGGTATTTCTTTGTGCAAGGGGGTGTATTTTTAAGGTTCTGCAAATGTTTTCCTGGCATTTCCTCCAACTCATAATGTGTTTCGGAAGGGACATTCATCCCCCACATGTAACTTGCCCTTTTGGTGATGGATTTGTTTCCTAGGAAAACTTTTGACCAATTAGGCTTCTTCACACACTTTGGGAGATACCCTTGGCTTGAATTCATGTGTCTGTCACTGGGGTGGGGGTTAGTTTAGAAAAGTTAGTATGTCACAAAATAAAGACATCTAATGGCTGGGAATCGGTTTGGCTGTTCATGCTATAGTAGAGCAACTGAAGTGGGATTTGTGTAAATGAATACAGGGAGGAATTGGCTTCCTTTCATCAAGAACTGCCTTTCAGTGGCACTAAAAGTTACATCTACTTTCTCTTCTATAAGATTTAGTGCATCTGGTTTTATGTTGAGGTTCTTGATCCACTTGGATTTGAGTTTTGTGCAGAGTGATAAATATGGATCTATTTGCATTTTTCTATGTGTAGACATCCAGTTAGTCCAACACCATGTGTTGAAGATGCTTTCTCTTTTTTCCATTGTATGGTTTTGGATCCTTTATGAAAAACCAAGTGTTCATGGGTGTGTTGATTTTATTGCTGGGTCTTTGATTTGATTCCATTGATCAACCTGTCTGTTTTTATACCAATACCATGCAGTTTTTAATCACTATTGCTCTGTAGTACAGCTTGAGGACAGGGATGGTGATGCCCACAGAAGTTCTTTTATTGTTCAGGATTGTTTTGACTATCCTGGGTTTCTTGTTTGTTTGTTTGTTTGTTTTTCCCCAGGAAGTTAAGAATTGCTCTTTCAAGGTCTATAAAAATTGTGTTTGAATTCTGGACCTAGGCCTCCCCATACCTATATAGCAGATGTGCAGCTTGGTCTTCATGGGGAGGAGGGGGCCTATCCCAAAAGCTGTTGCTTGTATGTGAGATATGTTCTTTCAGCTGGACTTCCTTGTCTAGCCTCCGTGGGCGAGGATGTGCTTAGTTTCTCAGACTTGATGTGCTAGGGCAGGGGGAATGTCCAGGGGGCCCCCACTGGCTTAGAGGAGAAGTGGAGAAGGAGATGGGGAGGTATTGTGGGAGAAAGTAGCTGGGAGGGGATCAGTAAGCAGGATGTAAAGTGGATAAATATAAACTAAAAAAAGTTACATCTATACATGATTATGTTTCCAGATTTATATATCACTTAATGGCAGAGTTGTGGTTTAAGGAATACATTATTGGGTGATTTCATTATTGTGTGAACATTACAGAACATGGATGTGTAGACTAGGATTTATGCAACACCAAGGGGTGAAGGAAGCTTTTAGTTTAACACTGTATATGTGGTCTGCTGTTGATATGTCCTGTTGATGAGCTAACAGATGGGTCCTGTACTTTGTAGCCACATACAGTATGTACATGGATTGTTTGCACATATTAGACTCAATACAGAACAAGGAAGGTTCTACTTCCTGTCTTGTGTGACAGCTATAAAGTGTTATTCCATTTTTGTTCACCATTCAGGTGGAAATCAGCAAAGGTTTTATTATTTTACCTGCAGTTCTCCAAGCTTGCGAACGGTGGCGCTGCTGGCCCATTTTATTTCCCTCTTGCAAAGCCAAACACAGGGTGTTCACCTATCTGGGTCATTAATAATGTTTACAGCAAGGCAAAGAGGGCAGTGCTATTCAACACCGTGACTCTGGACATAAGCTGGAATCTGCTGAGGTTCAGGGGAAGAGTTGCCAGCTATCTCTAAGGCTCATGTCCACAAGTGTACTACAACATTACTGTTTTACTTACCGAAGCACCCTTAGTTTTGCAGACAAATGTCCGAGATTCCCTTTAGCTGAGTGGTCTGAGCTGACGGTAGCCTATTGATCCTTGGCTGTAGATGCGTGTGTTTTGTTAATTAACTTCAGAAAGCTCTCTGATATTTCAAATGTGCAAACCAGATCAGGGTAGGTAAGAACTAACTCAGGAAGAGCAGGAAGCCTGGAGAAGAGGAATGCATTCTACACATCAAACCTTAGGTGCAGAAAAAGCAATGGTCCATGGGTGAGCGGAAGCTTCAAAGACCGCTCCATGTGATGGTTTTGGGTGTTCTGGCTAGAGAACCGGGTCTGTTTCGCTCCTCCTGGGCCTTTTCTTTTCTTTCTTTCTTTTTTACATAATTTAACAAGTTGGGCTACCCTCCTTCCTCCTCTAGGCTGGAGTTTAAGGGAAGGGTGATTCTTCATCAGATCTGTCTCTTTGTCTCTGCTTTAGTGAAAGAAACAAGATCATCTGCAGAATGGAGAGGGCCGGCATTGCCCAGGGAGTCTATTTTCTTTCAGGTAGCGTTCTGAAGGGATCCTTGGACACCTGCTTGAGAACAGTTTGCTATAGCTCCTCATTCTCCTGCCCATGAACTCACATCGTTTGTGTGAGTGTGAGTGTGGTGTGTGTGTGTGTGTATGTGTGTGTGAGTGTGAATGTGTGTGAGTGTGTGTGTACTCAGTGCTATTCCACTACTAAAATAGGATAATAGTAACGATAATAATAAAATTCTGACAGCTTTGAAGGCAGACCCCGCTGCTAGTTTTAAATTACAGGCAATGTTCTCTCCCTCTCTATATAGAACAATAAAAGGGAAAAATACAAAAAGGCAGGCTGGGAAGCAGCATGCTGCTCGTGCGTGGGCGGGATTGTCTGGGGAGTGTTTCCAGGGAACCCTGGCAGGAAGGCTCTTGTTTGCCAAGGGCTTCCCCTGCACTGCACCGTGGCAGGATAACAGATGGTCTCTGTACTGCAGAAGGGAAAATACCTTTTCTGTTCGCCAATGTCCTTCACTGTAGGCAAGCAAATTGCAGGGCCTTGCAGGCAGCCCTGCCGCTCCCTAATGCAGCCTTAGTCACGAGGCATCAGTTCTCTGTAGGAATAAAAATAGCCTCTTCACAATAGCCTGCCTGCGAAAGCCATCAGCCCCCGAAGAAGAGTGCCACGTTTAGAGGGCAGCGTCTGCCATGCTTGAGTGGGAAGCCAAAGGCATTTCCCTTTGTGAGATTGTCAAAAATTCGCAGCCCCCTCCCCTTCCCCCACCATGCTGACCTCATTCTCTCTGTCTTCAGGCTTGTACCAAGTGTGGAGACCCGAGACTGCAGGATACAGGAGCACAATTTGAAAAGGTCTTCCTTGTTAGACCACAGGCTTAGCATACTTTAAAGGAAGCTAAGGAAGGAAAACACAGCCACTGCGACAATAACCGATGGCCTTCGAGACTTTAATTTATATTTATAATTGTATTCATTCGCTTTTTTTCTTTTTCTTTTTGAATTTTATTTTTTAACCGTAGATGCTGTCTATTGCAAAGATCCAACAGAAGGGAGCAAACCCGGAATCCCATACTGCGTTCTTACTACAGCCCTTCTGGGTACTTTACCCTCCCTAATTGTAAAGGCAAAAAGGACACCGTCCTCTAAGAAGGCCGAGGCAAAAGAGCGGTGGAGTGGGTTGGGGAGTTTGCTCAGTGGTTGGGAGTTCTTGCAGAGGATCCGGTTCAATCCCCAGCTTCCACAGGACAGCTTGCAACTATCTTCCAATTCCAATCTTAGAGGATTGGACACACTCTTCCGACATCCTCTGGTGCCATAGGTATACACAGCAGCAAAATACTCATGTGCATAAAATAAGAAAATAAATAAATCTAAAAAAAATTTAGAAAGCAGTAGACAAGAGAACACTGTTATCCCTTAATGTACTCTGTCACCAACTCAGGGCAAGACTTGGTTTTATAACTTCTTTGGCAGGAATGAAGACATTCTTTTTTTTCCCCTGGATTTTCTTTCTTTTTTTCTTTTCTTTCTTTTTTCTTTTTTTTTAATTTAGTAGATATATTCTTTATTTACATTTCAAATGTTGTCCCCTTTCTTGGTCACCCCCCCTCCAACTTAACTCCCTAACCCATTCCTCCCTCCCCCGTTCACCAATCCACCCACTCCTGCTTCCCTGTCCTGGTATTCCCCTATACTGGGGCATGGAGCCTTCTCAGGACCAAGGGCCTCTCCTCAGTATCCCCAGAGCTTCCAGGGACTAAACCAGCAACCAAAGAATGAAGACATTCTTAAGTGACCGTCATAGGCTTTCAAACTATTGAGAAAGCATACCCCCAAAGGATTGCACTGCTGACAGGAATCTCTCTCTCTTTTTTTTAATTTGATATATTCTTTATTTACATTTCAAATGATTTCCCCTTTCCTTGATCCCCACAAGTCCCATAGGAGGCTGGGAGCTTGGTGCTTGTCTGAGGGAGTTTGTCTCCTGGAAGCTTCGGACCCCGGGTGAGAGAGTGTTGCTGTTGGACCTCTCTGTTCCTCTACCCGCCCTGTCCACTGATTGCTGCTCAGTCTTTCCTTCCTCCGGTTCACTGTGCTGCTGAGAATGGATGCTCAACTGCGCATTGATTGACAGCAGGCTGCGGGGGCTCAGGACCTGACTCTGATAACTTCAGGAGTAGTTCTGTCTCCTCTTTATTTCCAGCCTACTACTACTTAGAAAAAGAGGTTGATACATTCCCTTCCAACATCAATAGCTCTTGATGCTTTGAGATCCCGATATAGAATAGGATCTGTGAGCTGGTGTGTTTACATTTTCAATGCAGAGCTGAAGTGTATGAATGCATTATAAACTTGTACACAAAACATCTGTTATCGTTTTGAAATCTATTATCAGTATTTCTTTTTCCTCCGTCTGGGCTTATACTTTCTCTCCCTCCTGAATCTCTTCTTTATGAGGGACTACTTCTAATCCACGTGCAGGTTTTAAAGCTAACAAATGACCTATTCTGTTAGCACAGATGTTTTAGAGCAGTGGTTCTCAACCTGTGGGTCAGAACCCCCTTAGGGGTCACATATGAGATCTCCTGCATATCAGTTATCTGCATTATGATGCATATCAGTAGCAAAATTACAGTTATGAAGTAGCAACGAAATAATTTTATGGTTGTGGATCACCACAAGATGGGGAACTGTATTAAAGGGTCAAGCATTAGGTAGGTTGGAAACTACTGTGTTAGAGTGTTAGGGAAAAAAAAAATCCTGTGCTGGCCTTTTAGCTTTGCCTGACTCCTAAGAACCTTGTGATCTCTGTGGAAAGCAGTTGGTCCTGAGACAGGAAGAAGAGGCTTCTTGGTGTAGTTATTTGTCAGTTACAATCTTAGTTTGCCAGCATTGTGTGAACCTGCATTGCCTCTTCTCTCTGGTCAATGTTCCAGATCCTTTTTATATCCTCCCTGGTGTCTGGTGCAATACTGGTATTTCAGCTAATTTAATTATTAGAAAAAGGTACGTCAGAGAGCCTAGGGAAATGAAACACACAATTTTGTTTCTAGCTTTCTGGCTACTAAACTGTTTATTCAACCTATTCATCTTTCTATTCCCTCATAAACTAGATGTAGAATTGAATCTGAGGAACTATTCCAAGATTCTGTTATTTCTACAAAAATGCCAGGCTTACTTGGAGAACATTTTAATATAGATTATGAAATGAGATGTCAAGAAAACACAGTTTTGAAAAACCTTTTGTTTAAAACACACATTGCTTCTCATAAAGCCTGAATAAAAAATAGGCATTTTACAAAAATGTTTACTAGTGATTATAATAAAAATATAAGGTTAGTCTTTTAAAGGAACAGAAATAGCAATTCATTGTTTTGAAATGTTGTTATCTATAAGGAGTCTGTAAAAAGGTGAGAGGGTTGTTTTGAAGTGTTTTCATCTGTAAGTAGTCTTTTGAGGCAGTGAGGGGATTGTTTTTTTCATTGTCTTCAGAAGGAAGGCCTTGCAGGTGTGTGTCAAAGAATACAGAAGGCAAAGTCATGAAGCCTTAGAGACTAGGGCAGAATTTGAAGAAAAGAGCACTGATTGAAGAATTTTTGTAGTTGGCATTTATTTTTATTTTTATTTATTTTTTTGCTGCAAATTCTGATGTCTTCCCCCAAATCTTCAGAGAAATGCGATTTTAGTTATATCTCTATTTCTATAAGCAGATGTGACATATGGAATTGCCCAAAATATCATTAATTGATAGCTATCTAAACTGGGCCCCAGAGCCCTAAACTTTATAAGCTTACTACTCTGCTATATTACTGTATTACTCATGAATGACATTTTCTTTGACTGGGGCTGTGTGGCTTTACAGTGAAAATGTAATTCAGGATCGCTCACATAAGATGAGATACATCTGTATATTTAAGGACACTAATCTCTTTTAATCCTGTGACATATGTTGGCAATATGGGGATACACAGCATTGATGTGTTTGCTGGGTGCATCACTGGCTGTCATGTAACTCTAATAATCACCCATTAGTTAACCCCTCCAGAACATTCTTAATTTATCTAAACTTTTATAGGGTGGATATGGTTGGCTGAATATTTTGCCTCCATCGTTGAATTTTCAGGCTTTAAACCTTGGGACTGTGAATATTATGGGATTTGGGGAGATGAGTCTTTGTAAAACGCAAGTTTTTGAGAGAGAGAGAGAGAGAGAGAGAGAGAGAGAGAGAGAGAGAGAGATTGATTATCCTAGATTATCTAGTTTGTTCTAAATGCTACATAAGGCAACTCTATAAGAGAGTTAGAGAGGGAGGGACAAAGGCATAGTCACAATAGGGCAGAGAAAGATTTAAAGGTATTGTCACTGAAGCCTGGAGTTGATATATGCTTGAAGGACATTAGGGCTGGCCTTTTCTCATATTCAAGAGCTTATAAAACCAATGAATGAAAATCAACACCATAGTTACTGGTCAGAAGAATATGAACTGAGTCTCATTGCTGGTCAAAGAAGGAGACATGACATCCTGAACTGCTCAGAAGGTCATTAATTGATGCCTATTCCCTGAAGCTCAAAATTTCATAAGATTATTATCCAGCAGGAGGCTTCCTGTAAAGGTATGCTCCAATGGCCCCACCAATCACCTGGACAGGAAAACACTATTTAGTCTAGGGATTTTAGAAGTAAAGTCTGTTTGAAATGTAGATGAACCAATAGCCTCTTTGGCTATCACCTACTCTCATTCATTAATGGTGCTCTGTTTTACCCTCTAATAAATTCTATTTTCTAAATATGTATCTTTTCTGAATTCTTTGAGGGAGATCACAAAACCTGAGGATGAGAGGGGAAGCCAGAGCAAGAATCAGAGGCAATACAAGAAGAGGCAGAGAGAGGCTAAAGATGCTGATTTTGAAGAGTTACAGAGCCATAACCCAAGGAATTCCAGGTGACATCATAGGCTGGAAGAGGCAAGTAACTACTTCTCTTCCAGATCATCCTGCAGAAGTACAGATGTGCTGACAGTGTAACTTTGGTCCAATTGTGCTGATTTTGGACTTATAGCTTCTAAAACTCTGGGAGAATACATTTCTGATATTTTATATTATTAAAATTTTGGAATTTATTACTGTATTGTACTGGCTGGTTTTGTTTGTCAACTTGACACAGGTTGGAGTTATCACAGAGAAAGGAGTTTCAGTTGGGGAAGTGCCTCCATGAGATCCAACTGTGAGGCATTTTCTCAATTAGTGATCAAGGGGGAGGGAACCTTGTGTGTATACCATCCCTGAGCTGGTATTCTTGGGTTCTATAAGAGAGCAGGCTGAGCAAGCCAGGGGAAGCAAGTCAGTAAGGAACATCCCTCCATGGCTTCTGCATCAGCTCCTGCTTCCTGACCTGCTTGAGTTCCAATCCTGACTTCCTTTTGTGATGAACAGCAATGCAGAAGTGTAAGCTGAATAAACCCTTTCCTCCCCAACTTGCTTCTTGGTCATGATGTTTGTGCAGGAATAGAAACCCTGACTAAGACATGTATCAAAAGATTGGTAGCTTTTAGAATAAGAAATGTTCACATGCAGCCAATATAGATACCTTAGTTCTTTGGGTTTCTATTACTATATATACCATAGACTAGGTGACTGATAAATATTTGACTTATCAAATATTTATATAGGGGATGCAGGTAAAACATTAAGGCACTAGCAAATTGGGGTGCTGTTAGGTGTGGAGTTTGCTAAAGTCTGCTTACTGGTTCATGCCCATATCTCAGTGGTAGAAGGACTGGTTCAATGTTGTCTCTTTTATACAAACCCACATTCTTTTTTATTTTGTGGGTACAGTAAACTTTATTGGTGGTATCCAAGAGAATAGGTAGGGCTCCCTAAGCCCCTTCTGTTATTATGAGAGTCTGGGATGGATATTGTGAAGGAGATGCTCAGTATACTCACACCTTCTGAATGACCTAGTCTTTGCCCAAAGTTTTTACCTGATACAATCATATTTTGGGTTAATTTTTAACATGTAAATGATGAGATGTGGTATAAAAATATTCAAAGTTTTAGTATTAAAAGACATAGTATACATTACCAATCCAGATACCTAAAAATGGGTGTGGGGGAGAGAGAGGCAGAGAGAGGCAGAGAGAGAGAGAGAGAGAGAGAGAGAGAGAGAGAGAGAGAGAGAGAGAGAGAGAATGAGAGAGAGAATAGGAATGCAGTTGGCAAAAACCATGCTTCTGCTAGAGCATGAGGCAAATCATGGTCAGCTGGTGTGGACAGTCTAAAACAGTTCCACATCCCTACACCTGG
Source organism: Apodemus sylvaticus (assembly GCF_947179515.1). NCBI lineage: Eukaryota > Metazoa > Chordata > Mammalia > Rodentia > Muridae > Apodemus > Apodemus sylvaticus. The sequence goes on along the minus strand of NC_067484.1, from coordinate 53,165,815 downwards.
GATTAAAATGAAAGCATATTCTTTTAATATGTCTCTGTTTTATAAAGAACCCCAAATTCCAGAATTCTCAAAAATGTCACTACAGCCTTCCCCTCACCTCAAACATGCTAACCAAAGAAAGGAAGACTCAAATCAATAAAATTAGAGATAAAATGGTTAATTAATAAATTCCAAGGGAAGTCGGGCAGTGGTGATACATGCCTTTAATCCTAGTATTTGGGAGGCAGAGGCAGGTGGATTTCTGAGTTTGAGACCAGCCTGGTCTACAGAGTGAGTTCTAGGATAGCCAGGGCTACATAGAGAAATGCTGTCTCAACTCCCCCCCCCCCAAAAAAAATTCAAGGACATAGTTGTTAGGGTATACTTCACAAATAGACAATTCTTTGGCACATGTGATCAAGAAGCCGTAAATATAAACACTTAGAATCAGTAGTGTTTTCTCTATGCACGACCTATAATGAATTCACTGAGAAAGATATCTGGAACAAATTCTTTCAATAAGCACAAAATAAATAAACAGAGGAATAAACCTATCCACTGAGGTGAAAGACCAATACAATGAACAATTTGACCTTGAAGAAAGAAATTGAAGACAGTAGAAGAACTGGAAAGACCACCTATGCTCATGGATTACCAGAATAATATGAAAGTAGCCATCTAAGCAAAAGCAATGTAAAGATGCAATTTAATAAAGGTCCTAGTGAGAGTGTCCACAGAACTAGAAAAGCAATTCCAAAATGCTTTGGAGGCATAAACAGAAGAAGGCTCTAAACTGTGTAAGCATCCTTAGGAAAAAGGAATCCTGCATGTTTCTCAAATTATATTCCACAGTCACTGGCACACCAACAGTCATGGAGACCAGTAAGATAGCAAACCCACAAAGAAACCATACAGTTAGAGATAACTATTTTGGGTAAGGGGGAGGGAACTTTGAGAAAATGCAAACTGTAGGAATGACAATTCCTTAACAAGGAGTGTGAACCTGGGTGATGACATGAAGAAAGATCAAACCACATCTACATCTCTCCTTCTGCACACATAAATTGAAAATATACCTAACTCCTTAATGCTTGACTGGAGACTTTGCAACTGAGAAATACCACGAGTAAATTCTTCATGATAAAAAGCATAAGCAGAATTTTTCAAACTGGACTCTCAACAGTGCAACATCTCCTAAGAACTGACAAATGTGGTTCAGTGAAATTAAGATGCTTCTACATAGTAAAAAGAACAATGACAGGAATCCAGAGTGAGCCTGCAGCATGAAAAAATATCTTTTCCTAACAAGCGATTCATACCCAAAGAACTGTAAAATTAAATACTCAAAGCAAGAACCTTCCAATCAATAAATGTGTTCATGAACTGAATCAACATTTCTCAAAGGTGAAAAACAAATAATCAATAAATACTTAGAAAAGTGTTCAATGGCCTTAGCCATCAGAGAAATGCATATTAAAATATATGCTCTCAGATATGGCAAAGAGTGCAGGAAAGGGTATGAGGGAAAGAAATGGAAGCCCCCCAAAACACTGAACGCCCTGTACCACAGGAACTCTAGGTCACTGTACATCATTTCCTAGCTGCAATAGTCATTATAGGCAAGGAGCAGAACCAGTCTAGATGTTCAAGAGATGAATGGACAAAGAACATGACTTTCATGTACAGTGGAAGCATCACATTTGCAGGAAAATGGATGCCATTTGATCCTTATGTTTGGAGAAATAAGCCAGGCTCAGACAAATACTGAGATTCCTTTCATATACAGATTCAAAATGATACATGTGGGTATGTCTATCTATTTGTAGGTCTTAAGGCTAGAAAGAGGGTCATGAAGGGGAGTGGAAGATTTCAAGGGAAGGCTAGGAAGAGGGTCATGAAGGGGAGTGGAAGATTTCAAGGGAGATTGGATATAGTGCAGTAGAGTAGACATAACAGATAAACTGACGAACGTACCACTTGGGAAAAGAAAGAGAGCCAGCTGGAGATGGGATGGGGC